>NC_057797.1:353806157-354145275 GCF_018294505.1 Triticum aestivum | reverse complement strand
AAGAGAGGAAGGGGGGTGCTGCCTTGGGGGAGGGGGCACGGCGGCGGCCCCAAGCCGGACTCGGGCGGCGGCGCGGCTCCGGTCTCCTGGAGGGAGACGCATGCGGCGGGGTGGGCCGTCGGCTGGGCCTTGGCCCAGTCGGCGCGCGGCGTGCTTTTTTATATATATATTCCGCTCGGAAAAAGGAAAAAAGAAATACTAAACGGAGTCCAAAATTTCCGAAATAAATTTCCACGGGCTTGCAAAATCAAGCCTCACAGGGTGAACATTTATTTGGGACCTAAATGCAATTTTGAAAAACGCACATTTTTCCTAAATCAAATAAAACACCGAAAAACTACGAAATAAAATCTTATTTAATTTTATTATTAAATCCTCAATATTTCTTTATTTTGGGAAAGTCATTTTATTCCCTCTCTCATAGTTTTGTAATAGAAATAATTGATGATAAAATAAATAAAATCAAATGATCCTATTCTCAAAATTTGAGAGAACTCAAATATGAAAATATCGAAATCCCCAACTCTCTCCGTGGGTCATTGAGTTGCGTAGAATTTCTAGGATCAACCAAAATGCAAAAGAAATATGATACAGATTGATGATCTAATGTATAACATTCCAAATTGAAAATTTGGGATGTTACAAACCAATATGGGCATCCAGGTCCCGCTATTAGTTATTGAGCGGAGAAGCGTATTGGTCATGTCAACATCATTTTCGAACCCGTAGGGTCCGCACACTTAATGTCTTGACGATATAGTGTTATATGAGTTATGTGAGTTGGTGACCGAATGTTGTTTGGAGTCCCGGATAAGATCACGGACATGATGAGGAGCTCCAGAATGGTCCGAGGTAAAGATCGATATATGGGACGATACTATTTGGTCTCCAAAAAGGTTCAGAATGCGCCGGAGTTTGATCGGAGTGCCGGAAGGGATTCCGGGAGGCCACCGGTACTTGGTGGGCTTCATGGGCCAAAGGAGGGAGGCGCACCAGCCCACTAGGGAGTTGGGCGTGCTCCACCTCCCCTGCCCATGCGCTAGGAAGGAAATGGGCATCGTCCAGGTAGGGCAGCCGTCGGCCCCTCCCCTGCCATCTCCTCCACCCTTAAAGAAGGAAAGGGGGGAGGCGCCTAGGGCAGGAGCCCAAGGCTGGTCGCCGACCCCCTTGGGGGCGCCTTAGGAAGTCTCCCCTCCCCCCTCCACATATATATATATATATACATAAGGTGGGTCTATTCTAATAACACCCCTTAAGACCTTATTCTGCAAAAGTGGCATTATTCTGCTAACACTGAAGGAACTACTCTACCCACCCGACCCGCACTACAGACCCAAAACGAGGCGAAATGCACACAAAAAACCCACCTCCGCTTCTCCACATCTCACTGCCCCACGACCTCCTCTTCCCCACCTCCGTCTCCCCCATCAAACCCCCTCCTTCTCCACGTCCTTTCACCACCGGAGCCCCGCCTCCTCCATCCTCCAGCTCCATCGGGGCACTGCCCCACCCCGCCTCCTTCCTCCAACATGGCCAGTTTGGGCCGGCGCGCCCCCAACTGCCGGCGCACCCCGTGGCGATGGCGGGATCCGGCCGCCACTGGCCCCCGGCGAGGCCTCCTCCACCGGATCAGGCGGCCACCGCCCCCCTACGAGCACTACCGGAGCTCCTCCACGTGATCCTCCTCCGCCTCCATGTCCTGCACCTGCCCGGTTTCCCACCGCAACCTCACCTCCCCTCCAATGGTCGTGGACGTCGGCGACCGTTGGATCCGGCCTCCACCGCGCATGTAGCCACTGGATCCGTGGACCCCCAATGCATGTGTTCTCCAGTCAGCCCCACCTCGCCGACCCTACTTCCTTCGTCGCCGTCGCCGGCGCCTTGGCCCTGCTCAAGCCCACTTCTTTCTCCCCCTACCCTGTGGTTTGGATCCTGTGTTGCGTCCCCTACACCGACACCATCTCCTCTAGCCACAGGTCCTTGTAGGATAGGAAGTATGTCTAGAGGGGGGGGGGTGATTAGACTACTTGACCAAATAATAATCTAGCATTTTCCCAATTTTAAGCCTTAGCAGATTTTAGCAACTTAGCACAAGTCAAGCAATCAACCTACACATGTAAGTCTAAGAGTATAGCAGCGGAATGTAAAACATTTGTGTATGAAGGTAAAGGGAGGAGTTTGGAGGGAGCAAACGCAATATAGACACGGAGATTTTTGGCGTGGTTCCGATAGGTGGTGCTATCGTACATCCACATTGATGGAGACTTCCACCCACGAAGGGTAACGGTTGCATGAGTCCACGGAGGGCTCCACCCACGAAGGGTCCACGAAGAAGCAACCTTGTCTATCCCACCATGGCCGCCGCCCATGAAGGACTTGCCTCACTAGGGTATATCTTCCCGAAGTAGGCGATCTCCTTGCCCGTAAAAACTCCTTGGTTCAACTCCACAATCTTGTCGGAGGCTCCCAAGTGACATCTAACCAATCTTGGAGACAATACTCTCCAAAAGGTAATAGATGGTGTGTTGATGATGAACTCCTTGCTCTTGTGCTTCAAATGATAGTCTCCCCAACACTCAACTCTCTCTCACTGATTTGGATTTGGTGGAAAGATGATTTGAGTGGAAAGCAACTTGGGCAAGGCTAGAGATCAAGATTCATATGCTTGGAATGGAATATCTTGGTCTCAACACATGACTAGGTGGTTCTCTCTCAGAAAATGAATGCTGAAGTGTAGGCATGTTCTGATGTCTCTCCTTACTAATGAAGGAAGGGTGGAGGGGTATAAATAGCCTCCACACAAAATCTGACTGTTACACACAATTTACCAAACTCAGTGGGACCGAATCAGAAAACTCGGTCAGACCAATTCAGTTCATAATGTGACCGTTAGGCATTTCGGTGGGACCGACATGTCAACTCGGTGGAACCGATTCTATTAGGGTTAGGGCATAACGTAATCTCGGTGAGACCGATTACACATACTCGGTGGGACCGATTTTGGTAATAGGCTAACCAGAGAGTTGGTCAGGCAAACTCGGTGGGACCGAATCGCTCATTTGGTGAGACCGAAACGTTACGAAAGGGAAACAAAGAGTTTGCATTGCAAACTTGGTGGGACCGATCGCTCATCTCGGTTGAACCTAAATGTTACGCAGGGAAACAGAGAGTTTGCAATCCCATCTCGGTGAGATCGAGATCCCTATCGATGATACCGATATGACTATGGTTTATGGCAGTGGCTATGTCAAGTGAACTCGGTGGCGCCGGATAGAACATTTCGGTGGGGCCGAGTTTGACTTTTGGTTTGGGACATATGTGGATATGAGAAAGTCGTTGAGGGTTTTTGGAGTATATCACTAAGCATTTTGAGCAAGCAAGCCATTAAGCAACACCTCATCCCCTTTTAATAGTATTAGCTTTTCCTATGTACTCAATGTGATCTTCGATCACTAAAATGAAAAAGTAGAGTCTTGAGATTGAGCCAATATGTGTCCTTAGCATTTTGAGGGGTCCACATTCTTAATCCATGACATGCCAATCATTGAACTTTCTGAAATGATCATCTTGAAATAGTATTAGTTCAATGAGCTATATGTTGTTAATAATTACCAAAACCACCCAGGGATAGTTGCACTTTGTATCTCCCCCTTTTTGGTAATTGATGACAACATATAGATCAAAGCTTCGACAAATGGTAATAAGATTTAAATACATCATCGCTTTGAGATGTATGTGATAAGCAAGAGCTCCCCCTAAATTTGTGCAGTATTTAATATTTGCTTTTTAATGCAAATGCACAATCGATTAGGATCATGGGTCACTCTTCCAGGTCAAATACATCTTGGTGGAGTGCTCAAAATGATATGACTTAAAACATGCACTCATCACCAAGCAAAGTGAATGATCATATAAGGATATAAAAGATAATGTCATCCAAGCAAATGTTAAAGTATGATATGATCAAACACATGATCATACAAGTATCTCACACAGACATAAAGTATCAAACGAGCACACACAAAAGTTCAACTAAAAGGCAAGAAAGCAAGAGAGACAAAGCAACAAAGCAACACTCTCTCATGAAGCCTATGATCTATACATTTCTCCCCCTTTGGCAACAAGTTACCAAAAAGCTCGAAAATGCATAGTGTTATGCGTCTCTCCGGATTGGTCTTCGGGAGGTGCTGTAGATAGAACTCCAAGGACGAAGGCATCAGTAGATGATGTTGGAGCTAGTGGAGTAGGTGCTGGAGGTGGTACTGAAGCCGTTGCTGGTGCAGATACAATAGCTGTTGTATCTGATACTGGCACTGCAGCTGACCTCTGACTTCTTGGCACTCGCTGAAAAGCATCCGTAGTTGCCTTCCCTCTCTTCTCCTCAGCTTCCTCCTGGAGCTTCTCGACTGCACTATGTATCTTAGTCACCTTGAGGTCAAGATCATAGAATTTTGTCTCAACAATCCTTTCCAAGCTCTCTTGATTCTAAGTCAGGGTGGCCAAGCCCTTCTCAATCCTCAATGTTGCTTGTATCAGATAACCCAGTTGATCTTGTTTGCTCTTTAAGAACACCTAAGATGCTTCCTCGACACTTGGCATCCTTGCAGCCTTTTCTGCCTTTGCCTTAGCTCTCTTCTCTTGTGCTTGTGCTGATGAAGGTTCATTCTCATTCATCACAACTATGTTATCCTCAAATTCTGGGTGTAAAGGTAAGTGCTCCTTGTCCAACAGGTAAGTGCATGTGCCCATCTTGGAGTTGATGAGCACCTGAATATGTGGAGCATACCCGTAAGATCTTTTCTGATCTACTACAGTCCTCTTGATTGTCTCAACAATCAGACTCATGACCTTGAATTTTTTAGGGACATCAAATATTTGCAGTAGGTTGATTGAATGTCCTCTTATCATCTTGTGATCTCCAGATTTGGGTAACAGAGTATGCCTTAAGATGGTGTTGATTGTAGGCAGACCAGATAATAGATAATGCACATATCCAAGCTTGTGTGTCTCCAAAGCTTTATCGGGCATCTCCTTGTACATATTTGCCATTGAGTTGTGGTCCTTCTTCTTCTTGGCATACACATCCAACTCATCCTCATGTTCCTCTAGGGCATTGATCAACTTTGCCCACTCATCAACAGTTGATTGGTACCTCGTACCTTCAGACATCCGCACTATTCTGCCATCTGGATAGAAATGAGCAGTGGAGTAGAACTGCATAACGAGTTCATCATTCTATTTGGTCAACTTTTGACCCACAAACTCATCAACTCCACAAGATTTGGAGCTTTCATGTACACCTGGGAAAAAGTCTTCATTCTCATCAATGAATTCCCAATCGACCCATTTCATATCACATATAATTGGCTTCTTGTCAAGCAGAATGGTCTCATAGAAATCCTGTTGTTCCTTGGTGTGGAACCTATAGTCCATTGCAGTCCTTCTCCTCATAGCATAGGGGTCAGACTGTCTCAAAGTCTCAATCCTGCATCCTTCCTGATGTTCATGTCCTCAGCCACTGGATGAGTGTCATTGTGTTCTGGAATCTTTTGTTTCAGTTTTCTCAACACTTGGGCTTCTGCATCTTCTTCTTCAACTTCAGGCACTGGGGCCTTGTTCTTTTCTTCAGCAAGGATATTGCTGGTGCTTCTGTTGGGTTTAGAAGGATTTTGAGCAGCAGCCTTGGGAGCAACTTTGGGCTTTGATGGAGCAGCCCCTGACCTGATTGCATCTCCCATGAGCTTCTGGGACTTGGGTGCTGGTGTAGTATCCTCTTCCTCTTCATCTTCTTCTGGCACCCTCATTATGGAGGATCTACCAAGGACTCTAGCAGTGGTCTTCTTGATCCTCTCCTTCCTCTTCTTTCCCTCTCCAGTAGCCTCTCCAGTTGGCTTAGAGGTTTCAGCAGTTGAGGCCCTGGCTTAGACATTGGGATTCTTTTTGCAGGTGCCTTCTTATTCAACCCTGGCTTAGTTGTTGCAGCAGTGCCATACCCTTTCTTCAGCACCTTATTTTTGGAGCTAGCTTCCTCCTCCTCAACAACCACATAGTCCTCATCTTCAGAATCTAAGGTTTTCTTCTTCCTTGTTCTGGTGGCTGCCTTTGGCAAGTTACTGGGAGTGCTCCTGCTACCCTCATCATAGCTTCTTGAGGGACCAATGCCCTCACTCAATTTCATTTGCTCCTCAGATCTATTTTGGCTATCACTCTGGTTAGACATCTTGGCAAGCACACTGACAGCAAACCCTGTGAATAGTGCAAAGTTTTTGCAAAACACATGAGTCAAAACTTAGTTTTAGTTCTCCACAGAATGCATTTCGGAGCTACTGATTTGTTAAACTCGGTGATACCGAAGCAACTGTTGGAGTCTAAACTAGTGAACTTGGTCAGATCAAGTCATTGTTTAGTGACTCCAAGATTGCTAGGGTTTCACAGAGAATCGAACTCGGTTGCACCAATGTGCAATTTTCAGTCAGACTGAAAAGCGCATGTGCAATGGCCTAAGCCAAATCGTTGAGACCGATTTCTACAACTCGGCCGGTCCGAGATGAGTTCGGCGGAGACCTAACCCTAAATTATTGGAATCAAACCTAACTTAAGGGGAGTTTTCTCTGGATAGATTGATTTCATACTTGGTGCGAATCATGGCAAAGCAATGTGCTAAGAATCAGAATGAGGAATTAGCACATAAAGTCAAACTCATACCCTAGTTTGGCAGGAGTTCTCTAAGGTGACAACGACGGGGCAGAATTCCATTGACCGCGATGGAGATTAGCGGGAGGAGGTCGCTAGCGACAAGGACACGATCCGGATACCCAAGACGGTAGAGCAGGACACGCGCTGGATGAAGAGTTTAGGAGAAGTTTCCAAAATTCAACCTGTCGATATGTCCTGACCTTGTCGGTGTGACCGAGTGGAACAACTCGGTGGCACCGAGATGCAGAATCGCAAGCTGTTACTACAACTCGGTCTGACCGAAAAGTTCAAATCGGTTGCACCCATATTGAAAACCTAGATCAACTCAGTGAACTCGGTGTGACCAAAAAGGATGGATCGGTCAGACCGAAATGCACAGAGAGGTTTTGGAAGTTTAAGTCTATGATGAATCGGGGACTCCGAGTTCTCCTCACACAGAGTGGTTTGAATCTGACTTGGTCAAACTTTGTGATGTAGCATGAATAGAGTTTGAGACGAGAAAAGCATAGATAGCTAGAGGAGGGTCTTAGGCATTCTTGTCCATCCACTTGGCAAAGGAGAAAATGCCAAACAATCAAAACAACAAGTGGATGTCCTCGAATGAGTAAAATATGCATCAACATGCTCACACAATAAAATGGCAAATGAAATATGTGGTCGAGCATGCACAAACACTCTAGCATCTATCAAGCAATTGGCGATGACTAGGTCATCTATATATGAGTATATTGACTTAGGAGTCAAATGAGAACATTTGATCATAGGTCAACTCATCGTTTAAGCACAAGTGGGGTTACCACTTTTACATAAAGCATTGTTGTGTCCACACCTTTAGAGTTGCTTTAGCTCAATTGTTAGAGTAAAGCCCCCCTAGATGTGATATCACCCCTAAAAGGGATGAACTAACCTTGGGTCTTGTCAATGATGACTTCATATAGATGTTGAAGATGTGGATGCGCAATGTTGATGTAGATCATTTGGAGCAATCCATTAGAGTGAGTTGCACTTTCAATACCTACACGGGTTAGTCCCACAAGGAACAAACAAGGATATCCATAGGCATAGAGTGATGTACACATAGGATGATGTCCATGAAAGCATTAGGTTCCCTTGTCCCTTGTTTTACCAACAAGAGGGTTTGTGACTCCTTGAACTAGTGCAAGATGTGGAAGTTGTTTACACTTGTTCTCCCAAAGTGATATGAGTGAAGTATGTTGGCGGAGTCACCCTCAAGAACTCTCTAGTTCTTGTTCTTTGGGATCCACATCATCTTGATGGGAATCCTTAGAGTTGTAGTCATACTTGATGTAGTCTTGGGAACCCACTTGACCAAGGCCTTGGAAGCTTCTTCAACTGCATCAATCTCTTCTTGAAGCTTGTCCTTGCCTTTTTGCTTGTGGTCTTGTGGTGGAAGATCGTCTTGAGCTTATGTCCCTTGGAAGAAAGTAGGATCATACTTCTCTTGTTGAGGAACAAATTTCGTCTTGGGGTATTGATCTTCTTCCCACTCAACTCCATTGGCATTGAACTTTCATTCGAAACCAATACCTTGATTCTTCCGGTGCCTTCCTTGTTTGCGTACAATTTCCTCAAATTGCTTACTTCTGGCAAGACTCTTGTAGACACCTTTCTCTATAATTCCCTTCAATAAGCTATTTTCTTGCTCAAGTGTAACTTGGCTAAGAGAATCATTAGTGGAATCAAGAGAACCACTAGAAGCAACAATATTGACTTAACATGATTGTTGTTACTACTAGAAGAAGAATCTTTCTTACTCTTATTACTAGATTTAACTTGTGGCATGTAAGTAGACAAGAGTAAATGCTTGGCAATGTAAGAAGAACTTTTCTTGCAAAGATCATCACTGATTACTTTTAAGAACCCATGCTCTTGCTCAAGGTTGAGCTTTTCAAAGCGTAACTTCTCATGAGTCTTTAAAAGCTCTCGATGATTTTCCAAGGTAGTTTCATGAGCTAACTTAAGAGTGTTTAGTTCTTCAGTTAGATGCTCAATCTCCTTCTTCTCATCATCATTCATTTTATCTTGATTAGCATGATTAATAGCAAGTTCATCATAGTTTTCATCACTAGAGTTGTCCACAAGTAGATCATCATCACCTAACAAATCATCTTCATCACTATTGAAATCAGCATACTCGAGGTGTGATACCTTTGGGCCTTTGGCCATGAAGCATCTTCCAATTCCTTCATTTTGTGAGTCAAATATGTCGTAGGAGTTGGTTGACACAAGTGCTAGACCGGCAACACCTTCATCTTGAGTATATTCGGCGTCGGAGTGATAACTTCTCTCGGAGTGATTGTCGGAGTCGGAACCGGATACCCATTCACCAACATGAGCTTGATGTCTTCATGTTGTGTAGCTCCTTGATGATTTGTCCTTCCTTTCTGAATCCTTGCTTCTGCGTGATGTTCTTCATTCATAATGATCATCTGTACTCCTTCTCTCTCTTGGTGGTGATTCTTCTCTTCTACTTCTCCTTTTGGGTGAATCTTCTCTTCTTTTGTAGGGAGCCATACACTGATTGGAGTAGTGTCTAGGTCTTCCACAATTGTAGCAATTTCATTCATGACTCGAATATCTTTTGTCATTGTAGGACCTTGACTTGGAACTTCTTTCTTTGCTTCTACTCTTGTAGAACTTGTTGAAGTTCTTCACCATTAGGCTCAATTCTTCATTGAAGGCTTGTTTCTCACTTGATGATGTAGGAGCATCACATGAGGCTTTGTAAGCACCACTTGACTTATTGTGAAGCTCTTCCTTATCCTTGAGTGACATCTCATGACCAATAATTCTTCCAATGACTTCCGTTGGTTTGAGATCTTTGTAGTTGGGCATCATTTGGATCAATGTGCACACGGTATCATATTTTCCATCCAAGGCTCTTAGGATCTTCTTGATGATGAATCTATCGGTCATCTCTTCACTTCCTAAGCCATGAATCTCATTTGTGATGAGAGCAAGCCTAGAGTACATTTCAGCGACACCTTCACCATCCTTTATTTTGAACTTGTCAAGTTTACTTTGAAGCACATCCAATTTGGATTCCTTGACGGAGTCAGTACATTCATGCATATCAATGAAAGTATACCAACTTTCCTTTGCATTCTCAAGACGACTGATTTTGTTGAATTCTATGGGGCACAATCCATTGAAGAGGATATCGCAAGCTTGAGCATTGTATTGCAGCATCTTCAACTCTTCCACTCTAGATTCACGGTTCGGTTCTCTCCCATCAAAGAATCACCTTGCAAGCATATACACACAATAGCCCAAACGGTGGGATTATGTCCAAGAATATGCATTTTCATCTGATGCTTCCAACTAGCAAAATTAGTACCATAAAAGTAAGGACCTCTACAGTGGTAATTTCCCTCGCTAGACGCCATTGTCGGCTTTCTCGGAACGGGGGTCCCCAGACTTGCCTTCCTACGGCCCACGGCATGGCTCCACTAGCGCACCTGTGCGGCCCATCTTCACCAGCAAGCACTCAAGACCCTTGCGAGGGGCCAAGCCTCGCGAGGCGGATGATGCAAGACCTCCTCGAAGGTGGCCTCACCAGGATGGCTCGCAAGGGTGGAGAGATCAAGGCAAGGGGGACCTCGCGAGGTCCCCGTGACGTAAGCCATGACGACCAAGGCCGGGCGGGCGCCAGCGTGCAGCGTCCTCGTTTCCTCTATGGTGCTAAAGAGGCAAGCTCAGGCGCGGAGTCCCGAGGCATCAAGCAAAGGCTTCCATATCGGTGCAACAAGACCAAGACCAGTAGGACGGCAGGACGAAGGTCACCATGGAGCCCAAGACGGCATCACCACCAGAGCCTTTGGCAGGCGAAGACTACTTTTGTTAGGTTAACTTGTACTAGATGTCCCCCTTCAAACTTGGCCATTGTGGGATCCCTTCCCGCTCAATATTTGGGAAGAGGACTAGGGCCTCTATAAATATGACTAGCCACCACCTTAGAAAAGGGGGGAAGATCATTCAGACCACCAGACACCACACAAGCTCGCCAAGCACAAGAACACCTGATGAGGACATCAATACCATTGTTACACTCACATCCCTGCTGCTATACATACTGGACCAATTACTAGAGCTCGCGCACGCCAATTAAATTATCAGGTACTTCCGTTTCTTGGTGATGATTCTAATGTTCATGAGAATATGATGCTACCTAAATTGGATACATTTGTTTTGCTTACAAATGAAGGGCCTGGCATGGATAAGAGGGATGAACACTGGAGCAAGACCAAGCATGGAGATGATGGCATGTGCAAGGGGATCAAGAACGGAGTTACAAGTGATGATTTCAGGACTTTGAAGCCACCATAAGGGGTGCATGAAGCCTTGGACGAAATATACAAGATACCACTTCATAAATTTCGTCGAGAGGCTATTCTAGGTGCTGCGTCACCTTATTATTGGGCCAGGCCCATGTATTTTTCAAATACTTAAGTATAGGCTGTTTTTAGAGTCCGTATGTGTGCGAAAACAAGAGATAGGGTTGGTTTCAGACCCCTCCTTCAAGGGCCATGAAATCCCCCCCCCCCTCTTCCTCCATATATACAACCCTTAGGGCATCGTTTAGACTTTGGGTTTTGTTAGATTAAAAGTTCGCCATAGCTGCAAGTTCGCGTTCTTCGTTGTGTCCAATGACTAGACCAAGACGTCACAGAACCCCACCTTCATTAATAAAGCTTTCCTCTTTAATTCGCAATATCCAGATTGCAATCTCAGTTTCTTGCTTGTTCTTCATTTGCTCGCAGGAAATAGACCCTCGTGGTCAGGTTGATCGTGCTTCGGCGTGGTCAATAACCCTCGGAAGTTGGTTTAGCGATTTCTAAGGCGCGATGTCTTCGCACGTTCGTAGTTGGATCGTCAAAGTCGACTCCCACAGCAAATGATATCTATCTCATCGAAACATCGGGACACCTTCGCCTCTATCAAGTGGTATCAGATTTCCAGGTTGCTCGGTCAGATTTTACAGTTTTTCGTAGTTTAGATCGAGTCTGTTCTTCATACCTACAGTCCATGAAAAAGCCACAAAAAAATTAGGGTTAGTTCATCATATCCGAACCAATCTGAGCCTTTGCATAATCTTTTTAGGGTTTTGCATTGTTGAGTTTGCGGTTGCATCATCGTGTCTAGTTGCTGGTCTTAGTGTGTAGTCCTTTAGAGTTTCAAGTTCTATTCACAAGTAGTCACGCCGCCACCGCATCATCATCATCACCGCTGCCATATACCACCATCGTCATCACCGCTGCCATATACCACCATCGTCATCGCCGCTACCATATACCACATATTCACCGCCATCACGATAATCCGAGTCCACCTCCATCACAGATTCGCCACCAGTCCGTGTTCCACCGCCCTACATATATTCGCCACCAGTACGAGTTCCACCAGATTCATCTTCGCCACCAGTCCGAGTCCAGTATTTGTTGCCTTGCTTTCGAGTTCCAGATCACGCAATACTTCAAGTCGTGACCGAGTAGGACTCCCGAGATTTCGTACCCGTAGTAGAAAAATTAGTTCCAAACTCAAAAAAAAACTAAGTCTGGAAAATTCTGGCTAGGCAGTTTTTAGACCATTTGTAGATTTTTTTGAAAAAAATTGTTGCAGAGCAAAAAAAGAGAGGAAAAAAGTGCAAAAAAGTGAAAAATACAAAAAAAAAATCAGAGCGTGCTCCTCCCTTGTTTACGTGCATCATTGTGATTTTGTTAGTGTTCTAGGCTCGCGTCTCTAGCACGGTCTAGCCTAGTGATGAGGACATCAATACCATTGTTACACCCACAGCCCCTGCTGCTATACATATTGGACCAATTACTAGAGCTCGCGCACGCCAATTGAATTATCAGGTACTTTCTTTTCTTGGTAACGATTCTAATATTCATGAGAATATGATGCTGCCTAAATTGGATACATTTGTTTTGCTTACAAATGAAGGGCCTAGCTTGGACAAGAAAGATGAACCTTGGAGCAACTTCAAGCATGGAGATGATGGCATGCGCAAGGGGGTCAAGAACGGAGTTACAAGTGATGATTTCAGGACTTTGAAGCCACCATAAGGAGTGCATGAAGCCTTGGACGAAATATACAAGATGCTACTTCATAAACTTTGTCCAGAGGCTATTTTAAGTTCCGCGTCACCTTATTATTGGGCCAGGCCCATGTATTTTTGAAATACTTAAGTATAGGCTGTTTTTAGAGTTCGTATGTGTGGGGAAACAGGAGTTAGGGTTGGTTTCGGACCCCTCCTCCAAGGTCCACGAAATTCCCTCCTCTTCCTCCATATATACAGCCCTTAGGGCATCGTTTAGACTTTGGGTTTTGTTTAGATTAAAATTCGGCATAGCTGCAACTTCGCGTACTTCGTTTGTGTTCAACGACTAGACCAAGGCGTCACAAAACCCCACCTTGATAAGTAAAGTTTTCATCTTATATTCGCAATATCCAGATTGCATTCTTAGTTTCTTACTTGTTCTTCGTTTGCTTGCAGGAAACAGACCTTCGTGGTCAGGTTGATCGTGCTCCGGCATGGTCAATAACCCCTCTGAAGTTGTGATTGCATAGGCGCGACGTCTCACACGTTCGTAGTCGGATCGTCAAGGTCGACTCCCTCAGAAAACAATAGCCACCATCTCATCGAAACATCGGGACACCTTCGCCTCTATCAAGATTTTTTTTTGAGTTTGGAACTATTTTTCTTCTGCGGATGGCTCGAAAGTTGGGGAGTCCTACACTGTCACGACTCGGAGTATCGCGTGATCTGGAAATCGAAAACAAAGCAACAATTACAGGACTCGGACTAGGACTGGTGGCGGGGATGAATCTGGTGGAATCTCGGACTGGTGGTGGCGATGAATCTGGTGGAAATTGGACCGGTGGTGGATATATGTTGCAGGTGGACTCGGATTGGCGTGATGGCGGCGGATATGTGGTGGCGTATATGGACTCGGATTGGTTGTGAATATGTGGTGGTTAATATGGCTGCGACGATCAAGGTGGTGTGGTGGTGGTATATGGCAGCAGTGATGATGATGATGCGGTGGTGATATATGGCAGCGGCGACGTGACAACCTGTGAACAGAAGTCGAAACTCTAAAGGACTAGACGCTAAGACCAGCAACTTGACACGGTGATGCAACCGCAAATTCAACAAAGCAAATACAGAAAAGATTATGCAAAGGCTCAGATTGGTTCGGATAGGATGAACTAACCCTAATAATTTTTTTGGCCTTTTTCGTGGACTATAGGTATGAAGAACAGACTCGATCTAAACTACGAAAAACTATAAAATCTCACCGAGCAACCTGGAAATCTGATTCCACTTGGTAGAGGTGAAGGTGTCCCGATGTTTCGATGAGATAGTGGCTATCGTTTTCTGAGGGAGTCGACCTTGACGATCCGACTACGAACATGCGAGACGTCGCGCCTTAGCAATCACTAAACCAACTTCCGAGGGGTTATTGACCATGCCGGAGCATGATCAACCTGACCACGAGGGTCTGTTTCCTGCGAGCAAACGAAGAACAAGCAAGAAACTGAGATTGCAATCTGGATATTGCAAATATAAGATGAAAACTTTATTGATCAAGGTGGGTTTCTGTCACGCCTTGGTCTGGTCGTTGAACACAAACGAAGTACGCGAAGTTGCAGCTATGCCGAACTTTTAATCTAAACAAAACCCAAAGTCTAAACGATGCCCTAAGGGTTGTATATATAGAGGAAGAGGGGGGAATTTCGTGGCCCTTGGAGGAGGGGTCCGAAACCAACCCTAACTCCTGTTTCCCCACACATGCGGACTCTAAAAACAGCATATACTTAAGTATTTCGAAAATACATGGGCTTAGCCCAATAATAAGGTGACGCAACACCTAAAATAGCCTTTGGACAAAGTTTATGAAGTGGCATCTTGTATATTTTGTCCAAGGCTTCATGCACTCCTTATGGTGGCTTCAAAGTCCTGAAATCATCACTTGTAACTCCGTTCTTGATCCCCTTGCGCATGCCATCATCTCCATGCTTGAACTTGCTCCAAGATTCAGCTTTCTTGTCCAAGCTAGGCCCTTCATTTGTAAGCAAAACAAATGTATCCAATTTAGGCAGCATCATATTCTTATGAACATTAGAATCGTTACCAAGAAACGATAGTACCTGATAATTCAATTGGCGTGTGCGAGGTCTAGTAATTGGTCCAGTATGTATAACAGCAGGGGCTGTGGGTGTAACAATGGTATTGATGTTCTCATCACCTAGGACCAGCACAGTACCATCATTGAGCGTTTATTCAACTTTGCATCTCTGAATTGATTATTGCTGACCCTTTTTGCTACCATATTATAAGCCTTCCCAGTTCCACATACATCTACGTCGTGCGTTTGAATCTCCCTAGTAATTGCTCTATCCAAGCTTTGAGAGTTTTGACTACGACGGTTGCCGATCACCGCCTGCTGCTGGGTAAGAACTGGTAAGAATTTGAGATTTGCTTGAGGATTTGTGACACCCACCACCACCTCTTGTTAGTAGTCTGTAGGATCATATTCTTGTGTGTTTCTATTGCTGCTAACCATGGCAGGATCACAAGCCGACGAGACTGACTGGGAGAACATGATGAATAAGGAGTTGCATGATAAATTTGAGCACATGATGAGTGGATAGGTGCAAGATGTGCTAAACAGATTTGAAGAGGCCATGGAGAAGATAGATGGCATGGAGAAGACATTCGAAACAAAGCTCGATAACAAGTTTAATGAATTGCTCGCGCGTCTTCCACCACCACCACCGGCTGCACCTAACGCACCTCTACAACAACAACAACAACAACAACAACAACAATGACTACCTCTATGTCGCGAAATAGCCCTCCGCCGAGCGAGCCGTGTCCCTCTTGTGCCTAGCGAAACTGTTTGTGTTGCTGTTGATTCTTCTGTGGCTCCTACTGCTGATGTGGAGGAGGATGATTATGTGGGAGATTACGAGGATGAGGTTGATCAAACTCAGAACTACGTGCAACCACCAGCACCACAACCACCAGGTCGTCCACATGCAAATAATGGCAATGGTAGGGCTCCCCCTCAGGTACGAGATCATGACCATCTCCCTAAACTAAAATTGAATATTCCACCATTTGAGGGTAGATATGTTCCTAATATATATCTTACTTGGGAGTTAGAAACTGAACAATGATTTACATGTTTACAATATCCTGAGGAGAGACGTGTTCCTGCTGCTGTTTGTGCTTTCACTAGCTTTGCATGTGTTTGGTGGTCTGAACATTGCAGATTATATCCTGTTCCAGCTACTTGGGCTGCTTTGAAAACTTCTATGCGTACTCGTTGGGTTCCACCATATTATCAACGTGAATTACTTCAAAAATTGCAGTGTTTAAGACAAGGAATTTTTTTTGTAGAAGAATATTATCAGTAATTACAAACTGGCATGATTAGATGTGGCATTGTTGAGAGGAATGAAGCTATGCTTGCACGTTTTATGGGTGGATTAAATAGAGAGATTCAGACCATTCTAGATTATAAGGAGTATACCAATATCACTCGTTTATTCCATCTTGTTTGTAAAGCTAAACATGAAGTGCAGGATCGACAGGCATTGGCGCGAACTAACTTTTCTGCAGGTCGATCTTCATCATGGACACCACGTGCATCCTCTATTTCCACTACACCAGCACCTCCATCAGGTGCCACTTCCGACCGTGATACAAGAAAGCAGGCACAACCACCACTATCTGCCAAGAGCACACCTGCCGGGCCTGCACAGAGCTCTTCTTCTTCCATGGCATCAACAGGGCACACAAGTGATATTATTTGTCGTCGTTGTAAGGGAAGAGGACATTTTGCAAGAGAATGCAAATCTCAGCGTGTGATGATTTCTACTGAGGATGGTTGGTATGAGTCTGCTAGTGACTATGATGAGGAGACTTTGGCTCTTATTACACATGAAGAACTCGGTGGAGATGATTCTGATCATGAGACGCAATACATGGCTGCTGAAGATGCTGACAGGTTACACAAGCTGAGCAAAATCAAAGGCATAATTTGTTCCACACAAAGGGAGTTGTGAAGGAACATTCTATTCGCGTTGTTATAGATGGAAGGAGCTGCAATAACTTGGCTAGCATGGAGATGGTGGAGAAGCTATCTCTCACCATAAGACCACATCCACATCCTTACTACATCCAATGGTTCAATAACAGCGGCAAGGGTAAGGTAACACGTACCGTCGTGTGCATTTTAGTATCTCTACATATGCCGATTATGTTGATTGTGATGTGGTACCTATGCAAGCATGTTCCTTATTACTTGGTAGACCATGGCAATTTGATAAAAATTATGTACACCATGGTAGAAACAATCAGTATACTCTTGTTCATAAGGACAAAAATACTACTTTGCTTCCTATGACTCCTGATTCCATTTTGAAAGATGATATTAATAGAGCTAATAAAGCAAAACAGGAGAAAATAAGAGTGAAAATCAGATTGTGGCAAAAGAATTTGATCAACAAATGAAGCCTAATAATAAACCATCTAGTGTTGCTTCTGAAATTAAATTGAAAAGTGCATGTTTACTTGCCACCAAATCTGATATTGATGATCTAGATTTTAGCAAATCTGTTTGCTATGCTTTTGTGGGCGAAGAGGCATATTTTCATTCGAGGACATGCCTTCCTCTTTGCCTCCTACTGTCACTATCATTTTGCAGGAGTTCGCTGACGTCTTTCCACAAGACGTGCCACCGCGATTACCACCTATTCGAGGGATTGAGCATCAAATTGACTTAATTCCCGGTGCATCATTACCCAATCGTGCACCATACCTTACCAATCTAGATGAGACGAAGGAGATTATGCGTCAAGTACAAGAACTGCTCGACAAAGGTTATATACGAGAATCCCTTAGTCCTTGTGTTGTTCCTATCATTTTAGTGCCGAAAAGGATGGTACATCGCGTATCTGTGTTGATTGTAGAGGCATTAATAATATGACTATTCGTTATCGTCATCCTATTCCTAGGCTAGATGATATGCTTGATGAATTGAGTGGCTCTACAATATTCGCCAAAGTTGATTTGCGTAGTGGATACCATCAAATTTGTATGAAATTGGGAGATGAATGGAAAACAACATTTAAAACAAAGTTTGGGTTATATGAGTGGTAAGTCATGCCTTTTGGGTTAACTAATGCACCTAGTACTTTCATGAGATTAATGAACGAAGTTTTACGTGCTTTCATTGGACGATTTGTGGTAGTTTACTTTGATGACATATTGATTTATAGCAAATCTTTGGAGGAACATTTGGAACATTTATGTGCGGTTTTTATTGCTCTACGTGATGCACGTTTGTTTGGTAACCTTGGAGAGTGCACCTTTTTCACCGACCGAGTATCTTTTATTGGCTATGTTGTTACTCCACAAGGAATTGAAGTTGATAAAGCCAAGATTGAAGCTATTGAGAGTTAGCCGTAGCCCAAAATGGTCACACAAGTGAGGAGTTTCCTTGGCCTTGCTGGTTTCTATAGGCGTTTTGTGAGAGATTTCAGCACCATAGCTGCACCTCTTAACGAGCTTACAAAGAAGGATGTGCCTTTTGTTTGGGGTACCGCACAAGAAGAAGCCTTCACGTTATTGAAAGATAAGTTGACACATGCTCCTTTACTCGAACTTCCTAATTTTAACAAGACTTTTGAGCCTGAATGTGATGCTAGTGGAATTGGATTAGGAGGTGTGTTATTACAAGATGGCAAACATGTTGCATACTTTTCTGAAAAAATTGAGTGGGCCTAGTCTGAACTATTCTACTTATGATAAAGAATTATATGCTCTTGTTCGGACCTTAGAAACATGGCAACATTATTTATGTCCCAAAGAATTTGTTATATATTCTGATCATGAATCTTTGAAACACATTAAAGGTCGAGCAAAACTGAACCGTAGACATGCTAAATGGGTTGAATTCATTGAGACTTTCCCTTATGTCATTAAACACAAGAAGGGTAAAGAAAATGTTATTGCTGATGCATTGTCTCATTGTTATACTATGCTTTCACAACTTGACTTTAAAATATTTGGTTTTGAGACCATCAAAGATCAATATGTGCATGATGCTGAATTTAAAGATGTATTGGAGAATTGTAAGGAAGGGAGAACTTGGGACAAGTTCATTCTTAATGATGGATTTGTGTTTCTTGCTAACAAGCTATGCATTCCAACTAGCTCTATTCGTCTTTTGTTGCTGCAGGAGGCGCATGGAGGAGGATTAATGGGACACTTTCGCGTCAAGAAGACGGAGGATATACTTGCTACACATTTCTTTTGGCCAAAGATGAGACAGGATGTTGAGCATTTTGTTGCTCGTTGCACTACATGTCAAAAAGCTAAGTCACGACTCAATCGTCATGGTTTATATATGCCTTTGCCTGTACCTAGTGTTCCTTGGGAGGATATATCTATGGACTTTGTTTTAGGTTTACCTCAAACAAACAAGGGGAGGGATAGCGTATCTTTGTCGTGGATAGGTTCTCGAAAATGGCACACTTTATACCATGTCATAAAAGTGATGATGCTGTTAATGTTGTTGATTTGTCCTTTCGTGAAATTATTCGCTTGCATGGTGTGCCAAATACTATTGTTTCAGATCGTGATACTAAATTTCTTAGCCACTTTTGGAGATGTTTATGGGCTAAGTTGGGGACTAAACTACTTTTTAGCATTGTTGAGGAAATCGTTAACTGGTAGCTGCCCAGTTGACTGGTGAGTAGGGGATTAATCGGCTAATCGGCCATTTAATCAATTAATCAGATGATTTTTTAGTTTATCGGCTACTCGGTGACCCTACGAGTAGGGATTAATCGGCAAGTTAACTGGTTAATCGGATGAATTCTTGAACAGGGCTTTTTAGTACTACTTGTCACCCCCAAACTGATGGACAAACTGAAGTAGTCAATATAATATTGTCTACTATGCTTAGGGTTGTTTTGAAGAATAATAAGAAAATGTGGGAAGAATGCTTGCCTCATATTGAATTTGCTTATAATCGTTCAATGCATTCTACTACTAAGATGTCCCCTTTTGAAATTTTGTATGGTTTCCTACCTCGTGCACCTATTGATTTGTTGCCTCTTCCATCTTCGGAGAAGGTTGATTTTGATGCTATAGAACATGCTCAATTGATTTTAAAAATGCATGAGTTAACTAAGGAAAACATTGAGCGTATGAATGCTAAATATAAACTTGCTGGAGATAAGGGTAGAAAGCATGTTGTGTTTGCACCTGGAGATCTTGTTTGGTTACATTTGCGTAAGGATAGATTTCCTACTTTGCGCAAATCAAAGCTAATGCCACATGCTGATGGTCCTTTTAAGGTGTTAGAGAAAATAGATGATAATGCATATAAAATTGAGCTGCCTACAGATTTTGGGGTTAGTGCCACTTTTAACATTGCAGATTTGAAGCCTTATTTGGGTGAGGAAGATGAGCTTCCGTCGAGGACGACTTCATTTCAAGAAGGGGAGGATGATGAGGACATCAATACCATTGTTACACCCACAACCCCTGCTGCTATACATACAGGACCAATTACTAGAGCTCGGGCACGCCAATTAAACTATCAGGTACTTTCATTTCATGGTAATGATTCTAATGTTCATGAGAATATGATGCTGCATAAATTGGATACATTTGTTTTGCTTACAAATGAAGGGCCTGGCATGGATAAGAGGGATGAACACTGGAGCAAGACCAAGCATGGAGATGATGGCATGCACAAGGGGGTCAAGAATAGAGTTACAAGTGATGATTTCAGGACTTTGAAGCCACCATAATGGGTGCATGAAGCCTTGGACGAAATATACAAGATGTCACTTCATAAATTTCGTCCAAAGGCTATTCTAGGTGCCGCGTCACCTTATTATTGGGCCAGGCCCATGTATTTTCGAAATACTTAAGTATAGGCTGTTTTTAGAGTCCGTATGTGTGGGAAAACAAGAGATAGGGTTAGTTTCGGACCCCTCCTTCAAGGGCCACGAACCCCTGCCCCCCTCTTCCTCCATATATACAGCCCTTAGGGCATCGTTTAGACTTTGGGTTTTGTTTAGATTAAAAGTTCATCATAGATGCAACTTCACGTACTTTGTTTGTGTCCAACGACCAGACCAAGATGTCACAGAACCCCACCTTCATTAATAAAGCTTTGCTCTTTAATTCGCAATATCCAGATTGCAATATCAGTTTCTTGCTAGTTCTTCGTTTGCTCACAGGAAATAGACCCTCGTGGTCAGGTTGATCGTGCTCCGGCGTGGTCAATAACCCTCGGAAAGTTGGTTTAGTGATTGCTAAGGTGCGACGTCTTCGCACGTTTGTAGTTGGATCGTCAAAGTCGACTCCCACAGAAAACAATATCTATCTCATCGAAACATCGGGACACCTTCGCCTCTATCAACACCTCTCCTTAGGAGGCCGTTCTTCCCCTTGTAATTGTTCATTCTCAGCCCACGAGGCAATCCACCACAGCACACTGGAGTAGGGTATTATACCACAACGGTGGCCCGAACCAGTATAAATCTTGTGTCCCTTTGTTCTGCGAGTTCGACGCGCTAAGACTTGAGATTGTGGTGAGGGAGAGAGCTAGAGGGGGAGAGATCTTCGTGTGCACCCTAGTGTTCGAACCTTAAGGGTTTTGCTGGAAGCCGAAATCCAACATTTGGCGCGCCAGGTAGGGGGTGCGCCGAAGCTCCACCTCTCCGCTTGCTTCGTCCAGATTCATGGCGGATGCTACCCTCTGGCTAGGCCGGCGTGCACCTGCGGATGGGCCGCGGGCATCTGGGCCTTCACCCACACCTTGCAACAGGTGCGGTGGCCACGCAAGTTCAAGCCAGAGATGCCACCCCGCTACGATGGCATGGCAGATCCGGCGGCCTTCTTGCAGGCATATGAGGAGTCCGTCCTCGAAGCCATAGGCGATGACCAGGTCATGGCCAACTGGTTCCTCCTGGCCCTGGCAGGCGCGCCACGCGCATGCCTGCTCAACCTGCCGGGATCTTCTGATGGAGGCGAGGGTGTCCCGATCTTTCGATGAGATGATAACTATCGATTTGGTGGAGTCGACTTTGATGATCCGAATACAAACATGCAAGATGTTGCGCCTTAGCAATCGCTAAACCAACTCTGAGAGGTTATTGACTACGCCGGAGCACGATCAACCTAACCACGAAGGTCTATTCCTGCACGCAATCGAAGAACAAGCAAGAATATGATAATGCAATCTGAATATGGCAAATATATATGAAGTATTGATAAAGGTGGGGATCCGAAAGCGGTCTTGGTCTGGTTGTTGGACACAAACGAAGTACACGAAGTTGCAATGGCTAACTTTTAACTAAACAAATCCCAATGAAAAAGCTACTAGATGGATCTACTTATATAGGAGCAAGGAGTGGTGGCCAAGGAGGTGGAAGGACGTCCCATGGCAGCCTAAAACTAAACATAGGTCGTAAAAGGCTCATGGGCCCAAGTGGAGGTGGTGCAACACCTTTGGACTTGTTGTTTGACTCGGATTCTGCTACAGTGTCAGATTGTTTCGTCGATATCACAATGCTCCAGATGAATTTGAAGGTGAATCCAATTGGGCTGGAAAGAGCACGAAATCTACTTTCCAACAAAAGAAGAATCACCCAATTCGGAGTCCGTATGAAAAAGTTGTTGGCGTTTTGAGTCAGGCATGTATGTGTAGTCCGAATCTGAATCCAAAATGTGAGAGATTTGGACTCTATCTTCTCTTGGCCCAAAAGTGACGTGAGAGGACTTTTTGAACAGAACATAAACTTCTTCTTTTCCCTTCGCAATTAGACAAAACACAAAAGTGTGTGAAGTATTTTTGTTCTGGATAACATAAATAGATTATTGAATAGTTTGCACTAGAAATCACCTAACAAATATGCATGTATGCAATATTTTTGGTCGTCTCCAAGGTAGTCTTGTCCTCATCATCTTCGGTGACCTCCTGGGAGGAACTGCGCGGTCTCTTCGTTGCACGCTTCGCGGCACCGGCGCCCGTCTCCATCGCGGCCCTCCTAGGCGGCTCGCAAGCACCACCCTCGGACCATCGCACCAAGTCGTTCTTTCGCCAGATTGGCACCGTATCCACGCGCCAAGGAGCTCCCCCGGGTTGGGCGGCGCCCAATGCCGATCTAACCTTCAACGCGGCGGATCACCCCGCCACCACCATTGGCACAGGCATGCTCCCAATGATGTGTACGCCCATCATCTGCAGTGTAGCCATCACCAAGACCCTCATCGACGGCGGCGCCGGTCTCAACGTGCTCTCTGTGGAGGCTTTCAGCCTTCTCCATGTACCGCTTCAATGGCTCCGACCCAGCAAGCCCTTCTTTAGGGTCGGCGGCGGCTCCGCTAGCCCCTTGGGGCAGATCCGCCTCCCGGTGACCTTCGGCACCCGCGAAAACTACCGCACCGAGCTGATCGACTTTGACATCGCCTGCATCGGCCTCGCGTACAACACCATCCTCGGATACCCGGCTCTAGCCCAGTTCATGGCTGCGACCCATCCGGCATACAACCTCATGAAGATGCTCGGGAGCAAAGACATCCTCACCGTGGTTGGGGATACCAAGGAGTCCCTAGCGGTGCTCAGGTGTGCCCTCAAAACCGCTGCAGCGGCACGACCGGCCAACGAGGCCGTCCCAGGGGCTAAGAAGGTCGCGCCAGCAAAGAAGAAGCAGTTGTTCACTCAAGATCAGGTCGAAACCAAGCAGGTGTCGGTCGAGCAAGATGGGTCCTCGGGAGCCACCTTAATCATAGGCGCCGACCTCGACCCAAATCAAGATGAGGCACTGGTGAAGTTCTTGCACGCGAACAAGGATGTGTTCTCCTGGGAACCCAAGCAGCTAGTGGGGGTCCCAAGAGGGGTGATCGAGCATCACTTAAGGGTGTGCCCCAATGTGCTCCCCGTGAAGCAGAAAGCATGGCGACAATCCACGTAGAAGCAGTCCTTCATCGTCCAGGAAACCCGCAAGCTGGAGGCGGCGGGTGTCATTTGCGAGGTTCGGCACCCCGAGTGGCTGGCGAACCATGTCGTCGTACCAAAGAAAGGCGGGAAGGAGCGCATGTGTGCTGACTTCACCAACCTCAACAAGGATTGTCCCCAAGGCCCGTTCCTGCTCCCGTGCATCGATCAGATTATCTACTCCACTGCCGAATGTGACCTGCTGTGCTTCGTAGACGCATTCTCGGGTTATCACCAGATCAAGATGGCGGTGGAGGATGTGGAGAAGACGACCTTCCTCACCTCATGTGGGGTATACTGCTACACTTGCATGCCATTCGCACTGGGCAACGCAGGAGCAACCTTCCAGCGACTGATGCACATCGCCTTGGGACGGCAGCTTGGGAGAAACGCTGAGGCCTACGTCGACGACATTGTGGTGAAGTCTCAGGAGGCGAGAACTTTGATTCAGGACCTGGAGGAGACCTTTGCGAGCCTGCGCCAGGTGGACTTGCAGCTCAACCTGGAGAAGTGCGTGTTTGGTGTACCTTCCAGCAGGCTGCCGGGCTTCCTCGTGTCCCAAAGGGGGATCGAGGCCAATCCAGAGAAAGTCAAGGTGATAGAAGACATGAGCCCACCGCAAACTCTTAAGGAGATGCAAAAGCTTGCAGGCTACGTGACCTCGCTAGGGCGCTTCATCTCCAAGCTGGGAGAACGTGCCCTGCCGTTCTTCAAGTTGATGAAGAAGAAGGGCCCGTTCGAGTGGACCCCAGAAGCCGACCAAGTGTTTCAAGACCTCAAGATATACCTGACCAGCCCTCCGATGATGGTGGCTCCTCGCCCTCATGAGCCACTGGTGCTTTACCTTGCCGCCACTCCCTACTCTGCCAGCGCAGCTCTGGTGGTGGTCCGGGAGGAGCGCCAGGCCAGGGGGCTGCCGCGCCACGTCGCGTCACTAGCCGAGGTGATGCAGGACCCAGAGGGCACTACAAGGGCTGAAGCAAGGCCAATGGGTGACCAGGCCCAGCAGGACGGCGTTAGCGGGGCCGGCAGGGGCCCCAGCAGGCGATCGTGCTCTTGAGGTCCCGTCATCTCAGGAGGCGCCCCAACTGCCGACAGGCACAAACTCCGTCAACGTTCCTGCCCTCGTCGAGCACCTCGTGTATTTCATCAGCATGGTACTGCGGGATGCAAGGGCACGGTACCCCATGCCTCAGAAGCTCTTGCTCGCGCTTCTGGTGGCCTCACGCAAGCTGTGACACTACTTCCAAGGTCACCCAATCAAGGTCGTCTCGGCCTACCCACTTGAGAGCGTACTCAGGAGCCCCAACTCTACTAGAAGAGTCGCTGAATGGAACATCGAGCTACAAGCATTCCAGCTAGAATTCAGCACAACTAGGGTCATCAATGGGGCCGCGCTCGCCGACTTCGTGGCAGAATAGACCGATGCCCGGGGTTTGAAGTAGGCGAGGACCGATCTCTCTCACCAATAAGTGAAGCACCAGATGGCTGGGTCATGTATTTCGATGGTGCGTTCGCACGCCGGGGCGCGGGGGCTGGCGCAGTGCTCATCTCGCCTACTCAGGACAAGCTCTACTACGCCGTGCAGCTCTGCTTCTAGTAGGACGAGAAGGTCTCCAACAACATCACGGAGTACGAAGGCCTCATCGCTGGCCTCAAGGCCGCGGTGGCCCTAGGGGTGAAGCGCCTCACCATCAAGGGCGACTCGCAGCTCCTTGTCAACTTCTCCAACAAGGTATACGAGCCGAAGGACGAACATATGGAGGCATACCTTGCGGAGGTACGCAAAATGGAAAAGCATTTCCTGGGTCTAGAGGTGTAGCACGTACCCCGTGGCACCAATAAGGACGCCAACGACATTGCCAAGAGGGCGCCCAAGTGACAACCCCATGAGCATGGCGTCTTTGAGGAGCGGCTCTTCAAGCCGTCAGCAGCACCTCCGCTCCCGGAGCTGGCGCCGCCTTGGGAGGAACTCACCCAACCACCTGCCTCGGGAGCCCCGGCATGTGGCCCGACCACGGGAGCGCTCCTACTCCTAGCGCTCGAGCCTCAGGAGGGGTGTTGGACCAAGGAGTTCAAGGAATACCTAACGCATGGGATGCTGCCGGAGAAGGAGGAGGACGCGGAGCGCATGGCCCGACAGGCTATGGCATACTGCATCCAGGACGGTGAGTTATACAGGAAGAGGCCAAATGAAGTTACCTTACGATGCATCTCCAGGGAACAAGGGAATGAGCTATTGGCCGACATACACGGCAGGGACTGCGGGCACCACTCGTCATCACGGACCCTCGTCGGCAAGGCATTCCGCAGCGGGTTCTACTGGCCTACGGATCTCAACGACTCAACCGAGCTGGTGAAGTCCTGCGAGGCCTGCCAATTCCACGCCAAGCAGATCCATCAGCCAGCTCAGGGCCTCCACACCATCCCGCTCTCATGGCCGTTCACAGTCTGGGGGCTAGATATCTTAGGCCCATTCCCTTGAGCACCTGGGGGCTACTGCTACCTCTACGTCACCATCGACAAGTTCACCAAATGGGCGGAGGTAGAAGCCGTCGGCACCATCCCATCCGGATCTGCGGTCAAGTTCATCAAGGGTGTCGTAAGCCGGTTTCGGGTCCTGTCGTGGTGGGTGCACGACAGATGCCAAGGCATGGCTAAAGAGAGGAGGAGGCTCGAGGGTGCTGGTGGACTCCAGAGGCGAGGTTGGCATGAGCGGGTGCGGGATGCCGGACATACCCAGGTTCGGAGCTCTCTGGAGAGATAATACCCCTAGTCCTGCCGAGTGTAGTTGGATGATCAATAGTACAATGTTGCTCCTGGAGCTGTATGGAGGAGGAAGGAAGCTGGCCAAGGCTTGGGCTGATCCTTCTCTCCGGTGTAGCTGTTTTGTGGCTAGTCCTATGCTTACTTGCTTTTCTTTCGTATGTGTTTTCTGCTTGCCCTCTCGCTCGCCCCCCGTATGATTGTGGGCTCCCGGGGGGTTTTATAGTCCAACCCCCCAGGAGTACAATGGTAATGTTACAAGTCGGTGGGTCCGTATTGTCAGCGTCCGGGAACCCGGGCTGGGTCCCGCTAAGGACTTCTGGTTCACCGGGTTCCCCTAGGTGCGGGCCCCACATGCCTAGGGGGACTGTGCACCGTCTTATCGATCGTCAGGGCGTGGCCGAGTTGAGTCGCGTATAGTGCTCTCCGTCAGGTTGCCGATTGTTGTCATCAGTGGTGAGGGCGGGGGCACTGTAGCCACACCGGCCCTGGTCAGCGGGTAGGTGAGGCGCACTGTTGCCATGTTCCTACTGACCAGAGGCATGGCCGGGGCACTGTTGCCTCGGTCATTGTTGATTGAAGTCTGATCCCCATCATATGGCCTGGATGGGACGGGAGTTGACCCGCGGCTGGATCGCGTAGCACGCCACGGGTGGCGCTGGCTTGTCGAGGAGGCTTTGGTCGTGTCGGGTTCGGCTGTCTTGCGCTAGTTGTTGGGGCCGAGTCGACATGTCTTACCGAGTCAGCTAGTCTGGCCGGCTTCCAGGGCTTGGCCGGGTCGAGCGACCCGGCCAAGCGCGTGCTGGTATTGAGGGGCGGTGCCAACCCTATTGTTTTTTGAAGAGGGTCCAGGTTCCGTTGCCTGCCCGGGGTCCATCCCCCCGACAGTAGTCCCCGAAGCTGTGAAGGTCCGCCGTCTTCGGATGAGTGGGCCTTTGCAGTTTCCCCCTTAAGCAAGGTGGATTCTGCGAGCGCCGGGTCCGGCAACACCCACTGTGTGCCGGTTTTCTCGGAAACTAGATCGTGGCATCCCAGCCGTGGCGGGGACCGAGAAGTCCGCTGAATCTTGGGGCAATCCCTCGGGCTTTGCGCGGGCACCATGTGGTGCCCGGAAGTCGGAGGGTCCTGACTGGCCACGCGCGTGATGGGACCGGGCGACGGGCTGGGGCCCACCGGCCCCGCCCTGGGCCCAAGCGCACGGATTTATTGCGGCGTCCGGGGGCCGGTTGCTCTTCCCCGGGCAGTTACTGCGCGTGTACGTGCGCACTTATTGCAGGGTAGTGGAACGGGCGCGTGCAGACGATCCCACTTCCCCACGTTCAAACTGAGGGTTATAAATCAGGGGCAGGGGGCGGCAGACATTATTCTCGCGCACCCTCCTGTCCTTTTGCTCTCGCTCCGCTCTTTGCAACTGATGCACTGCAGCCCCTCTTCTCCGAGTAGAACTCCTTCGCCGTCCATCTTCCGTCTTCTTCCTTTGATCATGTCGCTGCCATCGGGCTCCTGGATGGGTTCGAATGTCACCTCCGAGGACACCACCCAACTCCGGGCGACGCGACGCCTGCCACGGGAGACGGACGTCGGCGTCCGCCTACCGCACGACGATCAGAGGCCTCGGCCCGAGGGGTAGGAGCGCGTGGTCTTCCTCACGCACTTTGAGCGCGGGTTCGGGCTACTGGCGAGCACCTTCTTCCACGCGTTCCTGGAGTTCTTCGGGTTCTAGCCACATCATCTTGGCGCCGGTGCCATCGTCCAGCTCTCCGGCTTCATCACCCTCTGCGAGGGGTACCTGGGGGTCGAGCCTACGATCGACCTCTGGGCGCGCTTCTTCTCCTTGAAGCAGCAGGGCCCGTCGACCGAGGAGTTCGCCGATTGCGGCGCCACTGTCATCTCGAAGCGCTCGGGGGCGGATTTCCCCAAGATCCCGCTGGAGGATTCTGCCAAGAAGTGGCAGAAGTCCTTCTTCTACGTCCGCAACCATGGTGAGGATCGCATCAACCTTCTGGCCTTCGCCATCGCACCGTCACGGGCGAAAACAAACTGGGGCTGATGCCTTGCCACCCACCCAGGTTCAAGGCATGGTACTTGCAATTTGGGTTTGTTGCACCAATTATACTATAAGGGGTTCCCTTACAGTCTTTCTGTCAAAAAAAAGACGAACTGGGGCTACTCGCCCAGGCCCCCGTCGAAGGAGATCGTCAATCTCTGCGAGCGGGTGACTGTGATGAGGACGCAGGAGGGGCTCACCGGCACCGGCCTCCTCGCCGCGTTCATCCTGCGCCGGGTCCTTCCGCTTCCGAGGCACTCCTGCCTCATCGGCGAAATGGTTGGCCTTCAAGACCGCAACCGCATGGGGTCGACGCGGCTATCCGCGAAGCAAATCGTGCACGGCGTGAATGACATCTCCAAGGCTAACCTTGGGGAGGATTGGCGGTTCGGCAAGGCGCCGTACATCCAGTCAAACCCGGCGCCACAGGTGAGTGTCTGGTCTTCTTACTTTGCTGCCGCGCACCTTCTCATCCATCCTGACGCGACGCAGGGGGTACTTCTGAATGCGATTCAGCATCCATACACCCGGGCCCCGTTGCAGGTGGTGCTGGTGGCGCCAGAGGAGCCCGTGGCTCATGGCGGGGAGGAGGAGGCCGAGTTCGACGCCGGCGCTGGGCATCGCGCGGGTAAGTCTCGTGTTTTTCTTCATGTGTCTTGAATTGCTGACCGCGGCACGGAATGGTCGATGCTGACACCAGTTGTCGGTGTAGTGGCGTTGGGCGGGGGAGGCAGCGACGCGGGCGGAGCTGGGTCCTCGCATGGGGCGGCGCTGAGCCGCCCGCATGGGAAAGACAGCATTGCACCGCGACCCCGGGCCCCAAAGCGTGCGGAGGACCCGGCCGGGGCCGGGAGGCCGGCCAAGAGGAAGCACGGCGGCGGGCACGGCAGGCCAACCCCGGTCCCGGTCTTGGCGGGGTAAGCTTCATCTCTCGTTTGCGCTTAGATTTTCTTTTCTTGAGCTAGTCTTGTTTCTTTTCTGCTCATTCTGTCTTCTTCTTCAGGTAGCCAATCGCGCTGGCGAGGGCGGAGGCGGAAGCCGCGGCCGCCGAAGGGGCCGAGTTCCGCAGAAGCCGGTCCGACCTCACCGACCATGCCTAGGTGGAGGGATGGGCTGACTCGGACCTCGGCCTGGATCCGAACGACGCCGAAGCCTTGGCCTGGCGGGACAGGAACCGGGCCGAGGCGGAGCTGGAGGCGGCGTCGGTCCGTGCTTGGACCGACGCGGCGGCGGCATGGGCGCGAGCCGGCGCGGAGTCGGCTTGGCGCGAGATGCCGGAGGGCACGATGGTGGCGGCGACGGTCTTTGAGCCGTCGTTGGTGAGGGAGCGCGACTGTGGAGGCTGGGCTGAGGTGGTGATCCCCGACCGGGAGGTCATGGAGGTGGCGGATTACACCCCGCCGCGGGCCGACGTGGTCGAGCGAGCGGGGAATGATGGTGGTGGAGGCGGTGTCGTTTTGGAAGAGACGCTGTGGGCGGCGGTGTCGGAGGCGCCGCCGGTTTTGGAGGAGGCACCGCGAGCGGCGGTGCCGGAGGCCACCCCGGCAGCTAGGCCGGAGACGGCGACGCAGGGCGTCCCGGCATCCAGGTCAGAGATGGTGACGCAGGGCATCCCGGCGTTCGGGTCATCGTCGGCACTGGGAGGAGCATCGGAGGAGGTGCTGGCCGCGTCGCGAGCGGCCAGCGGGGAGTACGCCTTGGTGCCCCGGCAGGGAGGGTGCCGAGCTCCCGTGCGGCAGCCGACACGGAGAGGGGGTGCCGTTGTCTTCGGGCCTCGGGCCCAGGAAGAGGCGGCGCTGGACGCTGTCAGTGGCCGCCTGCGAGGCCGGATGGAACGGCTCGAGGCCTTCGCCCAGGACGAGGTGGAGCGGACCGCGACCTGGAGCGCGCCGTTCTAGTAAGTCTTCTTGTAATTTCTTCTTTGTGGGGGTGCGCCAGCGCACCCACTGGGTGTAGCCCCCGAGGTTCGGGCCAACTACGTAGTATTTGGGTCGAATCTTTAGAGTGTTGGCCTTGTTCTGATTTCTGCTTTCTTCAGCATCTCGACGCCTTCTGGGTCACCGCCTACAATCGTCTCCTGGGCAAGCACCGGGAGCTCATGGAGCAGCTTGCCGCCATGGAGGAGGAGCTCCGCGTCGCCGCATGTATTCATGTGCTCTTTTCTAGTGGGGGCGCGCTAGCGCACCCACTGGGTGTAGCCCCGAGATTCGGGCCAACTGTGTAACAGTTGGGGCAAATCTTAAGTCTTGTTTTTTTCTTCTACCGAGTCCTTCTTTTTCACAGCCGAGGTGCTGTCCTGGCGGACTTGTCTGCTCCGGGCCGGTCATCACTATGACTGGCTCGTTGCTGACACCGGCCGTCTTGGCGTCGAGGCGGCGCAGGCGCGGGCAGAGGCAGCCGTGGCTCGGCGGTCTCTCGACGAGGCCAACCGGCTGCATGAGCAGCTGGCGGGTCACAAGAGCCGCCTCGAGGCCGAGGTGGAGCTCCTTAAGGCGGAAGCCACCAAGGTGGCAGAGGTGCAGCAGGCACTGGTGGAGGCGGACCAGCAGCGCGGCCAGCTAGCCAACGACAAGGGCCGGCTCCAGGCCGAGGTGGATCGCCTGCGGGGGCAGGTTACCACGGCCGAGGGGGGCCGTTAGGACGAGGCCCGTCGCCGCGAGGCGGCCGAGAAGGCGGCCGAAGACAACGACGCCGAGCTGAAGGCGGCCCTTGACAGGGCGGCCGATCTAGAGAAGGCACTCGAGGAGCGCGATTGTGCCATCGAACGGGAGCGGCGTGGTACGTTGCTTAAGGTGTAGCACCTGGAAGAGTCCTTCTCCAGTAAGTGCTTTTTTTGTCGTTAGCCGGGTCGGGATCCGGCCTTTCTTCCTTGTTGTTCTTCTTCTAACTCGCTTCTTCCTTTGTGGCAGGGGCCTTCCCGGAGACGCAGTGGCTGGCGGAGGAAGCCGTCCGCTATCAGCGTGACACGACCGGCGTCGTTGGGTCCAGGACCGATCCGCGGGTGGCCTGGACCTTCCCGGAGATAATTGCCGCTGCTGAGGCCCACCTGCAGGTCCCAGGAACACAGTTGGGGCGGTTGTCCCAGGCTGGCACCGCAATGACGGCGGCCCTATGGCCGGACTCTGTCCAACTGAGCAGCTTCTCGCGCCTGGCGTGTTGGTTGGAGATGGGGCCGGACCGGCTTGGCGAGTGGTGCGTCTTCGCCGCTCATGCCGCTGTTGAGATGTCGCTCCGGTTCGCGCTGTCCTCGGGCCGGTTTGGAGCAGCTACATCACCGAGTTCGCCTTCCATGACGAGTTCCATCCGGAGCGGACGGAAGACGGCAGGGCCGTGGACGGCGACGACTACGGCTTGCTCCTCCATGATCCGAAGGGGAGCTCGGAGGAGACGGGCGTCTACCGCGACGCGGGTGCTGAGGAGGACACCGGCGCCTCGGTGGACCCGGAGGCTGCCAGGGGAGAGCCGTCGACGTCGCGACGCGGCGCTGGAGATGCCTGAGACATTTTTGTGTAAAATCTGTTAAATAGCAGGTCCACCCACCCACTGGGGGTTTTAGGTTGTAATGAACTCAGGCCGTGTGCCTTTTCTTAAATACTTGTGTAGATGTCGTGGGTGCTTTGGCTTTTTGCCTTCCGTTTTTCGGACCAATTTCATGCATTTTTCCTTTCTCAAACCTCCCCCCACGAGTCAAACGGCCGAGGCTCCGGTCCGTGACAAGGAGTTCGGTTCTTTGAGAGGAGCGTGTAGAACTTGGGTCCCTCAAAACATTGAGCGCGAGCGAAACACCCACTGGGCAGGCTGGCGGCAATCCGGCGAAGCCGGTTGGCGAGCAGCTGGTCGTGCGGTTGTTCATTTGATGAATGGTGGGCCGGCTTGATCGACCCGGCAACCTTTGACTTAGTGTATGAAGCATAAAGGAGCTTTGGCCCGTTGTGCTTGCCAGCCGACAGCCAAAGCTATATATGTGGCTTTAGGGCGAAGCGGGGGACCGCGGCATCCTAACTTTATCATGAATCACCAAGTAAGGCGGCGGGGTGGTGACTGAGTTGGCCAGCCCCCGAGCCCCTGGGTCGAGCGAGTCAGACCGGTGGCCGGGTTTAGTGGTATAGTGATGCAAGAAAATAGGGACAAAATAAATTGGTCGACAAAAGGCAGCCCCCGAGTCTCGTTTGGGGACCCCATGGTTTCATGCGTTTACAAAAGGCGACGATACAGACGCTCGTGCGGCTAACTGTAAAACGGGCGGAGGAGTTTTGTGTTCCACGGCCAGGTCGTTTCTTCACCGGCGGTGTCCTTCTTGCGCTTCCTTGACTTGCGTGCGTCGATGAGGTAGTAGGCATTGTGGTCGCGCAAGGCCCTGCTCACGATGAATGGGCCCTCCCATGGAGGGGACAACTTGTGCTGGCCTTCCTTCTCTTGGACGAGGCGGAGGACGAGGTCGCCCTCGCGGAATGCGAGGGGCTTGATCTTCTTGCTGTGGTAGTGCCTCAGGCCTTGTTGGTAGATGGCCGTGCGACTGAGCGCCAGGAGGCGAGCTTCTTCGAGTAGGTCGACGCCATCTTCGCGGGCTTCTCTGGCTTCGGCTACGGTGTACATCGCGACGCGCGGCGAGTCGAACCCGACATCGGTCGGGATGGTGGCTTCTGCTCCATAGACGAGGAAGAACGGGGTGAACCCGGTCGACCAATTCGGCGTGGTGCGTAGACTCCAGAGAACGGCTGGCAACTCGTCAAGCCAGCTGCCGGGTGAGCGGATGAGTGGCTCGACGAGTCGCGGCTTGACGCCGGACAAGATGAGTCCATTGGCCCGCTCGACCTGCCCGTTGGACTGCGGATGTGCAATGGAAGCCAGGTCGAGGCAGATGCCGGAGATGGAGCAGTATTGCTCGAGCGCCCTTTGTCAGAACCCCGATTCCAAGTCACATAGATCTAGCCGGTAACACCTAATATCACATTGCGGCCTCACACACGGTATCCCCACGGGTGTCGCCTTACCATGGCCCGGGACCGTTTGCGCCTTTTGGCTCACGTATATGATAGTGTCGCTAGCATTCAGATGACAGAGAACCCGGCCCGACATGGCTAGTCGTGAACCCAAAGCGGCACAGACCTATGGAGACAGGCATACATGAATCACATCGAGCATGTCAGTCATCAGCGAGTGAATCCGGGCTGTAGCACTGGGCTAACAGGACTCCGGGGAACCAGGGCTTTAGCAGGCTAGGCAGGACTCTGAAAGTCACTGCATGACATTTCCCCGAAGGGACAGACATAGGAACGAAGTGAAACACATGCCGGCTAGTCAAGTGTCCTGAGCAGTAGTGCTGGGTTAGCAGGACTCCGGTGAACCGGGCTGTAGCGGACTACAATGGCTCAAGGAGCACTAGACTTACATTTCCCCATAAGAGAGGCTGCCAAGGATAAACAACTAGATTGTCGGATCCCACACATACCAAGCATTTCAATCATACACACAATATGCTCGATATGTGCAAATACAACATGGCATCACAACAAAACTCTACAACTCAAGTACTTTATTTAAAGGCTCCAGAGAGCCATACATAACATGTTCATACAGGTAGGGATCACATGACCCGACACTCAAGTCATACAAGCATACAAGCACATGCGGAAGCAAATAATCTGAGTACAGACACTAGAAAGAAAGAAGGCTTCTCGAAGCCTGTCTATCTACATAGGGCCCTCCATGGCCAGGATCACCACCTGGGTAGCAAGTCACTCATCGACGTTGAGATCTACATAAAACCCATCGGAGGGGGCGGTGTTATCGTCTGAAAATAGTAATTAAGCAAACATGAGTACAAAGGTACTCAGCAAGTCTTACATCAGAACCTACTATACATGCTCATTCTCAAGAAGGTGGTGGAGTTATTGCAGCAAGCCAGCTTTGACTCTTGGCTAAGCTATCCTACGGGACACCACTGGTAAAATAGTTTTCGCACACGAGTCCACTAATTACCAACACAATACTCCACCAGGGATCCTCCCTCGTCATCCTATGAGAGGGCCATCCTCGGTACTCACACTTATCTTGAATCTTTTAGTGGTAACCATTAACTTGTCTATGAACTGTATAGGCAACCAAGTAGTCCTTTACCGCGGACGCGGCTATTCGAATAGTTTTATACCCTGCAGGGGTGTACTTCATCACACATGTTTCCACCACTTAGCGTCTGCACATGGCATGTGCTCGGCAGACTTCAAGCGAAAGCCGACGTGGGTGTAGACCACGACCTGACTAACCGCACAAGTCTCTAGTCCAGGTTTATCGCCTATTCAGGTTCCATCCGCAAGGAGATCTGGCCGGGGTGTCCTCAATGGCCCCAAACGATGTGTACAGGGTCCCGAGATGCCAAACGGGCGCCCGGCATACCCGGCCACAGTGTATCTACCGCATCATAGCCCACCCCTAGGGTCAGCGCTACGCACGGCCGCCAACACATAACCTACAAACACCAGAAACTAGTTGCAACTCCTGGACAGAGGGCGAGAGGGGTCAGTAAGTCGAGCTGGGTCATATTTCAGGGCCCAATGTGTGGTAGTAGCTGAATCTTAAATCACACATACAGATCTCAGTTCTTATGGACGACCTCAATGAAACAACCCACCATGTACTCCTACATAGCCTCTCATCGATACCTTTACTAAATCATGTTCAACACATCCCTCACATTACCGACATAATCATTTCACTCTAGCCCATCACCCAGATGAACCAGACCTGACACAACTCTAAGCATAGCAGGCATAGCAAGGTAGGAAACACATACATGGCTCAATCAACTCCTACACATGCTAGTGGGTTTCATCTAATTACTGTGGCAATGACAGGTCATGCAGAGGATAAGGGTTCAACTACCGTAGCACACAGCTTTTTGAAATGTTGTTCTCTTAATGCAGTAAATGAGAGCAGAGGCGAGAACATGGGATTGTATCGATATGATCAATGGGGCTGCTTGCCTGATGGAGTGGTAGTAGGGTAGTGCCCTTCAGTTGGATACTCGGAGATATCCTCGAAGGCAGGACCTACCACGAAGGACACACAGAACATAATCAACACATGACAATATGCAACAATATGATGCATGCTGTGACATGGCAAAATGATGTGTCCTACCTAATGCAATGTGAAACAAGTTGAAAAGGGTCCATTTGAATCAAAGATTCAAATGAGGGTTAAAGTTCTTATGCATAATGAGTGTGTTAGCTTGTTTCACCTATACAGTAAAGTTAAAGTGGTTTGTCATGCATGAAACCATTACAGATGGGTAGATTGAATTTTTCTGATCATTTTTCATATATAATTTATTTGATTTGGAGCTATGGTTGATTTTCTATGAATTTTAGAAGTTTTGGCTATTTTCTGGAATTTCCTATATAAAAATAAATCCAGAAAATGAATAATTGCGTCAGCACTACATCACTATGACATCAGCGAGTCAAAGGCGCCAGGGCCAGTCAAACCTGAGTGGTGGGCCCTGTCTGTAAGTGTCTCAGCTAACTAACAGAATTATGTGAATACTAACTAACTGTCAGTGGGGCCCGGGCCCACATGTCAGTGACCTAAACTAACTAAAATTAGTTAGCGCTAATCCTAAACTAATTAACAGGTCGGCCCCACCTGTCATAGGCTCAGGGGGGAAGTCAACTTGGGCCCAGACGTCAAGTCCACGGGTCAAACCCGCCGGCGTTTAGCCGCCGGCGAGGCCAGACGTGGCGGAGGGGCTCAGGTTTGCGTCTCCGGCGACCAAATCGACAGCGGAGAGCAGCTACGTGACGCAGGGAGCGAGCCGCATCAAGTGGTGGCAGTGGGTGGAGCTAGGCTGGCCGGAAACGTCGCCGGCGACGACCTTGGCGGCCGCCGGAGTTCGGGCGAGGTCGAAACCGAGGCTGTGGCGCACGGCGAGGCGCGTGGAAAGGTGCTATGGGCTGCTTGGGCTGCGATGAATGCGATGGCGTGCTCGGAATCGAGCCAGCGTGGTTGTGGCCACGACGGCGACGTGCAGAGGTGGCGGCGCGTGCGGGCAAGCTCGGTGTGGTCGCTGTGGTGCACAAGAAGGCAAGAGGGGAGAATGGGGAGGTGCAGCAGCTCACAGCGGTGACGTAGGAGCAGACGACGCGGTCGGGGACGAGCTGATGCGGCGGCGACGGTGATGGGGATCTACGGCGGTGCTCGGTGGAGTCGAGCTCGAAGAAGACGAAGCAGGGTGCGCGAGCGCTCGGGGCTCGGGCTGCTCGATGGAGAGGACGGTGACGGAGCTCGTGGACACGGCGGGGCGGTGCGAGGACGATGGTGGACATGAGAACTACGGTGGCGTGGCTGCGGCAGCGTCGGCCATGGCTTCGGGGAGCGAGGGAGAGAGCAAGGGGGGAGGAATGAGGTGTCCAGGGGGTCGGGGTGGCGCCGCGGAGGCGTTTCGAGGCATCGTGCTGGCGCGGCGATGGCAGGCAGGTAGAGAGGTGGCGTGGCGAGCTCCTGTGCTCGCCGTCGAGCACCTGCTCGCCTCGCTGGCTAGGCGAAGCAGCTGCGTGGAGCAGCTGCTGAGCCGGGCCAGCTAGGTGGGCCGGCTGGTGGGCTTCCAGGTAAGTCTCTGGTCCTTTTGTTTTCGCTTTTATTTATTTCCTGCTATGTGTATTGAAATAGAATAAATACTATTTCTCCAAAAACTCTAGAAATATTCAGAGGCACATTTGAGAATATTCTCAACTGCCTAAAAATGCTTCCAAGATTATTTGAGCACTTTAAAATATTTATAGCATTTAAAATGCCTAAATTCAAATACTTATGGCTTGTTCAAAAATCCAGAATGGCTCCATAAATTGCAAGACCATTTTTGGCAGAGGTTTTAGTCAAGACCAAAAATGGAGGGCTTTTATGAAGGGCATTTTGGGTTCATTGAAATTCCAATTGTTGGAAATTAGCATTTTCAGGGGGGCTGTTGGGGTTGATTAGGCCCCATTTCAAGTTTAAAAGAAATTTAAACATGATGCACATGTTCAGCCAATCCTAATGCATGACTAAAAGCAGGGATAAGACACCCTTGGCGAAGTTGGTGCCGTTGTCGGTGATGATGCTGTTCGGCATGCCGTAGCGCACCGCTATATCCTTGATGAATCGGATGGTTGTTGGTCCATCCAGTTTCTTGATTGGTCTTGCCTCGATCCACTTGGTGAATTTGTCCACTGCCACCAGCAAGTGCGTCATGCCGCCTCGAGCGGTTTTGAAGGGTCCCACCATGTTGAGTCCCCAGACCACGAAGAGCTAGGCAATCGGTTTCGTGCCGAGTGCTGACGCCGGCTGGTGGCTGCGTTTGCTGAAGCGCTGGCATCCCTCGCACTTGAAGACGAGTGACTCGGCATCTTGGAGGTCGTGGGCCCGTAGTAACCGTGGCGGAATGCCTTGGCCACCAGGGATCATGATGCGGCGTGGTGCCCGCACTCGCCCTGATGTATGTCGAGGAGGATGTCAATGCCCCGTTCCTGCTCGACGCAGCGCTGGAACACACCGGTGGAGCTGTGCTTGACAAGCTCGTTGTTGATGATGCTATAGGTGGACGCCCGGCACTGCACTTGCCGAGCTTCGGTCTCATCCATGGGGAGAACCCCGTTCTCCAAAAATTATGATATTGGGAGGGCCCATGATGGAGCCATAACCACGACTAAGACGACCACCAGGGTGGGTTCCGAGTCGGCAGCCCTCGAGCCGGGTTGAGCAGTCCCCGGGTCGGGAATGGCGATGGCCGGGTCCGGGACGATGGTGGCTGGGTCGAGCTGAGCAGCCCCTGGGCCGGGTTCAGCAGTCCCCGGGCCGGGAGTTCGGCGATGGCTTGATGGACGGCTTGTGCAGGTGCTCGAGGGAGACACCGGACGGGATGGCTTGTCGTGATGAGGCGATCTTGGCAAGCGTGTCCGCCGCTTCGTTCTCTGCGTGCGGGACATGGAGGAACTCGCAGCCCTCGAAGGATCCGGACAGCTTCTAGACGAGGAAGCGGTAGCTTGCCATGTTGGAGTCGCGGGCGTCCCATTCGCCGGAGTACTGCTGCAACACCAGGTCCGAGTCGCCGTAGCACAGGATGCACCGGATGCCGAGTTCCTTGGCAAGCCAGAGGACATGCACAAGGGCTTCGTACTCGGCGACATTGTTAGAGGCGGCAAAGTGGATCTGGAGCGCGTAGCGGAGCCGGTTGCCCTTCGGGGACGACAGTATGATGCCGGCCCCCAAGCCTAGTCGCATCTTGGACCCGTCGAAGCGCATGCGCCAATGCATCGAGTCGGGAGGCGGCGGCAAGTACTGGGTCTCGGTCCAGTCAACGAGGAAGTCAGCGAGGGCTTGAGACTTGATCGTGGTGCGAGGCTCGTAGAGGATGGTGTGGCCGGCTAGTTGGATCGCCCACTTGGCAACCCGGCCAGAGGCATCCCGGCACCCGATGATTTCTCCAATAGGCGCCGTGCTGAACAAGGTGACAACGTGCTCTTGGAAATACTACTTCAGCTTCTTGGCGGTGAAGTACACGCCGTAACACATCTTCTGGTAGTGCGGGTAGTTCTTCTTGGAGATGGAGAGCACCTCGCTCAGGTTGTAGACTGGGCGCTGGACGGCTTGGATCTTGCACTTCTCTGGTCGCTCGACCACCAGCACCGTGCTAACCGCCCGTGAGGTCGCGGCTATGTAGAGCAATAGCGGCTCATTGTCGGTCGGCGCGGCCAGGACTGGTGCGGTGGAGAGCATGTGCTTGAGGTCTTGGAAGGCCTCGTCTACCTTGCCGTTCCATTCGAACGGGCTCGTCTTCTTCATCAGCTGGTACAGGGGTAGTGCCCTCTCGCCCAGCCGGATTAGAAACCGGCTGGCCGAGGCCAAGCATCCGATGAACTTCTGGACATCGCCCAGCCGAGACGGCTTGCGCATGCGCTCGATGGCCTTGATCTTCTCCGGGTTCGCCTCAATGCCGCGTTCCGAGATGAGGAAGCCGAGTAGCTTTTTAGGCCGGGAGCCGAAGACGCATTTTTTCGGGTTAAGCTTGACCTTGTATTCATGGAGGTTGGCGAAGGTTTCCTTCAAATCGTCGAGGAGCGTGAGGTGCTACTTGGTCTTCACCACGATGTCGTCCACGTATACATGGACATTGCGGCCAAGTTGCGGCAGCAGGCATTTGTGCACGCAGCGCTGGAAGGTGGCGCCGACATTCTTCAAGCTGAACGACATGGTGATGTAGCAATACGCCCCAAAGGGCGTGATGAAGGACGTCTTCAGGGCGTCGGCTGGGTCCAGCTTGATCTGGTGGTCCAGGAAGGACAGGAGCTCACACCCAGCGGTCGAGTCGATAACTTGGTCGATCCGCGGGAGGGTGAACGGATCCTTGGGACATGCGTTGTTGAGGCTGGTGTAGTCGATGCACATGCGCCAGGTCTTGTTCTTCTTCAGGACAAGGACTGGATTGGCCAGCCACTCGGGGTGAAACACTTCCATTATGAAGCCGGCCGCCAAAAGCTTGGCGACCTCTTCACCAATGGTTCTTCTCTTCTCTTTGAAAAATTGACGTAGGGGTTGACGGAAAGACTTGGCATCCTAGCAGACGTGAAGTTTGTGCTCGGCGTACTTCCTCGGGATACCCGGCATGCCCTTGAGGGTCCATGCAAAGATATCTCGATTCTCACGGAGGAAGTCGACGAGCTCGCCTTCCTATTTGCTGTCGAGGCGGGCGCCTATGACAACGTACTTGCTGCAGTTGGGGTCTTCTGGGTTGAGCTTCACTTTCTTGGTCTCCTTGGAGGGCTTGAAGGCGGCCTTGTCGGCCGGGTCCGGGGTCGGGATCGACGCGGCGGAGGCCTCGCCTGCCAGGGCGACGATCCGGTTGAGTTGGCGCCGCTCCTCGGCAATGACCAGCGACTCAGCCAACTTGGCGCCGTCTCGGGCGCACTCTAGGGACTTGCGGTAATCGCCGGTGATGGTGATGAGGCCCTTGGGACCTGACATCTTCATCTTCAGGTACGCGTAGTGGGGAACCGCCATGAACTTGGCGAGCACGGGCCGACCCAGCAACGCGTGATACACGCTAGATAGGTCCACCACCTCGAACCAGATTGGTTCGCGCCGGAAGTGGCTGCTGTCACCGAACAGGACATCTAGCCGGACCCGAACAATGGGGGAGCAGGAGAGGCCGGGCACGATGCCGTGGAAGATTGTTCGGGTCGACTCCAGGTCCTCGGCCTTGAGGCCGAGCTTGGTCATCGTGTTGCGGTAGAGGATGTTGATGTTGTTGCCGTCGTCGATGAGGACTCGGGAGAACTTGCATGTGCGCCGTGCGACGATGGTGGGGTTGAGGACGAGGGCGTAACCACCCAGACTCGGCATGACTGCCAGGTGATCCTCCCGGGTCCAGGTGATCGGGCGATCCGACCAATGCATGAACTCTGGCTTGGCCGGGACGATGATGTTCACCTTGCCAAAGCAGGTGCTCGCTGCGCTTGTCGTCACCGAGGCTGGTGAAGATGACGTAGGCTATGTTCTGGTCCGGGTAGGCATCGTCGCGCATTGCGTCGCCAGCTGGAGGTGGCGGTGGAGGCGGAGGCGGCTGTCCCGCGCCTGGAGTCGGAGCCGGGGTGGCGGGACGTCACCCCTCATGATGTGCTTGGTGATGGCGCACTGCCGAAGCGTGTGCGTGGAGGGTATTGCGCCGCTGTGGTTCTTGCAGGGGGCGTCGAGCATCTGCTCGAAGCTCATGGAGGGTTGCCATGCCATCTTGCCGGTTTGCCGGCGCTTCACCGCCAGGTCAGCCGCGGGCTCGGTGGCCGCGATGAGCCGGTTGTCATGACGCGGCGCCGGCTGGTCGGCCTTGCGCTTGTTGTTCTGGTGATGCTGCTGTCGGCTGCTTTCGCCGCCCGGCTTCGGAGGGGGAACTAGCTTCGCCTTGCCGGCTTCATCAAGCGCCACCTGGATCTTCATGGCGGAGTCGGCGTTGGCGTACTTGTCCACCGTCACCATGAGCGCAGCCATGGTGGCCAGCTCGGAGTGTAAGACCTTGTGCTTGAGGAGGGTGCCGTCTCCGTACCCGCTGATGAAGTACTGGATCGCCTGGACTTCATGGACGCCCTCGCAGCTGTTCCGGAGCTCGGTCCAGCGTGCGAGGTACTCGCGACCGGTCTCCTTAGGCCCTTGCACGCACATGGTGAGCTAGCTAGGGTGGCCGGGTCGCTTGTAGGTCCCCGTGAAGTTGCCGATGAAGGCTTCCTCGAAGTCCACCCACATGTTGATGCTGCCCATCGGCAGGCTGTTCAACCATGTGCGGGCCGACCCTTGGAGCATGAGCGGTCCGTAGTGCATGGCGAGACGACGATTGGCACCGGTGATGCCAATGGCCGTGGTGTAGTCGGTGAGCCAGTCTTCTGGCTTCGCTGTCCCGTTGTACTTGGGGGTGTCGTGGGGGAGCATGAATCCTTTGGGGAAGGTCTCCTCCCGGATGTGCGGGCCGAATCACGCCGGCCCGATAGCGCCGCTCTCCTCCACCTCCAGGGAGTCAGCGAGCTGATCGAGGCGGTGGCGAGCGTCGACGTCGTCGATGGCGCGCGGGCCGAGTCGACTTGCGGCCAGGCCACGGGGGGGCGGGTCGGTTGGAGCCGGACGCCGGCCTGGACCCGCACTGGATCTCTAGGACGGGCTCGTCGCCCAATCCGCCGGCGGCTGTAGCGGCCGGGTGGCGCCGAGTCCGGGCTCTGCCGGAGTGCACCTTGCCGGGTGGCAAGGAAGCGGTGTGCAGAAGTTCACCGGACCCGCCAAGGCGGGCGGAGCCGGATCCCGCCGGCTTGGCGAGCTGGTTGAGGCGGTCCTGCTGGGTGTTGGCGGCGTGGAGGAGTTCGCGCATCCGCCCGATGCGCTCTTTCAGCTCCTCACCCGCGAGCTGGTCCAGGCCGGCTGCGGCTGCCTGGGCAGCGCGCATATTCTTCGCTGGGGTCTCGTAGACGGTTAGGACAGCGCCGAGGGCCCGGCCGATCGCTCCTCCCCGGGCACGCACATCAGCAACCCGGCTTGGCTCGGCCGCGGCGGGCGTGAGTCCGTAGGCGGCATCGTGCTCCAGCTGAGCGGCGTCCAGACGACGCTGAGTGGCGGCGAGCGTCTCAGACAGGTCCAGCATCTGCTGGCGCCTTTCCTCGAGCTGGGTTCGGGCCTCAGCGAGGTTGGTGGCGTCGACGTCGGTGCCGATGGGGATGCGGAGGCTCTGCATCGCGGCGCGCAACGGTAAGGACGGCTCGATCTGATCTGCTGCGGCCCTGGCTTCGGCAGCCTTCCTCGTCTTGCTCGACGAGGAGGAGGCGCCGTCGTCGGTTACGAAGACCTCCACATGGATGTCCATTGCCCCGGCGGAAACGTCGCCGCTGAGGGAGATGGGAGAGTCGGAGTAGCTGAACAACTCGCTGGGGTACTCGTCGGCCGCGAACGCATCGGAGATGTGCAGCGCAGCGAAGGAGGCGGCAAACGCGCCGACAACATCGTCCGCCAGCGCGACGGACTCGTCGGTGTAGGAGAAGGGCCCCGTCTGAAGCATGCTCCTGGCCAGCTTCTCGGGCGGCCCCACGGTGGGCGCCAACTGTCGTGGTGGGTGCACGGCAGATACCAAGGGATGGCTAAAGAGAGGAGGAGGCTCGAGAGCGCTGGTGGACTCTAGAGGCGAGGTTGGCATGAGCGGGCGCGAGACGATGGACATACCCAGGTTCGGGGCTCTCCGGAGAGATAATACCCCTAGTCCTGCCGAGTGTAGTTGGATGATCGATAGTACAATGTTGCTCCTGGAGCTATATGGAGGAGGAAGGAAGCTGGCCAAGGCTTGGGCTGCTCCTTCTCTCTGCTGTAGCTGTTATGTGGCTAGTCCTATGCTTACTTGCTTTTCTCTCGTATGTGTTTTCTGCTTGCCCTCTCACTCGCCCCCCGTGTGATCGTGGGCTCCCGGGGGGTTTTATAGTCCAACCCCCCGGGGGTACAATGGTAATGTTACAAGTGGGTGAGTCCGTATTGTCGGTGTCCGGGAACCCGGGCTGGGTCCCACTGAGGACTTGTGGTTCGTAGGCTTCCGCTAGGTTCGGGCCCTGCATGCCTAGGGGGACTATGCGTCGTCTTGTCGATCATCATGGCGTGGCCGAGTCGAGTCGCGTACAGTGCTCTCCGTCAGGCTGCCGCTTGCTATCGTCAGTGATGAGGATGGGGGCACTATAGCCACGCCGGCCCTAGTCAGCGGGTAGGTGAGGGGCACTATTGCCATGTTCCTGCTGACCAGAGGCATGGGCGGGGCACCGTTGCCTCGGTCATCGTTGATTGAAGTCTCGCGCCCATCATACGGCCTGGATGGGACGGGAGTTGACCCGCGGCTGGATTGCGTAGCACGCCACGGGTGGTGCTGGCTTGTCGAGGAGGCTTTGGTCGTGTCGAGTTCGGCTGTCTTGCGCTAGTTGTTGGGGCCGAGTCGACGTGTCTTGCTGGGTCGGCTAGTCTGGCCGGCTTGCGGGGCTTGGCTGGGTCGAGCGACTCGGCCGAGCGCGTGCCGGTATTGAGGGGCGGTGCCAAGCCTGTTGTTTTTTGAAGAGGATCCGGGTTCCATAGCCTGCCCGGGGTCCGTCCCTCGGATAGGTCCCTAATCGCATCATTACCGACAACTGCTCGCAGTTCACTAGCATTCTTTTGAAGGCATACTATGCTAACCTTGGAACATAGATCTGCTACGCTTGACTGGCACACCCCAGGAGCAACGGTCAAACCGAATGCGCCAACGTGGAGGTCCTCAAGGGCCTCAAGACCAGGACCTTCAAGAAGAAGCTTGAGGCCTGCGGCAAGGGCTGGCATGACGAGCTCCAGTCTATGTTGTGGTCCATCCGCATCACCGCCACCAAGCCAACGGGCGAGACCCCGTTCTTCCTCGTCTACGGAGCAGAAGCGGTTCTCCCTCATGAGGTCAAGCATCGCTCCGCACAGTCCTGGTGTTCGACGAGACACAGCAGGACGCCATGCAGGGGATGGACCTTGTGCTGGGGGAGGAATGCCGCCATGAAGCCTCGCTCCGAGCGGGAAGGTACCAGCAGGCGCAGCGATGGTACCACTATCGCAGCGTCCACTCCAGGACGCTCGAGGTGGGCGATCTCGTCCTGAGGTGGGTGCTCTCCAGGGAAGGGCTGCACAAGCTCTCACCCATGTGGGAGGGCCCGTTTAGTATCGCCCGTGTCTCCAGGACTAGCGCCGCACGCCTAGAGACACAAGACGGGATCCCCATCCAGAACGCGTGGGACATCCAGCACCTCCGGAGGTTCTACCCATGAAGCGAGGCCCAGCGCCTATGAAGCAAGGCCCCATGCCTGTGAAGATCTCCGCTCGTGACACTCTCACGTAATAATGAGTGGAGCTGTAGACGCCCCGGAGTCTCAGGAGTGCCACCCTTGGGCCTCGGGGGCTCCCTCCCACGTCTTAGTGGCAGCACTTAGCTCCGCACTGGTGAGGACACAAGAAGACTAGACTACGTGCCGGACGCGGCTTTTCACTTGCTTTCCGTAGTTGGCTTGCCCCTTTTTTCTTAATGGAAGTTTGCATTCTAGCCTTTCTTGTCCTCTTTGTTCGATCGCCTTCTCCTATGTTCTTCCTTGGATTTTTGTTTTGGACCGTGCTCACCCTCGCATGCCTCGCGAGGGGGTTGGGCAGGTGCCCTCGTGAGCATTTTTCCTGTTCTTTGCAAGGCACCCTCGCTCGAGCCCGCAACCTGGCACACCTCTCTCAATCCGTGCCCCTTGGGTACCGTGATACGAAGCGCTGGGTCATGGCCGGCGGCGCCTGTGACCAGGATTTGGAAGAATAAGAGTTTCCTAACAAATTTTTGCAGTTCCCAGATGCCTTCCGAGCAAAGGATGCCTTTGCAGGCATTGGGGAATACGCGCCTCGCGAGGCAGAAACTACTTCAGGCACATCAAGCTAAGTTATCTCTACATGCCCACATAAAACGTTGGTACCACAGCACAACGCAGGGACGATACACATAACATAGCAACTCGGAAATTATGGTTCATTACACGCCCCCGCAGGGCCCATACTTGTTTCTTCTTAAACATAGGAAGGAAAGAGCAAAACAAAATTGGCCCGTGCCCCCACAGTAGTTTGCGAGGGTGGACCCATGGCGCTTCCCCGAGCTCAGCCAGACCCCTCCTCACGCTTCACTGGAGTGCAGCGACGAGACGACCTGCTGCCTCCCTCAAAACGGGCGCTGCGGCTGGTCATAGCTGCCGCTGCTGGAGCTGTCGCTGGAGGAGGAGCCGCCGTAGCTGGATGAGTCACGGCCAGCGCCGAGGATGAGGCCACCTTCCTCCTTGTCACGACCATCACCAAGACCGTCGTTTTCCTCGGGGCAGCACCCGACGTGGCAACCATCTTCCCCAAATACCCTCATGAAGAGGGTCGCGTCGCTGTCGTACTTGAAATGGAGGGCACACCACCTGCCCAGTCCGCGTGCGCGGGCGAACATCTGCAAGCCATGGGCCAAGGTCGCGTTGCCCGCGGCGGAGACTTCCACCACGACCCATGAAGCCCTACTGCAGCAACCGTCCGCCTGCAACCAGAGACCGCCCGGACCTGCGGACGGCAGTTTGCTGACAAATAACCGCTGGAGCTGAAGCCAGGTGCCAGCCGGGTTCTCCGAGCACACGATGGACTCCGGCGTCACCTCCACCAAATGGAACCGCGGCCGAGCAGGCCGCGCAACCACATCACGCCTCACTTCATCAACGGGACTGCCACGACTAGGGCGACTCCCGCCACACGGGGGGGGGGGGTGCGCCGCCGCTGCCGCAAGGGGCCACAGCGGGGGTCGTGGTGTGCTTGCGCAGGCGAGCACGCCCCCTCTTGGGTGGTGGAGAGCTGGGCCCCTCCTGGCGGGCCTTATCCTTCTCCTCAGCCGAGAACATCTTTGCCAGCGCCATGAGTGTCACTGCTAGCAAGGAAGCGAGGAAGAAGAATCAGAAGGAGCGAAGGAAGTGATGGGTAACGAGGGCTCCGCTCCCCCTTCCCATTTATAGCCAAGAGGAGGCCAACCGCCAGCCTCCACGATCTAACGTAATGATGACCTTTTTTCTGCATGCAGCAGGGACCCGTCAAGTCGAGCAGTTGCCGAGGCAGCGTGGGGAAGCGGAGATGCCCACGACCAATCAATCACCATGCGTCAACCAAGGCCGCAGGCTGTTAGGGCCCGCGGTGCTCCGCACTTGCCCCTTGGCTTCACCTTGACACCAAGCCCGAGCGTGCCTTGGGCCCGGGGGCTACTGTCGGCGTTCTGGGGAAGGGGGTCCCCAGACTTGCCTGCCTGCGGCCCACGGCATGGCTCCACCAGCGGCCCTGTGCGGCCATCTTCACCAGCAAGCACTCAAGACCCTTGCAAGGCGGACGATGCAAGACCTCCTCGGGGGCAGCCTCACCAGGCTGGCTCGCGAGGGGCGGAGAGATCAAGGCAAGGGGGGCCTCGCGAGGTCCCCGTGACGTAAGCCATGATGACCAAGGCCAGGCGGGCGCCAGCGCACACAGTGTCCTCGTTTCCTCTTTGGTGCTAAAGAGGCAAGCTCGGGCGCGGAGTCCCGAGGCATCAAGCAAAGGTTTCCATATCGGTGCAACAAGACCAAGACCAGTAGGACGGCAAGACGGAGGTCACCGTGGAGCTCAAGACGGCGTCACCACGAGAGCCTTTGGCAGGCAAAGACTACTTTTGTCAGGACAACTTGTACTAGCTGTCCCCTTCAAACTTGGCCTTTGTGGGATCCCTTCCAGCTCAATATTTGGGAAGAGGACCAGGGCCTCTATAAATAGGACTAGCCACCACCTTAGAAAAGGGGGGAAGATCATTCAGACCACCAGACACCACGAAAGCTCGCCAAGCACAAGAACACCTCTAATCAGGAGGCCGTTCTCCCCCTTGTAATTGTTCATCCTCAGCCCACGAGGCAATCCACCACACCACACTAGAGTAGGGTATTAGACCGCAACAGTGGCCCGAACCAATATAGATCTGGTGTCCCTTTGTTCCGTGAGTTCTACACGCTCAGACTTGAGATTATGGTGAGGGCGAGAGCTAGAGGGGAGAGATCTTCATGTGCACCCCAGTGTTCGAACCTCAAGGGTTTTGCCAGAACCCGAAATCCGATAGCCATAATCTCCTAGGTTGTGAAACCAAGGCTATGATCACCAAAAGCTATGGAAATCAAGGCAAACGGAGACCAAAGCTCTGATACCACTTGTAGGATCGAAAGTATGTCTAGAGGGGGGGGGTGATTAGACTACTTGATCAAATAATAATCTAGCCTTTTTCCAATTTTAAGTCATGGCAGATTTTAGCAACTTAGCACAAGTCAAGCAATCAACCTACACATGCAAGTCTAAGAGTATAGCAGCAGAATGTAAAACATTTGCATATGAAGGTAAAGGGAGGAGTTTGGAGGGAGAAAAGGCAATGTAGACAGAGATATTTTTGGTGTGGTTCCGATAGGTGGTGCTATCGTACATCCACGTTGATGGAGACTTCAACCCAGGAAGGGTAACAGTTGCGCGTGTCCACGGAGGGCTCCACCCACGAAGGTTCCATGAAGAAGCAACCTTGTCTATCCCACCATGGCCATCGCCCACGAAGGACTTGCCTCACTAGGGTAGATCTTCACGAAGTAGGCGATCTCCTTCCCGTACAAACTCCTTGGTTCAACTCCACAATCTTGTCGAAGGCTCCCATGTGACACCTAACCAATCTAGGAGACACCACTCTCCAAAAGGTAATAGATGGTGTGTTGATGATGAACTCCTTGCTCTTGTGCTTCAAATGATAGTACCCCCAGCACTCAACTCTCTCTCACTGATTTGGATTTGGTGGAAAGATGATTTGAGTGGAAAGCAACTTGGGGAAGGCTAGAGATCAAGATTCATATGGTTGGAATGGAATATCTTGGTCTCAACACATGAGTAGGTGGTCCCTCTCAGAAAATAAATGCTGAAGTGTAGGCATATTCTGATGGCTCTCCTTAGTAATGAAGGAAGGGTGGAGGGGTATAAATAGCCTCCACACAAAATCTAACTGTTACACACAATTTACCAAACTCGGTGGGACCGAATCAGAAAACTAGGTCAGACCGATTCAGTTCATAATGTGACCGTTAGGCATTTCGGCGGGACCGACATGTCAACTCAATGGAACCGATTCTATTAGGGTTAGGGAATAACATAATATCGGTGAGACCGCTTACACAAACTCGGTGGGACCGACTTTGGTAATAGGCTAACCAGAGAGTTGGTGAGGCAAACTCGGTGGGACCGAATCGCTCATTCCGGTGAGACCGAAACGTTACGAAAGGGAAACAAAGAGTTTGCATTGCAAACTCGGTGGCACCGATCGCTCATCTCGGTTGAACCCAAACATTATGAAGGGAAACAGAGAGTTTGCAATCCCATCTCGGTGAGACCGAGATCCCTATCGGTGAGACCGATATGACTAGGGTTTCTGGCAGTGGCTATGTCAATTGAACTCGGTGGCACCGGATAGAACATTTCGGTGGGGCCGAGATTGACTTTTGGTTTGGGACATATGTGCATATGAGAAAGTGGTTGAGTGTTTTTGGAGTATATCACTAAGCATTTTGAGCAAGCAAGCCATTAAGCAGCACCTCATCCCCTTTTAATAGTATTGGCTTTTCCTATGTACTCAATGTGATCTTGGATCACTAAAATGACAAAGTAGAGTCTTGAGCTTGAGCGAGTATGTTTCCTTAGCATTTTGAGGGGTCCACATTCTTAATCCCTGACATGTCAATCATTGAACTTTCTTAAATGATCATATTGAAATAGTATTAGTTCAATGAGCTATATGTTGTTAATAATTACCAAAACCACCCAGGGATAGTTGCACTTTCAGTCCTCCCCCGTGCAAGATCAGGTCGCCGATGCCGCCGACGCCGCCCACCCACCCCACAACCTTCTCTCTCTCGCCTACCTCCCTGTACCAGCCCACCCCGGAGCCCCGCACCTCTCTTTCACTCCCGTCGCTGGATTCAGGTGGCCCCGTGCCCGCGGGAGGAGGCAAGAAGGGATCCCGTCGTGCTGGTCGCCTGGCTCGCCGGAGGAGGAGGTCAGGAATGGTGGGCTCAGGTGGTACAACTGTTGTCCGTGCTGCCCATTCCTCGCCATCTACCACATTGGTGGCTGCATCGTGCACCACCGTCATGCTCTATCTTCGCCGCTGCCAGGCAGTACGCACGATGTGATTGTGCAGCTCACTGGGTCTTTGGTCCTCCCCAATACCGCTCTCATCCCCGCCCCCTGGTTGCCGGATCCAGAGCTGCAACAAAGCAGTAGCAGTTCCCGAAGACCCTCGTTGCAGTTCGCCAGCATGATGATGTGTTTTGCTTCGCATGCAATTTTGTTCAAGGGTCACATTTACATCAAAAAAAGCTAGCGGCTCGTTGTCTCTTTTTTGGACATGAAGTGCTGTGGGGGTTGCATTTTTTGCATTTTTTACAGATTGTTCTTGCAGTCCCATGGGCACACAGGTGCAATGCTGTGGGGGTTGGACATGTAGTGCACCGACGACTGACTTGCATTTCACCGAAAAAATAGGATTTATTTTTAAAGTCCCATGTCATTGTAATTTGTATGTATTTGTGTTGTGGATTCGCCATGTCTCGTAGCCCAAAAATGTATAGAAGAAAACAACAGTACTTTATTTGAAGTGCAGCTCACTTGTTTGATCGCCGCAGGGATCTTCTCTCTCCCTGCAGTCCACTATGTTGCGAAGTGCAGAAAATTTAGAAGAATGTTTTTGAAAAAGGTTGATTTTTGTATGCAGCTCGCCCTGTTGTTGGGACTTTATTTGTATGTGTTCAGAAATTGCAGTTTGGAGTATCTGCACATGCATCGCAGACGCTGCTTTTGTGTTTGTGGATTTTTTCTATAAATATTATAGGGACTCATTTGATTGCAGTGAACATGGTGATGTTCAGACATGAGCATGTAGTTTCGACCATGTGGACATGCAGTACAACCATTTTTCTGTGTTTGATGATTTTATGTGTAAAAGTTATATGGACTCGTTTGAAAATTGTTTACCAAAGAAGTTCGTTTCGAATTGTGTTGCGGCTCATTTCCCTCGACCATGCAGTTCGCTTCTTTGCATGTGTACAACTCGCCAATTTGGAAACCCAAAACTCGAAACAGAAAAAAGAAAGAAGGAAATGAAGTGCAAAGATGTGTTAAATGAAAAATGGTAGAGAAACGACAACAAAAGTAATGTCGTTCACTTTACCATTTGATGCAATGCAGTTTTATAACTGAAGCAGTGCGGTCGGGAGTCTGATGTTGTTCATCTTGTAAGTGACCATTTGATGCAGTGCAGTTTTCTAACTGAAGAAATGCGGTCGGGTGTCTGATGTTGTTCCTCTTGTAAGTGCAAAGAAAAAATGTTACCAAAAACGAGAAATAAACTAATGCGGTTTACTTCTCCATACTTTTGGGGTTCACTTACGCCCGATCTGATGTCCCGTCCACTTTCTGGCATGAGAAAATTTACGCGTAAATAAAAGAAATCGAGCAGTTCGCTTGCGCATCTAATGGGGTGCGCTTTCCTGTTATAAGCAGTGCGTTTTTCTGTCCCATGCGGTTCACTCGTCGATTTTGGTGGCGCAAAAAACTGAGTGTCCGCATTTTAGTAAATTTAAAATTACTCTTAAACCGTAAGGAATTGGAGAGCGTGTTCTACATGAAAAGGTTGCGCCTCGTCGATATATTTCCAACAGCGTATAATTTGAATCATTTCAATCAGCCTTTGTAAAACTTCATGAAAACGGCCGCTGTGATTCGTCGACAGCCGCACGATTTTAAAAATTAACTTAAAACCGTAAGGAATCTCAAAAACATTTGGACATATGAAAGTTACGCCTCGTCCGTAGCTTTCCAACGACATATCACACGCCTCGTTTCGAGAAACGGTTGAAAAACTGGAGCGATAACTGTAGTGAAAAATTCCAGAAAGTTTGGAAAACACAATTCCGCGATTTAGTAAATTTGAAAGTGCTCTTAAACCGTAACGAATTAGAGAAAATAATAGGTATGAAAAAGATGTGCCTCGACGAAATCTTCCCAACGGTATATCATTTGCTTCATTCCGACGAGCGGTTTAGAAGAAAATGCAAAAAAAAAACGCTCGCTAGCATTCGTCGTGAGCCACACAATTTACGGAACTGCTCTTAAACTATGATGAATCTCGGAAAGTGTTCAACATGGCAAAGTTGCGCCTAATCCATAGCTTCTAAACAGTATATTACACGCGTCATTCCGATAAATGGTTAGAAATCTAGAGTGAAAACAGTACCAAAAGAACATTGCGTGAAGTTTTTTCCGACATGAAGTTCACTAGACTCTGTATTGTAGTACCCCTCCTACTGAGAGTGCAGTGCCCACGCGTTGAGTGTGCAGTGCGGAAGTGTTATCAGAATAGTTATTCTGCTAATATTAGCAGAATAGACCGGCTGTGGGGAGGGGCACCACACACCATGATCTCCAACCGTGTGCGGCGCCCCCTCTTCCTCTGTTCTTGATCCCCCTCTGTCCACGTCCATTGTGCTTGTTGAAGCCCTGCGGATAGTTTCACCACCACCGTCACCATGTCGTCCTGCTGCCGGAACTCATCTACTACTTCGCCTCTCTTGCTAGATCGAGAAGGCGAGGACATCATCAGCTAGACGTGTGATGAACGCGGAGGTGCCATATGTTCGGTACTTGATCGAGACGGATCATGAAGGTGTATGACTACATCAACCGCATTGATAAATGCTTTCCCTTAGTGATCTACAAGGATATGTAGATGCTCTCCCCCTCTCGTAGTTATGCATCTCCATGGATAGATCTTGCGTGTGCATAGAATTGTTTTTGTTTTCATGCAACATTCCCCAACAAGTTGCTCTCCTATACTCGTAGTAACAAAGGCTTTGCATCTTGAAACATTTTTTTAATTTCACATGTACTAACCAAACAAACCAACACACATAGTGAGGTTTACTATAACGAACGGGTGTTTTTGCACTATTTTTTCATGTTTGTGTTTTGTTTTGTTTCTTTTCATTTTTATTCGTTTTTTTGTTTGTTTTTCTTGCTAAAAATCGTCATGCTTTTAAAATTTTGTTCAACCAAAAATTTTGTTTTTCCAAATTGTCGGAGTAATGGGCCACGGGTAGGCCAACCCGAGGCCCAGAACCTTTCAAGACATCGGGGCAGGCTGCGCCCCTCAAGACCCTAGGACGAAGAGCCGCCTTCTGAGAAGTCGGCGGCAAGATGGCCGACTACCCACACACGGCTGAGTCCCAGGGACGACTTCAGGATAAGCCGACTCCTGACTGGCGACTTCTAGAGAAGCCGGCTTTGGGGAGTCGACCCGCGACTCCAACAAACCCACATCCTCATCGGGAGGGGCAGGACCGGGGAGTGGCTACGGTAAAGCCCGCTCCCGCCCCTTAGTAAGGGCAGGCATGGCCACATCACGACGTACCAGGGGAGATCTCCGTGCGGCATGGCACTGTTGCCGTGCTGGCCCGGACATCAGCGCCGAAGGACCGAGTCCAGCGCCCACGACGGCTTGTCTGTACGACCCTGGGGGGCGGGTCCGACCAGTCAGTGGGACCCCAGGAGGCGGCAAGTGCGCCACCAGTCGGCCCCCGGAGTCGGCCAGACCCTCCCCCGGGGCCCACACGCCATTAACCAGATGTGACGGAGAATGGCAACAGTGATCGCCCGCTAGGAGGCGGGGCTATTGCCACGACCCCATGACCAAGCCCGTGTCATCAGAAGCACAGCTACAATAACCAGCAGCCGGCAAGACCCACCCACAGCGGACGCGGCCTGTCGGCTCCGTACCTGGCCAGTCGGCGGGCCCCAGCAGTCGGCGGAGAAGATGGAGGCCAGAGGCACTGACAGCTGGGTCCACGTCCAGCCGGATCACCATTGTACCCCTGGCGGGGTAGGCCTATATAAACCCCCCAGGGCGCCCATGCAAAGGGTTGGAACCCATTAGCTCTAGACCAGATCATATAGGAGGGAGAGAGCTAGCCTTGCCCTCTCCTACCTCCAGGAAACAGCTCAAGGAGCAATCATGTAAACACCTTGCCATAGTGATCATGCGGAGACCCCGCAGAGCAGCAGTAGCGGAGAGCCCTGAAGCTGGGTAAGATTCGCCGGTGTGCATGTCTTTGCCTCATCCCGTTTCCAGGCACCGGTGACGTTCTACTCGCCCCCACCATGATAAGCCATCATTTGGCATATGTCGCACCCAACCCCCGACATTTGGAGCCCACCGTGGGGCCTGTTGCACCGCCGTCCGGAGACCTGTTCTGGATAGAACCCTTTTCCTCCCTGGCGAGCGCAGCCAGCCAGGCACGCCAGACGGAGTTTGCACCGATGCGCTGCACGGCGTTGAGATTGCCTGCGTAGCCAGCTGCCTGCCGAACTTGTCAGCGAGGTTCGCCTCTCCGACGAACCTGCATCCAACGCAGGCACGGGCGGCTCCGAGAGCCTCCTCACGGGCCTCCTCGATCAACTCCACGTTTCCGGCGAGCCTCTCGTGGACTTGGAGTCTGTAGGCTCCATCGACCCGATGCTGGTCGACTCCGACACCGCGTCGCTCGACGCGTTCCCCACCAATGTGGTGGTCTACGACGAACCTCTTCCTCGCGCGGAGAGCGACGGAAGCACCGTCACCGAGGTGCTCGTCATAAGTCGTGATGAGCTCCCCGGCGGAGGAGCGCACGATCCGCTCGGCGCGGCGCTACAAGACCTGACTATGCCCATTCCGGAAGACGCTGATGCGGAGACGTTGGAGGTGCGCCGCCTTCAGCTTGTCGAAGGCGCGAAGAAGCTAGCTAGCATGAGGCCCTTGTCAGAAGCCTACCAGTGAGAGATAGATCGCGCTATTGGCGGCTCGCCGGCCCCAGCGGGGCCCAGCCGCCTTGGCGCGGTCCAGCAGCGCGGCGTAGCCATCGCCGACCTATTCGGGGCAAGCCGCCCCGTGTACGCTACACCAGCGGAGAACATCCGAGCCGCCCAGGCGGTGGCGGACGAGCTGGACAATTTCGAGGGCGAAGAACGCCGCCTGATGATGGAGCGAGTCCAGCGGCTCCTCGACGCGGCTGCCGCGTAGAACGAGGCCGGCTGCCACACGGAGGCGCCGTAGCGGCAAAACGATGACCTTCGCCAAGATCAAGGCGTGACGTCTCGGACGCCGACTGGCGGTGCCCGAGGAAGAAGAGACAAGGATCCGGCTGCCAGCCACAGTCGGACTCACATTACCATAGAGCGCGACCGACACAGCCGCCCGAGAGAAGTGGAACGACGGGACGACTGTCCACCTCCCCCCCCCCTCGCAAGGAGAGGCGAGTTTCCCCGCCGCCTGTTGACCATCCGACTCTCGGCGACCGCCTTGGCCGCCGAGAGGGGGTCGGAGAAAATGACACCCGCCACCGGGTCAACTGGCTTCATCGATCCCTTGCGCTGGAAGATGAAGATGAGCTGGGTCCGCCCTGTTTCGGGCCCCGTATTCGAGACGAGCCTTTTCCTAAAGGATTCACGCTCCCAAGAGACATGCCCAAATATACCGGCTCCGTGAAGCCGGAAGACTGGCTAGTCGACTACTCCATGGCTGTCAGCATAACAAACGGTAACAAGCGTGTCGCCGTAAAGTATGTTCCGCTCATGCTCCAGGGCACGGCCCGGACATGGCTGAACAGCCTGAAGCCCCGCAACATCAACAGCTGGGTCGACTTCACCGAAGCGTTCGTCCGCAACTTCACCAGCACGTACAAGCGTCCTCCCAAGCCTCGTCAGCTCTCCTTGTGCATGCAAGGTCCTGACGAGTCAACTCGCGACTACCTCACGCGTTGGGCCGAGCTTCGGAACTCCTGCGAGGGCATGCACGAGGTGCAGGCCATCGAGTACTTCACAGCCGGGTGCAGAGAAGGCACCCTCCTCAAGCACAAGCTCCTCTGCGACGAGCCAGAAACCCTCGACGAGCTGCTGATCATAGCGCACAAGTACGCCACGGCCGATTCCTCCCTGAAGGCGGAGATTCAAGTCAGCGCAACTGGCAAAGTGGCCCCTCAAGCTCCAAGAACTCCGGCGGGAGACGCCAATCGGCGACAACAGCAGGGCGACCATAAGCGCAAGGCCCCGCAGCCGGCTTCCAACAGCCGGCAGGTCGCGACCGTTGAAGCCCAGCAGCCGGATGGGCAGCCTCTACCCAAGTGACAGAAAGGCAGCAAGCCCAACTGGTTGCCGGCCTTCTCCTACGAGCAGACTCTGGATGGACCTTGCAAGTTCCATAGCGGTGCGAAGCCGTTGAATCACACCACCCGGAAGTGCCACTGGCTCACTAGGATCGCCAAGGGAGACGGCCTCCTGCCTCCCCCGCCTGCTGGGCAGCCGCATCCGCTTCCGCCCCAGCAGCCGGCTGTCAGGCCAGTCGGCGCAGTACAAGACGAATACCCTGAAGAACACGGAGCCTACGTGGTGTTTACCAGTATGGCTGATGATCGATGCAGCAGGCAGCTGCAGCGACAAGAGGTGAACGCAGTAGCATCAGAGACGCTAGAGATCATGCACTGGTCCGATAAGCCTATCAGCTGGAGCAGAGCTGACCACCCAGAGGTGATGCCGAGTTTGGGCTCCTATGCCTTGGTCTTGGACGCCACCTTTGCTACGGATAGATGAGCCGTGCGTTTCTCGCAAGTTCTGATAGACGGAGGCAGCAGCATCAACATCCTGTACAAGGACACCATGGAGAAGCTAGGAATCAAGCAAAGACAGCTTCAGAACAGCCGGACTATGTTCCACGGCTTGTTCCTGGGCTTTCCTGCTCACCAATCGGCAAGATCTTGATGGACGTCCTCTTTGGAGACAAAGATCACTTCCACCGAGAGTCGGTCTGGTTTGAGGTGGTGAACCTTGAGAGCCCATACCATGCGCTACTCGGCTGACCTGCCTTGGCCAAGTTCATGGCAGTCCCCCACTACGCCTACCTCAAAATGAAGATGCCCAGTTCCAGGGGAATTCTGATTGTAACCGGCGACTACCGGAAGTCGTCTGCCTGTGCGGCTAAGAGCAGTCGGCTAGCCGAGTCCCTAGTGATCGCGTCCGAGAAGCGGATCCTTGAGCGAGTTGTGGCGATGGCCGGCAAGCAGCCAGAGGTATCGCCCAACCCAAAGGAGTCGGAGGCTAAGGGTTCGTTCAAGCCGGCCAAAGAGACAAAGAAGATACCCTTGGATCCGGAGCACCTAGAGAAGTACGCTGTCGTAGGCGCAAACCTCAACAGCAAATAGGAAGGCGAGCTCGTCGATTTCCTCCGTGAGAATCGGGACATCTTCGCATGGTCCCCCAAAGACATGCCAGGTGTACCGATGGAATTCGCTGAGCACAAGTTACATGTCCAATCTGATGCAAAGCCGGTCAGGCAGCCCCTGCGCCGCCTATCAGAAGAGAAGAGAAGAGTTGTCGGAGAAGAGATAGCCCGACTCCTAGCAACCGGCTTCATTATGGAAGTATTCTTTCTGGAGTGGCTAGCCAATCCGGTCCTGGTACTGAAGAAGAACAAGCAGTGGCGAATGTGTATCGACTACACGAGCCTCAACAAAGCCTGCCCCAAGGACCCGTTTGCTCTACCAAGAATTGATCAGATCAAGCTGAACCCGGCTGACAGACTGAAGACCGCCTTCATCACGCCGTTTGGAGACTTCTGCTACCTCACCATGACATTCGGCTTGAGGAATGCCGGCGCCATCTTTCAGCGTTGCATGCAGAAGTGCCTCCTCAAGCAGCTCGGCAGGAACGCCCACGTCTACGTGGACGACGTGGTGGTGAAGACGGAAAAGCATGGGACACTGCTGGAAGACCTGAAGGAGACCTTTGAGAACCTGTGTCGATTCTAGATCAAGCTCAACCCCGAGAAGTGTGTCTTTGGAGTACCAGCCGACCAGCTCCTTGGCTTCCTGGTCTCTGAACGCGACATAGAATGCAACCCTATAAAGATCAAGGCCATTGAGAGAATGGAGGTACCCAGCCGACTGCTGGATGTGCAAAAGTTCACCGGCTGCTTGGCGTCCATCAGCCGATTCATCAGTCGGCTGGGCGAGAAAGCTCTCCCCTTATACCAACTTATGAAGAAGACCACTTTTTTCGAGTGGAACCATAAGGCGGACGAAGCTTTTCTCCAGTTGAAGAAGATGCTGACTACTCCACCCATCCTAGCGGCTCTGACTCCCAAGGAACCTATGCTCCTGTACATCGCCGCCACCAGCCGGGTAGTCAGCACGGTCATTGTAGTGGAACGCAAGGAGGAAGGCAAGGGACTACCTGTCCAGAGATCGGTATATTACCTGAGTGAAGTACTGTCAACCTCCAAGCAGAACTATCCCCACTACCAGAAGATGTGCTATGGCGTACACTTTACTACCAAGAAATTGAAGCCTTATTTTCAAGAGCATCCAATCACTGTGGTTTGCACGGCCCCACTTGCCGAGATCATCGGAAGCCGAGATGCTTCTGGCTGAGTGGCCAAGTGGGCCATAGAGCTGGCTTCCTACACCATCCACTACCAGCCCCGCACCGCCATCAAGTCACAAGCTCTGGCCGACTTCCTCGTCGACTGGGCCGAGACCCAGTACCTACCTCCAGCGCCTGATTCCACCCATTGGCGGATGCATTTCGACGGCTCCAAGATGCGCACCGGCTTGGGAGCCGGCGTCATCCTCACCTCTCCTAAAGGCGACAAGCTCAAATACGCACTGCAGATCCATTTTTCTGCCTCCAACAACGTCGCCGAGTACGAGGCGCTCATTCACGGGCTCCGACTTGCCAAAGAACTTGGCATTCGCCGGATCTTGTGTTATGGCGACTCAAACTTAGTGGTCCAACAGTCATCTGGCGACTGGGACGCCAAAGATGCAAACATGGCGAGTTACCATTTCCTCGTGCGGCAACTTAGTGGGTATTTCGAGGGGTGCGAGTTCCTCCATGTGTCGAGAAACGACAACGACCAAGCAGACGCCTTGGCATGAATCGGCTCTACCCGCCAAGCAATACCATCTAGCGTTGCCCTTCAACGCCTCCTCAAGCCGTCTGTCAAGCCTTCACCGGAATCAGACTCCATCTTTGTGCCGGCTCCACCCGAGGAGGTCGGATCCAACTCTAGAGGCCCGGCAGACGGTACGGGAATTTTGGCAGATGGCTCCAAAGCTGGCACAGTCGAGGCCGGCCCAGGGACCACAGTACCCAGCCCGGGGACTGCGGCGGCGGACTCGAAGACTCCAGAACTCAGCCCAAGAGCCGCGCCAGTCGGCCTGAGGACTTGATTAACCCAGCAAGTGGTTGTTGACTCCAACCCACCGCCTCCCAGCCCAACCTCCCTCGTCCAAGTCGCAGTTCTGGCAGTCGAAGAAATAGCAGCACCCTCATGGGCCCAGCCCATCCTCAAATTCTTGGTGAGCAAAGAGCTGCCGACTGATGAGACCTCAGCTTGGCAAGTACAACACCGAGCGGCAGCCTACACCATAGTCAACAGAGAGCTGGTCAGGTGCAGCGTCACTGGTGTCTACCAGCGCTACGTAGAGCCAGAGCAAGGCCAAGCAATTCTCAAAGACATCCATCAAGGCGAGTGCGGCCACCATGCGGCTTCAAGAGCACTCGTCAGAAAAGCCTTTCGACACGGTTTCTTCTGGCCGACTGCCTTAGAAGAGGCCAAGGAATTGGTCCAAAAATGCAAAGGGTGCCAGAAGTTCAGCTCCAAACTTGTCTAATTATGTCTATACTCAGATATTGTTGCTTTCGCTGACCTATGTATTTGGGTCCTCATGTCCCTGACTTGTAATATAAAGCTTTTTGTTTGTGATATCTGATATCTTCCCATGAGTCTCTGGTCTTGATCGTCCATATGTGCGCGTATGATTAGTGCACGGTCGAGGCGGGGGTGTCACACCAAGCAAGTATGAAAATTCCCAACACAAATGGTTAACACACAACCAAACACACATGCATGTTGAACAACATTCCCAGATTCACGACTTTGAAGTAATCATAGACTAGACTAATCAAATTATTATATAGAAAATTGAAAGACATCTTACCTCATCGATCTTGTATGTCTCCCGGCTAAACCTAGGAGCAATTTGGTTTGCAAGTACAATTTAAATTCAGTTTTTTATAGTGGAATGCCTTTGGATGGATTTAAATGGATTGTGCTAAAGTAATTTGGTGTGGTTTGGGCTTTAGGCATTATTGGATTGATTTGGTTCAGTTTGGACATGAACCAATAGGTTTTAGTCCATTTCAACCTTGCAGACGTAAACCACGACAAAGTCCAACATGCAACATGGGTACGTCTCCAACGTATGAATAATTTTTTATTGTTCCATGCTATTATATTATCCATCTTGGATGTTTTATATGCATTATTATGCTATTTTATATCATTTTTTGGGACTAACCTATTAACCTGGTGTCAAATGCCAGTTGTTGATGTTTCCTTGTTTTCGCCTTTACAAAAAATCAATACCAAACGGAGTCCAAACGGGATGAAACTTATTGACGATTTTTCTTGGAGCACAAGACACCCTAGAAGGTTCGGGAGGAGGCTAGAGGAGCCACGAGGTGGGCACAAGCTCGTAGGGCGCGTCCCCCCAAGCTTGTAGGCCCCTAGTAGCCCCTCTAACCCTCATTCTTCTTCTATAAATACCCAAATATTCCCCGTAGACCAGGGGCACACCAAAAATACTTTTTTGCCATCGCAAGTTTCTGTCTTGAGGCCTTTTCCGATACTCCGCTAGAGGGAGTTGGGGATATGACTACTGGATATGACCCGCCGAGGAGGGGCCGGGTCATGCCACTAGCGGCTTAAAGATGAAGAGGCCTGATTAGGTCCAAGAAGATATGAAGATGGTGGTTCATAGGGAAAGCCAATTGAAGGCCCAAGACCCGGAGTCGACTTGAGGCCCACGGGTGTGAGCCGCCACATGTTTAACTTGTACTGTAAGGCAAGCTTGGTTAGAAATCGAGCCTCATTGAGAGGGGACGAACCTGGGTAAACTTTTGGTGTCCTTTGTCCCATTTAACCCCTTCAAGCTAACCTAGTTGCGATGGCTCCACACCTAAGTCCTTTTGCTAGGGCATCTGCCACGTTAAGTCCATGACAGTTGGCGCCCATTGTGGGGCCAGCGCATGGTGGTTTCAAGTTCTTGAAGGGCAGCTTCTCAGGGATCAAGGGATATGCCGTGTGCCGGATGGCCAAGAGTCGTCGCGGCAAGATCTACATCGACGACATAGGCTGGGGTACCGAGGCCGATTGAATCGAATACGGGTACTGGGTCCGCTTCGGCAAAATTCACGTCTTCATCGGCAAGATCGGCGAGTCGGAGCCTGAGCCAGACACCTCCACCGACATCATCGAGACGGCTCGGCGCGCATGACCCACCAAGATCCAAACTGCCGTGAAGCATGCTTTTGTGGGTTTTACTCATGGAGCAGATCTTGAGGAAGGATAGGTGCCCAGTGGAGAGACGGACATCTACTATGATGATGAGTCCTCAACCGGCGAGACCAACTCCATGTATCAATTGCAATACGGCGGGCATGGGGGTTGTTTCGATGGCGACAATATTCCAGACCTCTATGAGCCGCTAAATAGGGTTGCGATCTTGATGGCTGGCACACAACCGGTGCTCAATTCAACAACTGCTGCGGCTATGACGTCCGGTTCAACGCCTGAGGTGACAGACGGAGCGAGCGCTCTCCGTGCCCGTCGGCTCAGGTTCTGCGCGAGCTCTTGGACGCTTTGGCGACTTTAATGGGGCTAGAGGTAACCCCAGAGACTCAAGCATAGCATAAGGTGGATGTCTCGAAGCTGCGAGATGAGATAGCTCAAGCCAAGGAAGAGCTTAATGCTGAGAACGCTAGGATGGCGACAGAGCGAGCCGCCTTGGACGTGCAATCACAAGGGATTCAAGCTGTGGCTTTCTGGCTAAGTTTGGATCAGACTGCATCTAACATTGTTCTCGCGAAGGAGGCACTAGAGTCGTGTACCTCTGGAGTACGATGCAAGGAATCTTTTCACACCCCTGGGGCAGGACCAAGTAGCCCGCCCAAGGTGACCCAGACTGTTGAAGCACCCATGGCCAGGGCGATGGTTCAACCGCATGTTACGGATTTGCCCGTTTGAATTTAACCCTGCCTCATCAAGTGCCTACACCACCGGGTCATTTTTCTAATCCTCTGGATAATATGATTGTTGCGGCATCGTGGCTGGCGGCTCTTCCAGTGCAAGGCGAGTCGCCCGCAGCGGTTGAAGCCCGGAAGGCTGTAGAGCTTCTTTAGACGATGGTGGCTCAGCATGCATCTTATTCGTACAGCCGTGATCAGATTCATTTGATTCCACGCCATAGTCGGAGTTACAACATGTGTATTGAGTCGCTGGCGGTTTGGAGGAGTGAACGACACCGTAACCAACCCCGTGGGCATGACCCGCCATGTGCTGATAATGAGGCTCGAGCTTTGGTGGATCAGGCCAGGGCACATCGGGAGGCGGAGCTGGCGGCCCATCAACAGCCTCAGCGTAACCCGCCAGTGTCTGTAGAAGCTGGGATGACTTCTAGGGCCGTGGGTGTGCCATGTCTGGTGCCGACTTTGTGTAATGAGCGCCCGCCCAAGGATTTTAAGGGTCCCCATAAGGTGCCTAATTATACACGGATCAATCCCCGGCAACTTGGATTTAGAGTTATGAGCTAGCCATGGAGATGTTGGATGTCAATGACACTGTGTGCACTAAGTATTTCACCATGATGTTGGATGGACCGGCTCGCACCTGGCTAAAAGGACTCCCCCCTAACTCCATCCGATCACGGGCCGAGTTGAATATGTGTTTTATTCAGAATTTCAAGGACACATGCAAGCGGCCTCTGTTGATTCTTGATTTAGACACTTGCATCCAGGGTGAGGGCGAGGCAACCCCCCATTGGTTACGCCGGATCTCGGCTATTATCCATTCCTCGGATAGTATCAACATCGGCTCAGTTGTCTTGATTTGGGAGAAGAATTGTTGGTTCTTCCCCTCAAGCAAAAGCTGGGGCGGCTTAAGCACCACTACAATGATATGGGAGAGCTCATGGCAGCTAACGTCAAATACGTCGACTCTGATGGCACTAAGAATCCTGAGTCTAATGAGGAGAAAGGTGGTAAGGGGAAGAAGAACGACAATGCAAAGGGACAGCAGCACAATACAGTGGGTCAAGGTAATAATGGTAAGCGCAAGCAAGCCGACGGCGGTTTGAACTTTGTGGCCAATACCAACACAGAGAATAATAATCAGCGTCGTAAGGGGAAATCGTCAACGCCTCAGTTTGACGGGCCCAAGTTCAACCTTGAGGCGATAATGAATCAGCCTTGCCCAAAGGATGCTTCTCAAGATAAGTCGGCCCATCATCTATGGAAAGATTGCTTCATCATGAGGGAATACAGAAATTTCGGCTTTTATCGGGACAATCATGGCCTGCATGGCGTGTCAGGATCCGGCTCTCAAGGGCCCGGCTTTGGAGGTGACGGTTCAAACTCTGGTTTTCAGGGACAAGGCAATCAATGTGGTTTCAATCAACAACCTAATCAAGGTAATCAACAACAGCAGTCCGATTTTGTTCCTAGCGATTCATCCAAACAGTTCAGTATCAGTGCCAATATGGATCCAAAATAGGAAAGCGCGCTCATCAAGTTCATCCGTGAGAACTGGGATATCTTTGCATGGAAGCCTTCAGACATGTCAGGTCTACCGAGGGAAATCACTGAGCACACTCACAATGTTGATCCAAATTAAGTTTAAGCTGGTTAAGCAATTCCTTCGTCGTTTTAATGAAGAGTGGTGCAAGGCCATTGGTAAAGAAGTGGCCTGGCTCTTGGTGGCCGGGTTTATCATTGAAGTTTTTCATCCTGGATGGTTGGCTGACCCGGTGCTGGTCCTTAAGAAAAACGGCACTTGGCGCATGTTTGTGGATTACACAAACCATAACAAGGCATGTCCGGCTGACCCCTTTGCTCTCCCCTGTATTGATCACATCATTGATGCTATGGAGGCTTGTGAGTGTTTGAATTTTCTAGATGCTTATTTTGGTCATCATCATATCAAGATGGCAGTTAAGTACCTGGAGAAGACATCTTTGATCACTCCCTTTGGAGCCTTCTGCTATGTGTCTATGCCTTTTGGGCTCAAGAGTGCCCAGGCGACTTATCAGCAGTTTGTTCAGAATTGCCTCCACGACCAGATTGGATGCTATGTTCATGCTTATGTGGATGATATCGTTGTGAAATCCAAGAAGAAGTATACCTTGTTAGATGATTTGAAAAAGACCTTTGACAACTTCTGGGTCTACAAGATGATGCTTAACCCGGTCAAGTGTGTCTTTGGTGTGCCAGCAGGCAAGCTATTGGGTTTTTTGGTTTCTGAAAGGGGCATTGAAGCTAACCTGGAGAAAATCAAGGCTATCAGTTCTTTGACCAAGCCGACATGTATCAATGACGTCCAGCGTCTGGCGGGTCGTATTGTGGCTTTGAGCCAGTTTATAAGCCATTTGGGCAAAAAGGCTATCCCTCTATACCAGATGATGAAGAAAACAGATCATGTTGTCTAGAGTGATGCTGCCAATTAGGTGTTTGAAGCACTGAAAATGCAGTTGACTGAGCCGCCGGTCCTTGCAGCTCCCATTAACAAGTAGCCCTTGCTTTTATATGTGGCTGCTAATAGCCGAGCCATTAGCATAGCGGTTGTTGTGGAAAGAAAGGAATCACGCAAGGAATATCTGGTTTAGAGGCTGGTTTACTATGTAAGTGAGGTACTCATTGTATCTAAATAGAGGTACCCACATTGGCAGAAGTTGGTTTATGGAGTGTTCATGGCTAGTCGTAAGTTGAAGCAGTATTTCCTTAGTCATCCCATCACCGTGGTCAGTTCTACTCCCTTAGCGGGAATTGTTCAAAACAGAGAAGGCACAGGCCGGGTGGCCAAGTGGGCCGTTGAGCTTGGACCCAATGGTTTGAAGTATATGCCTCGGACAACTATCAAGTCTCAAGCACTTGTGGATTTCATCAATGACTGGAAAGAGCTGCAGATGCCCGAGAAAAGCCTGATAATACATATTGGACTATTCATTTTGATGGATCCAGGCAGTTGGAAGGCTCGGGGGCTAGAGTTATTTTGACTTCCCCACGAGGTGATAGGTTTTGCTATGTCTTAAGGTTGATGTTCCCGTGTACTAACAATGCAACTGAATATGAGGCCTTGCTCCATGGTTTTCGTAGCCAAAGAGATGAATCTAAGTCGGGTCAGGTGTTTTGGTGACTCAGACCTACTAGCTCAGCTAGTCTCAGGCACTTGGGATTCTAAACACCCGCTCATGACGGCTTACTGCCGGGCGGTTGGTGCTATTGCTGGTCATTTCAAGGGCTATCAAGTGGAACATGTTGATCGCAGGAAAAATGAGGTGGCTGATGCATTAAGCCAGCTGGGATCTCAGCGTAAGCCGGTGCCACATACTATTCTTCTTGATATTCTTAACAATCCTTCTGTTAAGCTGCCTACGGAAGAGGATCTTGCTATCCCTAATATAGAGGCACAGCTGGTGGCGGGTCTTCATGCTATTCCTGATTGGACAGTTCCATATTTGGCTTATATGACCCGTGGTAAGTTACCTGAGGATGAAACTTTGGCCAGGCAAATAACCCAGAGGTCTATGTCAATGACCATTGTCAGTGGCAAGTTACACCGATGCAGTGTCACGGGGGTGTTTCAGCGATGTATCTCTCCTGAAGAGGGCCATGAAATTCTAAGCGAGATTCATGAAGGAGATTGTGGCCATCATGTTGGCTCTAAGTCTCTGGTCGCTAAGGCCTTTCGTCATGGTTTTTATTGGCTGATGGCTCATGCTGATGCAGAGGATCTGGTTAGCAAGTGCGATGGTTGTCAGAAATTTTCCAGACGAGCTCATGTGCCGGCTCAAGAATTGAGGATGATTCCAATCACTTGGCCGTTTGCGGTCTGGGGGCTGGATATGGTTGGGCATTTTAAGAGATCCAAGGACAAAAAGACCCACCTGTTGGTGGCGGTTGACAAATTTACAAAGTGGGTCGAAGCAGAGCCGGTCAGCAAGTGTGATGCGGAGCATCCTACGGACATCACCATGTCAAGAGTCCGTTTGGAAAGTGACACGTGCGACATCTACTTCACATACACAAAGGTGAATCATCTCCTTTACACGTGCACGCTTGACCCCTTCGAGGATGGTATACTAGTTGACACTCCACTCGTGTGCATGCATAGGTATTGTCGGAACGGTATGGACGAGGAGGAGGAGTGCGAGCGCAAGTGTACAACGACACCATCCACGAGGGAAGCGTGGAAGCAAAGACGGAGCTGTAGAATCTACAGCGGCCGGACGTCCGACGTGCCATCGGACGTCCGACACTCTACAACGCCTGAACGATCGACGTTCACGGGACGTCCGACAAGTCCCAGGCACCGGACGTCCGACGCTTACCGGAAATCCGGTGCCACCGATCCCGAAGCAAAACGACGGATGACCGACGCCAACCAGACGTCCGGCACCACCTGTCCCGAGAAGAATCAGCGGACATCCAACACGCGCCGGATGTCCGGGCCGTCCTGAGCCACCGGACGTCCGGTACCCGTCGGACGTCCGACGCCTGTGTGTGCACAGTGTATCGGGCCGAGCCCATGTATCCCTTCGCCCTCACTTACCCCTTCGTGGCCCTAGACTATATATACACCTCCACCTCCTCCATTTGAGGGCTAGCATTGGTTTAGCTCATATATAGAGATAGAGCATTGCTCATCCACATCGGATCTACTCCACAAGAGAGACCGCCGCCTCTACGGAGAAGATCCCTTTGGATTCAAGACCTCCTTGCGGAGAAGGTCATCAAGACCCCCTCTTGGGCGGCCCCCTCAAGACCTCCTCACGGAGAAGACCGTTACCTCTTGTATCATCCATTGTTGACTTTGGATCTTGTATCTCTCTTTGTGTTTCGAGGATCTAGCACATGTGTGATCATTCTTGTTGGTTTGAGTATTCTCTTGTGTTCCCCTCATGATTTTCCCCTCGTTTCCCTCCTCGTATTCTTCGTGTTCATCGCGGGATTCCCTCCTTTCATGAAAGATCGGGCCACTAGGGTTCTACACTACATCATCTTGGTATCATGAGCCACATTGATCACGATTTCGAAGCCTCCCCTCGTTGTTTTCTAGCCTAATTTTGTTGTGTTCTTCCCCAATTTCGAAAATCCCCACCAAAAATAGCCCCAATTTTTTTTGTTATTTGTTGACTTGAGGAAGTTTTGTTGATTTTGATCCATGGATTTGCTTGGTTTCAAGTGGATCTAGCATTTCCCCAAGTTTCCCCATCTTTCATCCACGAAATCTCCTCAATTTTGACCCCAAAATCAACATTTTCCGCCCAAAATCGCGCCCCAGATCTCGCATCTCGCGTTGACCCCCGACCCCCGGACGACCGGCCTTTCTGGGACGTCTGGAGCCCCTCGGCCGACCGGATGTTCGACCTTTTCCGGATGACCGGAAACCCTAACCAGAGCCAAATTAACGGATTTCCGAGCCCGCCCGGACGTCCGGCCACCGGTCGTCAAACCACCTTCGGACGTCCGTAACCTGTACATTCCCCCTTCGGCTGATTTTTGTTTTGTCCATAACTAATTCATCCGGAGTCCGATTTTTGCGTTCTTTAGCTCGTTGAAAAGCTCTTGACATCCCCCTTCCAACAAAAATACCAGCAAAACCATTTGAATCCATCAAATTTTTGGAACTTTGGCATCTTTGCCTAGGGCTTCCACCACATCCTCCGCTACTCCACCACCTACTTCCGCAACCTAACCAATTTTGATATCCATCGCATTAGTGGTTGCCTGAGGACTGATTTGAGTCTCCTAAGGTGTCTAGGCTACTTAGGGATGGTTGCTTCTTAATCAGCCACCACCACCACCACCACCATAACTTCCGCATAGGCTTGACCACTATACACTTCCGCCACCCCAACTTAACCCAATTTTGTTTGAGTTGTGAGTTGTGTCTCCTAAGGTGTTTCAGCTACTTAGGGACCGGGCTTCCTACTCCGACACCGTGTATAGTCCACCACCTTAACCTCCACTTCCGCATTACCTACTCGCATAACCCATCATTGCATTTTCCGCAATCCCATTGAGCTTCCACAAAACCACCACCGCATTCCCACTACCACCATTTTGACATTTGACATTTGAGATTTTGAGTTCGCGGTTTTTCCGTTTCCTAAGGTGTTTCGGCTACTTAGGGACGAGTCTCCATCATCTTGGTATCTCCATCAAGATCACCGCCACTCATCATCGCCATGGACGGTAACCTCCATATCATCTCGGTATCATGGTATCCCTCCATTGTATATTCCCTTGCCATTGCCTTATTAACCACTAGCCCATTTTGTGTCACTTGCCTATCGAGACTAGCCATTTGAGTATTGCTGGCAACGTTACTTGTGCACATTAGTGATCTACACCATACATTGCATACATACCATATCATATTGGTATCATATCATCTCGTGTGCCTCAAGTTTGTTCCCGCATATACACAATTACTATCTTGGTTTGTTCATTTCGCAAAGTGGCCATATACAAAAAATAAGCTTTTAAGCAAAGAAAAAGAGTGAACAAAGAGCTCGTAAGCAAGTGCCATACATCATACCACATTGCATATAAGATCATCTTGGATCATAACACCGGGACCATACATACATAGCATACTTGGGATAGAAAGTCCATACATTTTGCATCGTATAGGTTGTGCGCAAGTGTCGCATCCGCCTATAGAGCAATCTTGCTAGCGTCTCTCTTGAGTTGTGCAACACGAGCGTTTTCCATGGATTCCATATTTTGTGCTCATCCTTGGTTGCACGACCCCATTTATATATGCGTGAGTGTGTTTCCGTGTGCCACCCATATTGCTATTGGTCTCCTTGTTACACTTGCGAATTTGTGAATCTTTTTCAACATTATCGACTCTTGCTAACATTTTACATCAAATTTTTGTGCCACTATCCTCACCGAGCTCCACCATAAGCCTTATTTGTGTAGGTGTGAGAAACCGACAAGAATTGGTACCAATTGTGCTATTTCCTTGTCCACATTGGAGTGATCGTTGATCCACTTTCAACTTCGGTCAAGGTACATTTGGTATTCGTTCTTCTCTTTCTACCACTCACATTTTTCTCTTGGAGTGATGGATAGGCAAATCATTTCATCTTCGGTCTACAACAACAACAATGAGTTCGATGCCATGAAAAACTCCAACGACGCCAAGATGCAAGCTCAAATAGAGGAGATCAAAGCCCTCATCAAGTCCTACAAGCGGTCTTCCTCATCTTCGAGAAGACGCTCAAGAGCATATGCCTTCGAGCTACCATCTCCGACATGATCACATCGGCATCGACACCTGATGAGGACATCAATACCATTGTCACACCCACAGCCCCTACTGCTATACATACTGGACCAATTACTAGAGCTCGCGTACGCCAATTAAATTATTAGGTACTTTTGTTTCTTGGTAATGATTCTAATGTTCATGAGAATATGATGCTGCCTAAATTGGATACATTTGTTTTGCTTACAAATGAAGGGCCTGGCATGGATAAGAGGGATGAACACTGGAGCAAGACCAAGCATGAAGATGATGGCAAGTGCAAGGGGATCCAGAACAGAGTTACAAGTGGTGATTTCAGGACTTTGAAGCCACCATAAGGAGTGCATGAAGCCTTGGACGAAATATACAAGATGCCACTTCATAAATTTCGTCCAAAGGCTATTTTAGGTGTCGTGTCACCTTATTATTTGGCCAAGCTCATGTATTTTCGAAATACTTAAGTATAGGCTATTTTTATAGTCCGTATGTGTGGGGAAACAAGAGTTAGGGTTGGTTTCGGACCCCTTCTCCAAGGGCCACGAAATCCTCCCCTCTTCCTCTATATATACAGCCCTTAGGGCGGTTGTTTAGAATTTGGGTTTTGTTTAGATTAAAAGTTTGCCATAGCTGCAACTTCGCGTGCTTCGTTTGTGTCCAGCGACCAGACTAAGACGTCACAGAACCCTACCTTGATCAATAAAGCTTTCATCTTATATTCACGATATCCAGATTGCAATCTCAGTTTCTTGCTTGTTCCTCGTTTGCTCGTAGGAAACAGGCCCTCGTGGTCAGGTTGATCGTGCTCCGGTGTGGTCAATAACCCCTCGGAGTTGGTTTAGTGATTGCTAAGGCGCGACGTCCTCGCACGTTCGTAGTCGAATCGTCAAAGTTGACTTCCTCTAAAACGATATCCGCCATCTCATCGAAAGACGGGACACCTTTGCTTCTATCAAGTGGTATCAAGTGGTCAATCACCACTGCCATATACCACCATCATCGTCACCGCTGCCATATACCACCATCGTCATCACCGCTGACATATACCACCATCATCGTCGCCGCTGCCATAGACCACATATCCACCGCCATCACGCCAATCCGAGTCCACCTGCAACATATATCTGCCACCAGTTCGAGTTCGACCAGATTCATCGCCGCCACCAGTCCGAGTTCCACCAGATTCATCTCCGCCACCAGTCCTAGTCCGAGTCCTGTATTTTGTTACTCTGTTTTGGATTTCCAGATCACGCGATACTCCGAGTCGTGATAGAGTAAGACTCCCGAACTTTCGTGCTACCCGCAGAAGAAGAATAGTTCCAAACTCAAAAAAAACTAAGTCTGGAAAATTCTGGCTAGGAAGTTTTTGGACCATTTGTAGACTTTTTCAAAAAAAAATTGTTGCAGAGCAAAAAAAAGAGGAAAAAAAGTGAAAAAAAGAAAAAATTCAGAGCGTGCTCCTCCCTTGTTTACGTGCAGCGTCATGATTTTATTAGTGTTCTAGGCTCGCGTCTCTAGCACGGTCTAGCCTAGGACCAACACAGTACCGTTGTTGAGCGTTTATTCAACTTTGCATCTCTGAATTGATTATTGCTGACCCTTTTTGCTACCCTATTATAAGCCTTCCCAGCTCCACATACATCTATGTCGTGCCTTTGACTCTCCCTGGTAATCGCACTCTCCAAGCTTTGAGAGTTTTGACTACGACGGTTGCCGATCACCACCTGCTGCTGGGTAAGAACTGGTAAGAATTTGAGATTTGCTTGACAGATTTGTGACACCCTCCACCACCTCTTGTTAGTAATCTGTAGGATCATATTCTTTTGTGTTTCTATTGTTGCTAACCATGGCAGGATCACAAGCCGACGAGACTGACTGGGAGAACATGACGAATAAGGAGTTGCATGATAAATTTCAGCAAATGATGAGTGGACAGGTACAAGATGTGCTAAACAGATTTGAAGAGGCCATGGAGAAGATAGATGGCATGGAGAAGACGTTCAAAACAAAGCTCGATAACAGGTTTAATGAATTGCTTGCGTGTCTTCCACCACCACCACCGGCTGCACCTAACGCACCTCTACAACAACAACAACAACAACAACAACAACAACAACAACAACAACAACAACAACAACAACAACAACAACAACAACAACAACAACAACAACAACAACAAAAACAACGACTACCTCCACGTCACAAAATAGCCCTCCGCCGAGTGAGCCATCTCCCTCTTGCACCTGGCCAAACTGTTGGTGCTGTTGTTGATACTTCTGTGGCTCCTGCTGCTGATGCGGAGGAGGATGATTTTGCGGGAGATTACGAGCATGAGGTTATTCAAAATCAGAACTACGTGCAACCACCAGCACCACAACCAGTAGGTTGTCCACATGCAAATAATGGCAATGGTAGGGCTCACCCTCAGGTACGAAATCATGACCATCTCCCCAAACTAAAATTGAATATTCCACCATTTGAGGGTAGATATGTTCCTGATATATATCTTACTTGGGAGTTAGAAACTGAACAACGATTTACATGTTTACAATATCCCGAGGAGAGACGTGTTCCTGCTGCTGTTTGTGCTTTCACTAGTTTTGCATGTGTTTGGTGGTCTGAGCATTGTAGATTATATCCTATTCCAGCTACTTGGGCTGCTTTAAAAACTGCTATGCGTACTCGTTGGGTTCCACCATATTATCAACGTGAATTACTTCAAAAATTGCAGCGTTTAACACAAGGAAATTTTTTTGTAGAAGAATATTATCAGGAATTACAAACTAGCATGATTAGATGTGGTATTGTTGAGGAGAATGAAGCTATGCTTGCATGTTTTACGGGTGGATTAAATAGAGAGATCAGACCATTCTAGAGTATAAGGAGTATACTAATATCACTCGTTTATTCCATCTTGCTTGTAAAGCTGAACGTGAAGTGCAGGATCGACACGCCTTGGCGCGAACTAACTTTTCTACTGGTCGATCTTCATCATGGACACCGCGTGCATCCTCTACTTCCACTGCACTAGCATCTCCAGCAGGTGCCACCTCCAGCCGTGATACAAGAAAGCAGGCACAACCACCACTATCTGCCAAGAGCACACCTGCCGGCCCTGCGCAGAGCTCTTCTTCTTCCATGGCATCAACAGGGCACACAAGTGATATTATTTGTCATCGTTGTAAGGGAAGAGGATATTTTGCGAGAGAATGCAAATCTCAGCGTGTGATGATTGCTAGTGAGGATGGTGGGTATGAGTCTGCTAGTGACTATGATGAGGAGAGTTTGGCTCTTATTACATGTGAAGAACAGGGTGGAGATGATTCTGATCATGAGACACAATACATGGCTCCTGAAGATGCTGACAGGTATGAATGTTTAGTTTCTCAACGTGTTTTGAGTGTGCAGGTCACACAAGTTGAGCAAAATCAGAGGCATAATTTGTTCCATACAAATGGAGTTGTGAAGGAACGTTCTATTCACGTCATCATAGATGGAGGGAGCTGCAACAACTTGGCTAGCATGGAGATGGTGGAGAAGCTATCACTCACCACAAGACCACATCCACATCCTTACTGCATCTAATGGTTCAATAACAACGGCAAGGTTAAGGTAACATGTACTGTTCGTGTGCATTTTAGTATCTCCACATATGCTGATTATGTTCATTGTGATGTGGTACCTATGCAAGCATGTTCCTTATTACTTGGTAGACCATGGCAATTTGATAAAAATTCTGTACACCATGGTAGAAACAATCAGTATACTCTTTTTCATAAGGATAAAAATATTACTTTGCTTCCTAATACTCCTGATTCCATTTTGAAAGATGATATTAATAGAGCTAATAAAGCAAAACCGGAGATAAATAAGAGTGAAAATCAGATTGTGGCAAAAGAATTTGAGCAACAAATGAAGCCTAATAATAAACCATCTACTGTTGCTTCTGAAATTAAATTGAAAAGTGCATGTTTACTTGCCACCAAATCTGATATTGATGATCCAGATTTTAACAAATCTGTTTGCTATGCTTTTGTGTGCAAAGAGGCATTATTTTCATTCGAGGACGTGCCTTCCTCTTTGCCTCCTGCTGTCACTAACATTTTGCAGGAGTTAGCTGACGTCTTTCCACAAGACGTGCCACCAGGATTACCACCTATTCGAGGGATTGAGCATCAAATTGACTTAATTCCCAGTGCATCATTACCCAACCGTGCACCATACCGTACCAATCCAGAGGAGACGAAGGAGATTATGCATCAAGTACATGAGCTGCTCGACAAAGGTTATATACGTGAATCCCTTAGTCCTTGTGTTGTTCCTATCATTTTAGTACCGAAAAAGGATGGTACGTCGCGTATGTGCATTGATTGTAGAGGCATTAATAATATTACTATTCGTTATCGTCATCCTATTCCTAGGTTAGATGATATGCTTGATGAATTGAGTGGCTCTACAATATTCTCCAAAGTTGATTTGCATAGTGGATACCATCAAATTTGTATGAAATTGGGAGATGAATGGAAAACAACATTTAAAACTAAGTTTGGATTATATGAGTGGTTAGTCATGCCTTTTGGGTTAACTAATGCACCTAGTACTTTCATGAGATTAATGAACAAAGTTTTACGTGCTTTCATTGGACGATTTGTGGTAGTTTACTTTGATGACATATTGATTTATAGCAAATCTTTGGAGGAACATTTGGAACATTTATGTGCTATTTTTATTTCTCTACGTGATGCATGTTTGTTTGGTAACCTTGGAAAGTGCACCTTTTGAACCGACCGAGTATCTTTTCTTGGCTATGTTGTTACTCCACAGGGAATTGAAGTTGATAAAGCCAAGATTGAAGCTATTGAGAGTTGGCCGCAGCCCAAAATGGTCAACAAGTGAGGAGTTTTGTGAGATTTTCAACACCATTGCTGCACCTCTCAACGAGCTTACAAAGAAGGATGTGCCTTTTGTTTGGGGTACAGCACAGGAAGAAGCCTTCACGGTATTGAAAGATAAGTTGACACATGCTCCTTTACTCCAACTTCCTGATTTTAATAAGACTTTTGAGCTTGAATGTGATGCTAGTGGAATTGGATTAGGAGGTGTGTTATTACAAGATGGCAAACCTGTTGCATACTTTTCTGAAAAATTGAGTGGGCCTAGTCTGAACTATTCAACTTATGATAAAGAGTTATATGCCCTTATTCGGACCTTAGAAACATGGCAACATTATTTATGGCCCAAGGAATTTGTTATACATTCTGATCATGAATCTTTGAAACACATTAAAAGTCAAGCAAAACTGAACCGTAGACATGCTAAATGGGTTGAATTCATTGAGACTTTCCCTTATGTCATTAAACACAAGAAGGGTAAAGAAAATGTTATTGCTGATGCATTGTCTCGTCGTTATACTATGCTTTCTGATGTAGGGTAGAACCCTAGTGGCCCGATCTTTCACGAAAGGAGTGAATCCCGCGATGAACATGAAGAACATGAGGAGGGAAACGAGGGGAAAATCACGAGGGGGACACAAGAGAACACTCAAACCAACAAGGATGATCACACATGTGCTAGATCCTTGAAACACAAAGAGAGATACAAGATCCAAAGTTAACAACGGACGATACAAGAGGTAACGGTCTTCTCTGTGAGGAGGTCTTGAGGGGGCTGCCCAAGAGTGGGTCTTGATGATCTTCTCCTCAAGGAGGTCTTGAATCCAAGGTGGATCTTCTCCGTAGAGGCCGCAGTCTCTCTCGTGGAGTAGATCCGATATGGATGAGCGAAGCTCTATCTCTCAAATGAGCTATCACAACGCTAACCCTAACTAGGAGGAGCGGGAGTAGTATATATAGTCTAAGCGCGCAGGCAGGTGCCGGATGTGCGCGCGTCTGGCCGGATGTCCGGGGCTTCACGGGGAGCCGGATGTCCGGGCTGGCAGGCCGGATGTCCGAGCTGACGGAGCTGGTCACGGTGCTCTCTAGAATGGCTTGTCCGGATTTCCGGGGGCGAGGTCGGATGTCCGAGTGTTGGCAAGGCGCCGGATGTCCGAAGCTGACGCCGGATGTCTGGGGCCTGTAGCACTTCGGCTGCAGGGCTGCTGCTGTTGTTGACATCTTCAGGGGCCGGATGTCCCGGGCAGTGTCGGATGTCTGGGTCCTGGGAGATGTCTCCGTCTTCTTCTGTCGTCGCTTCCATGCTTCCCTCATGGATGGTGTAGTTGTTCCTTGGCGCTTGCACTCCTCCTCAACATCCGTGAAGCTTCGACAATACCTATGCATGCACACGGGAGAAGTGTCAAGTAGTATACCATCCTCGAAGGGGTCAAGTGAGCACGTGTAAAGGAGATGATTCACCTTTGTGTATGTGAAGTAGATGTCGCACGTGTCACTTGCCGAATGGACTATTGACATGGTGATGTACGTAGGATGCTCCGCATCATCTCCCCTCCCTTGGGAAAGATCCGACCTCGGATCGAAATCCAAATGACCATGGGAAAGAGATGGCGTCGCCGTGTAGGAGTGGTCGATCACCAAGTTCTCGTCATCTTGAAGCTCGAAATGGGCACTCTCCAATGTCGCACCATCTTGGCATTCCTTCAAAAGGAGCAAAGACAACAAACACTTGGAAAAACAAATGTGGTTAGCGTTAGTGCAAAACCAAGCATTCAAGAGGTGATTCACCAAACAAGTGTCGTCATCATGCAAAGCATATGGTTTGACAAAGGATTGTGACATGGCATATAAGCATATAAATTGAGCACAAGTAAGGATATCATGGAAACAAGTATGCAAATGTGAAGTAGTGATGCAAATATGTGTAACAAGAGAATAAGCATCTACCTCAAGATCATAGAAAGCATTCACAAATTTCTCAATGAAAGGTCTATGGTAGGCATAGGAATCATTCACAACACCAAATAAAATGAAGTGTCTAAACACATGGATCAAGTGCAAGACAATCCAAGCATAATGTGCATGGGGTGTAGTGAATATCGTGTGGCACTCGACACAATAGAAAGAGCAATTGTTCATCATGTGTGAGGCAATCAAGGCAAGCATGTAGTAATCAATGGGACATGACATATGTGAAGTGATGACATTGTTGCAACCAAACATGTGATAGGAGCAAGTAATCCACGAATTGGATGCAACACACAAGGCATATATATCATGATGCATGGGATTGTGAAAATGACAAGTTGAAGCAAGAACTCTATCATGTGCGCAAGCAAGGGGTCCAAGATGACAAATAAGTCTCATGGTGCAAGCAACACAAGTAGTATGATCCACAATATGCATGCTCATGGTTTGGGGGTTCTCAAAAGAGAAGGATATCACCTTGAAAGCATGTTCTTCTGCGTCCGTCACAATGCCGAAGTACAAGCAAGTGTGATGTAGAATCGTCGTGGTAGAAAGTGGTTCACTCTCAAGAGCTCGGATTGTCAACTCACGTGACATGGAAGTTGACACGAAGTCCAAGTATCCTACATATGCACACAACAAAACAAAGAACGTATGCGCATGGTAGATAAACACATCATCCATCATGATGGTTCTCTTCTCTTGCACATAACCATTAGAAGCACAAGTGCATGAACAATATGATGCAACAATGGCAATATTCATGGCACGAGGTATATGGTGAAAAGAAGGAAGATAAGCATGCTTCACAAAAAATATGTCAAAATCTCCAAATATATGCAAGAATGCTATGGGGGCAATCTCATTAGGAAAACTAAAATCATTGGTGCACTCAATACATGGGAAATCATCTAGCATGATAGAGGCAATGCATGGAGATATATGACAAGAAGCAATAACAATCATGTGCAAAACATGTAGGTGGTTGTCATCAACTGCATGAAAGGAGCAAGTATGAATCATCGGTGATGCAACAAGGCAAGCAATCATAAGAATCAAGTCGTGCAAACTAGTAGTGCGAATATGCAACATACTAGAGGAAATCATGGCAATCATGTCATGTGAGCAAATAATAGACATAGACAATGCACATGACATATCGCAACCACGAACACAAAGCAAGATGAAAGTATCATCATAGGCATGGGGCACAAAGCAAACATGGCAATAACAAGCAATGTCTCCACCAAGCTTGCAAATACACATACAAGTACGAGAATCAATCATCATGTGTAATGCAAAGCATGGGTCACAAATGCATGGCAAACACATAGTAATGAGCATATCATGCAAAGTGAACATGGCAAGATGGGCATATAATATGTAGTGGACAATAACCCATAGCCAAATGAGGGTCATTTAGAAGGAATGCGCGAAGTATTTGCGCAAAAAGAGCGGTGGGAAAGACACTCCATGGGATCCCAAGTCATCGTTGCTCTCTAGAGCTCGTTTTGTCAACTCGTGGTATTGTGAGGTTGACAAGTATTCATGGGTACCTACACAAAAGAGACACAAGCAAAAGAAATTGTGTGTGTGGTAAATGTACACATCATCCATCATGATGTGTATGTGCACGTGAGAGTTAGCACAAGATAAGCATCGCTAAAAGAGATTTGATGCTTGGTATAAGAACATGTCATCCATCATGAAAGAATTGTTGTTATGTATAACACGAATGGGACGCAAATTGAGCATACAAGTATAGCAAGTGTGTGGCACAACAATATCATTTTTATTCATGGGGAGCATATTGTGCACACAAGTATTTGGATCATGCAATGAATGGGAAGAATCAAAATCTCCTAGCATGTATGAGGAAACTATGTTGGTATCCTCGTGAGCAATATTGGAAACATCATATGGAGAAAATGGACAACATTCAAAACAATGCATATCCGATGCTAGGTTGTCATGGCATGGAATATGAGACAAATGATGCAAAGGGAGCATATCAATATTATCACAAGAAAAACAAATGCCAATAACCATGGGCTTGTCATCTATGCCATATGTGCAAATTGGGTTATTTTAATGGCATATGCATAGTCACTATGAAGAGATTGCAAATATGACATATGATGGATCTCATGCATAGCATATGACAAGTCAAGCGGATTGTCAAACATGATGTGACCTAAGAGAATTAGCACAAGAAATCCTATGTAACATGGCATCACAACTAATAGACTCCACATGGCAATCATCATACTCATCATAAATGGGTAAATCATCGCATGGGGAAGTCGCACTAGCATGAAGCATGGATAATAGGTTGATCAACATCATGCAAGCAATCAATGTCAAGAATGTCCACTAGTGGGACTAGAGCATCACCTTCACCTATGTTACCTTTGTCATTCCACTCATGTGGTGTAGGTGAGGTGGGAAAGACCAAATGGTGGTCATCTTCATCTTGATGGAACCATGTGGGGGGTGCATCATATTCCACCATGGCCATCGTCTTGTCCAAAGGTAGGACGAAGTCATCGCGAATCGGCGCGTCATCATATATGGGACCTAGCACCAAATGAGAAGACACAATAGAGGTAGAGGTCAAGTCGTTAGTGTTAAAGTGGCCTCACATGACCTATCAACTATCTCACTCTCTCTATGTGGTGGTTCACTCACTCCCTCAAAATAGGTGCACTCAAACTCACATATGGTGGAGTCACTCATCTCACTCAAGTGGTGGGGGTTGTGGCTCTCCTCACATGGGAATTGTGGCAACACATCATATATGGGGCTAGTGGTGAAGTAACTCTCACTCTCAATATGGTGGCAAAAGTCACTCAAGTCATCATACATCGCCGTGGTCGAAGGGAAAATCCCATGCTCAACCATCTCGTTGTCGTCGCCGTGGATGAAGGCCGAAGATGGCACATCATCACTCTCGCCTCCTAAGATGGAAGCATCATCCTTGCTCGCCACCTTGTCGCTCGCCTCCAAAGCTTGGTCCTTGAGGGTCTCCGTAGTCGTACTCGTCGCCGCACCGTCTTGAAAAAGAGTCATGGAGGACTCGGCATCATCAATGCCACAAAGAGGGATGGCGATGAAGTCGAACTTGGGAGCATCGTCTTGGAGCTCGTCGGGCTTGGACATCTTGGTGGTACTAGCCTCATGCTCGTTCTCATGGAGCTTGGTCGTCGCGAAGTGAGCTTGGGGTGGAGAAGCTTTGGCCTTCATGAGTTCTTGTTCCGCCTTGAGAGCACCAATGTAGTTGTCGTCGAGGGACTTGTAGTTCTCGAGGAAGATCGTCTTGGAGATGTCGTTGTGCAATCCCATCATGAAGTGGAACTTCATCGAAATGGGGTCGTCCACGCCGGCTCGTCGCAAGGCATTCTTCATCTCCTTGAAGTACTCGTCGATGGACTTGGATCCTTGGATGGTGTTCTCCAATTGGCGTTGAAGTTGTTCCGTGTAGGTTGGAGGCATGAACTCTCGCCGCAAAGCTCTCTTCGTCTTGGGCCAACTCATGTCGTAGGTCTCCGAAGGTGCGTGAAGCCACCATGTGGACGCGTAGTCGTGGAAGTTCCTTGTGGCGCACTTCACTTGATCTTCGGGAGGAACTTGATGTAGCTTGAGGTAGTCGTCCATCAAACGCTCCCACTCGAGATACTCCTCGGGTTCTAGAGTCCCATAGAAAGGAATCTCATGGTCGATGTCGAGGTCGTAGTAGCTCGTGGAAGTCACGGACTTGAGCTTGGGGAGCTTCTCTTGAAGTGCTTGTGGGCGAAGATGTCGTATGTCCGTAGGCGAAGATGCCTTGAAGTCGCTTGGCGAAGATGCCAAGGGCGATGGTGAAGTCGTTGAGCGGTTGTTGGTGTTGAGCTCTTGACCTTCACATTCATGGTGGTGATGGTGTCGATGCCGATGTGACCTTGCCGGAGATGGTAGCTCGGAGGCATGTGCTCTTGAGCGTCTTCTCGAAGATGAGGAAGACCGCTTGTAGGACTTGATGAGGGCTTTGATCTCCTCCATTTGAGCTTGCATCTTGGCGTCGGTGGAGTTGTTCCTGGCATCGAACTCGTCATTGTTGTTGTAGACCGAAGATGAAATGCCTTGCCTATCCATCACTCCAAGAGAAAAATGTGAGTGGTAGAAAGAGAAGAACGAATACCAAATGTACCTTGACCGAAGTTGAAAGTGGATCAATGATCACTCCAATGTGGACAAGGAAATAGCACAATTGGTACCAATTCTTGTCGGTTTCTCACACCTACACAAATAAGGCTTATGGTGGAGCTCGGTGAGGATAGTGGCACAAAAATTTGATGTAAAATGTTAGCAAGAGTCAATAATGTTGAAAGAGATTCACAAATTCGCAAGTGAAACAAGTAGACCAATAGCAATATGTGGCACACGGAAACGCACACACAGATAGATAAATGGGGTCGTGCAACCAAGGATGAGCACAAAATGTGGAATCCACAGAAAACCTCGTGTTGCACAACTCAAGAGAGACGCTAGCACGATTGCTCTATAGGCGGATACGACACTTGTGCACAACCTATAAGATGCAAAATGCAACGACTTCTATCCCAAGTATGCTATGTTATGATGTTCCGGTGGTATGATCCAAGATGATCGGATATGAATTATGCAATGTGGTATGATGCTATGGCACTTGCTTACAAGCTCTTTGTCCTCTTTTCTTTTGCTTAAAAGCTTTATTCTCTTTTTTGTATGGCCACTTTGCGAAATGCACAAACCAAGATACCGATTGTGTATATGCGGGAACAAACTTGAGGCACAAGGGATGATATGATACCGATATGATATGGTATGTATGCAATGTATGGTGTAGATCACTAATGTGCACAAGTAATGTTGCCGGCAATACTCAAATGGCTAGTCTCGATAGGCAAGTGACGCAAAATGGGCTAGGGATTATCAATGCAATGGCAAGGAATATACAATGGAGGGATACCACGATACCAAGATGATATGGAGGTTACCGTCCGCGATGATGATGAGTGGCGGTGATCTTGATGGAGATACCAAGATGATGGAGACTCGTCCCTAAGTAGCCGAAACGCCTTAGGAAAACATAAAAACCGCGAACTCAAAATCTCAAATGTCAAATGGTGGTAGCGGGAATGCGGTGGTGGTTTTGTGGAAGTGCAATGATGGTTTATACTAGTAGGCAATGCGGAAGTGGAGGGTAAGGTTGGCTATACACGGTGTCGGAGTTGGATGTACGGTCCCTAAGTAGCCTAAACACCTTAGAGACACAACTCACAACACAAACAAAATTGGGTTAAGTCGGGGTGGTGGAAGTGTATGGTGGGCTATGCGGAAGTTATGGTGGTGGTGGTGGTTGATGAAGAAGCAATCATCCCTAAGTAGCCTAAACACCTTAGGAGACTCGAATCACTACTCAAGCAACCACAAATGCTATAAGGAACAAAATTGGTTAGCTTGCGGAAGTCGGTGGTGGTTTTGTGGAGGTTGTGGTCGAAGCCCTAGGCAAAGATGCCAAAGTTCCAAAACTTTGATGGAGTCAAATGGTTATGGTAGTATTTTTGTTGGAAGGGGGATGTCAAGAGCTTTTCAAGGATCTAAAGAACACGAAAATCAGACTCCGGATGAATTAGTTATGGACAAAACGGTGAAACAGGAAAGCTGAAATGTACAGGGGGCGGACATCCGGGGGTGGGGGCCGGATATCCGGGGGCTGATGTCCAGAACCGTGCGGGTTTTATGCTCCAGGAGCCGGATGTCCGGCCTGAGGCCCGGATGTCCGGCCTGAGGCCCGGATGTCCGGCCCAACGACTCCAGATCTCGTTTGGGACATTAAAACTCGATTTGGGGCGGAAATAGATGAATTTGGGGGCAAAATTGATGGGATTTCGTGGATGGAAAGTGGGGACACTTGGGGATATGCTAGATCCACTCTAAACCAAGCAAATCCATGGATCAAAATCAACAAAACCTCATCAAACCAACAAATCACACAAAAAAATTGGGGCTATTTTTGGTGGGGATTTTCAAATTTAGGACGAAATCAACAAAATTAGGCTAGAAAACACAACGGGGAGGCTCCGAAATCATGATCAACGTGGCTCATGATACCAAGATGATGTAGGGTAGAACCCTAGTGGCCCGATCTTTCACGAAAGGAGCGGATCCCGCGACGAACACGAAGAACACGAGGAGGGAATAGAGGGAAAACACAAGGGAAACACAAGAGGAACACTCAAACTAACAAGAACAAGTTACACATGTGCTAGATCCATGAACAGAAAGGAAGATACAAGATCCAAAGTCAACAACGGACGATACAAGAGGTAACGGTCTTCTTCGTGAGGAGGTCCTGATGGGGCCGCCCAAGAGGGGGTCTTGAGGATCTTCTTCGTAGGGAGGTCTTGAATCCAAAGGGATCTTCTCTCTAGAGGCCGCGGTCTCTCTCGTGGAGTAGATCCGGTGTGGATGAGCAATGCTCTATCTCTAAAATGAGCTAAACCAATGCTAACCCTAGAAAGGAGGAGGTGGAGGAGTATATATAGTGTAGGTCCACGAAGGGGTAAGTGAGGGGCGAAAGGGTACGTGGGCTTCGGCCCGAGTGTCTGCAGGTAGGCAGGTAGGGCCGGATGTCCGGGCGTCGGGCCGGATGTCCGGGGCTTCACGGGGAGCCGGATGCCCGGGCTGGCAGGCCGGATGTCCGGCTGACGGAGCTCGTCATGGTGCTCTCTGGAATGGCTTGTCCGAATTTCCGGGGGCGAGGCCAGATGTCCGGGTGTTGGCGAGGCGCCGGATGTCCGGGCTGACGCCGGATTTCCGGGGCCTGTAGCACTTCGGCTGCAGGGCTACTGCTGTTGTTGACATCTTTAGGGGCCGGATGTCCAGGCTAGGGTCGGATGTCCGGGTCCTGGGAGATGTCTCCGTCTTCTTCCGTCGTCGCTTCCATGCTTCCCTCGCAGATGGTGCAGTTGTTCCTTGGCGCTTGCACTCCTCCTCGTTGTCCATAGTGTTCTGACAATACCTATGCATGCACACGAGAGGGGTGTCAATTAGTATACCATCCTCGAAGGGGTCAAGTGAGCACGTGTAAAGGAGATGATTCACCTTTGGATATGTCAAGTAGATGTCGCACGTGTCACTTGCCGAATGGACTATTGACATGGTGATGTTCGTAGGATGCTCCGCATCACTTTCACAACTTGACTTTAAAATATTTGGTTTGGAGACCATCAAAGATCAATATGTGCATGATGCTGAATATAAAGATATATTGCAGAATTGTAAGGGAGAAGTTGGAACAAGTTCGTTCTTAACGATGGATTTGTGTTTCGTGCTAACAAGCTATGCATTTCAGCTAGCTCCGTTCGTCTCTTGTTGTTGCAGGAGGCGCGTGGAGGAGGATTAATGGGACACTTTGGGGTCAAGAAGACGGAGGATATACTTGCTACACATTTCTTTTGGCCAAAGATGAGACGGGATGTTGAGCGTTTTGTTGCTCGCTGCACTACATGTCAAAAAGCTAAGTCACAACTCAATCCTCATGGTTTATATGTGCCTTTGCCTGTACCTAGTGTTCCTTGGGAGGATATATCTATGGACTTTGTTTTAGGTTTACCTCGAACAAAGAAGGGGAAGGATAGCATATTTGTTGTCGTGGATAGGTTCTCGAAAATGGCACACTTTATACCATGTCATAAAAGCGATGATGCTGTCAATGTTGCTGATTTGTTCTTTCGTGAAATTATTCGCTTGCATGGTGTGCCAAATACTATTGTTTCAGATCATGATACTAAATTTCTTAGCCACTTTTGGAGATGTTTATGGGCTAAGTTGGGGACTAAACTGCTTTTTAGTACTACTTGTCACCCCCAAACTGATGGACAAACTGAAGTGGTCAATAGAACATTGTCTACTATGCTTAGGGCTGTTTTGAAAAATAATAAGAAAATGTGGGAAGAATGCTTGCCTCATATTGAATTTGCATATAATCGTTCATTGCATTCTACTACTAAGATGTGCCCTTTTGAAATTGTGTATGGTTTCCTACCTCGTGCACCTATTGATTTGTTGCCTCTTCCATCTTCGGAGAAGGTTAATTTTGATGCTAAAGAAAGTGTTGAATTGATTTTAAAAATGCATGAGTTAACTAAGGAAAACATTGAGCGTATGAATTCTAAATATAAACTTGCTAGAGATAAGGGTAGAAAACATGTTGTGTTTGCACCTGGAGATCTTGTTTGGTTACATTTGCGTAAGGATAGATTTCCTAATTTGCGCAAATCAAAGCTAATGCCACGTGCTGATGGTCCTTTTAAGGTGTTAGAGAAAATAAATGATAATGCATATAAACTTGAGCTTCCTGCAGATTTTGGGGTTAGTCCCACTTTTAACATTGCAGATTTGAAGCCTTATTTGGGTGAGGAAGATGAGATTTTGTCGAGGATGACTTGATTTCAAGAAGGGGAGGATGATGAGGACATCAATACCATTGTTACACCCACATCCCCTGCTGCTATACATACTGGACCAATTACTAGAGCTCGCGCACGCCAATTAAATTATCAGGTACTTTCGTTTCTTGGTAATGATTCTGATGTTCATGAGAATATGATGCTGCCTAAATTGGATACATTTGTTTTACTTACAAATGAAGGGCCTGGCATGGATAAGAGGGATGAATAATTGAGCAAGACCAAGCATGAAGATGATGGCATGCGCAAGGGGATCCAGAACGGAGTTACAAGTGATGATTTTTGGACTTTGAAGCCACCATAAGGAGTGCATGAAGCCTTGGAGGAAATATACAAGATGCCACTTCATAAAATTCGTCCAGAGTCTATTTTAGGTGCCGCGTCACCTTACTATTGGGCCAGGCTCATGTATTTTCGAAATACTTAAGTGTAGGCTGTTTTTAGAGTCCGTATGTGTGGGGAAACAAGAGTTAGGGCTGGTTTCGGACCCCTTCTCCCAGGGCCACGAAATCCACCCCTCTTCCTCCATATACACATCCCTTAGAGTTTCGTTTAGACTTTGGGTTTTGTTTAGATTAAAAGCTCGCCATAGCTGCAACTTCGCGTACATCGTTTGTGTCCAGCGACCAGACCAAAACGTCACAGAACCCCACCTTGATCAATAAAGCTTTCATCTTATATTCGCAATATCCAGATTGCAATCTCAGTTTCTTGCTTGTTCTTCGTTTGCTCGCAGGAAACAGGCCCTCGTGGTCAAGTTGATTGTGCTCCGACGTGGTCAATAACCCCTCGGAGTTGGTTTAGCGATTGCTAAGGCGCGACGTCCTCGCACGTTCGTAGTCGGATCGTCAAAGTTGACTTCCTCTAAAACGATAACCACCATCTCATCGAAAGATGGGACACCTTTGCCTCTATCAACACCATCACCAACAAGGACGTGAAGGTCAAGAGCTCAACACCAACAACCGCTCAACGACTTCACCATCTCCCTTGGCATCTTCGCCAAGCAACTTCAAGGCATCTTCGCCTATGGACATACGGCATCTTCGCCCACAAGCACCTCAAGAGAAGCTCCCCAAGCTCAACTCCGTGACTTCCACGAGCTACTACGACCTCGACATCGATAATGAGATTCCTTTCTATGGGACTCTAGAACCCGAGGAGTATCTCGAGTGGGAGCGTTTGATGGACGACTACCTCAAGCTACATCAAGTTCCTCCCGAAGATCAAGTGAAGTGCGCCACAAGGAACTTCCATGACTACGCGTCCACATGGTGGCTTCACGCACCTTCGGAGACCTACGACATGAGTTGGTGCAAGACGAGGAGAGCTTTACGGTGAGAGTTCGTGCCTCCAACCTACACGGAACAACTTCAACACCAATTGGAGAACACCATCCAAGGATCCAAGTCCATCGACGAGTACTTCAAGGAGATGAAGATTGCCTTGCGATGAGCCGGCGTGGACGACCCCATTTCGATGACGTTCCACTTCATGATGGGATTGCACAACGACATCTCTAAGATGATCTTCCTCGAGAACTACAAGTCCCTCGACGACAACTACATTGGTGCTCTCAAGGCGGAACAAGAACTCATGAAGGACAAAGTTTCTCCACCCCAAGCTCAATTCGCGACGACCAAGCTCCATGAGAACGAGCATGAGGATAGTACCACCAAGATGTCCAAACCCGACGAGCTCCATGACGATGCTCCCAAGTTCGACTTCATCGCCATCCCTCATTGTGGCATTGATGATGTTGGGTCCTCCATGACTCTTTTTCAAGACGGTGCGGCAGCGACGACTACGACTATGGAGCCAATCTAGGAACATGCTTTGGAGGCGAGCGACATGGTGACGAGCAAGGATGATGCTTCCATCTTAGGAGGTGAGAGTGATGATGTGCCATCTTCGGCCTTCATCCACGGCGACAACAAAGAGATGGTTGAGCATGGGATTTTCCCTTCGACCACGGCGACGTATGATGACTTGAGTGACTTTTGCCACCATATTGAGAGTGCGACTGACTTCACCACTAGCCCCATATATGATGTGTTACCACAATTCCCATGTGAGGAGAGCCACAACCCCCACCATTCGAGTGAGATGAGTGACTCCACCATACATGAGATTGACTGCACCTACCTTGAGGGAGTGAGTGAACCACCACATAGAGAGAGTGTGCTAGTTGATAGGGCATGTGAGGCCATTTGCATCTCTAACAACTTGACCTCTACCTCTATTGTGTCTTCTCATTTGGTGCTAAGTCCCATATATGACGACGCGCCGATTCGGGATGACTACGTCCTCCCTTTGGACAAGATGATGGCCATGGTGGAATATGATGCACCCCGCACATGGTTCCATCAAGATGAAGATGACCACCATTTGGTCTTTCCCACCTCACCTACACCACATGAGTGGAATGACAAAGGTAACATAGGTGAAGGTGATGCTCTAGTCCCACTAGTGGACATTCTTGACATTGATTGCTTGCATGATGTTGATCAACCTATTACCATGCTTCATGCTAGTGCGACTTCCCCATGCGATGATTTACCCATTTATGATGAGTATGATGATTGCCATGTGGAGTCTATTAGTTGTGATGCCATGTTACATAGGATTTCTTGTGATAATTCTCTCGGTCACATCATGTTTGCCAATCCGCTTGACTTGTCATATGATATGCATGAGATCGACCACATGTCATATTTGCAATCTCTTCATAGTGAATATGCATCTTCCATTCAAATTAACCCAATTTGCACTTATGGCATAGATGACAAGCCCATGGTTATTGGCATTTGTTTCTCTTGTGATGATATTGATATGCTCCCTTTGCATCATTTATCTCATATGCCATTCCATGACCACCTAGCTTCGGATATGCATTGTTTTGGGTGTTTCCCATTTTCTCCATATGATGTTTCCAATATTTCTCATGAGGAGACCCCCATAGTTTCCTCATACATTTTAGGAGATTTTGATAACTCCCATCCATTGCATGATCCTCATACTTATGTGCACAATATGCTCCCGATGAATAAACATGATATTGATGTGCCATATATTTGTATGCTCAATTTGCATCCCCATCGTGTTATACACAATAAATATTCTTTCATGATGGATGTCATGTTCTTATACCATGCACCAAATTTCTTTGAGCAACGCTTATCTTGTGCTAACTTTCATGTGCACATACACATCATGATGGATGATGTGTACATTTACCACACCCACAATTTCTTTCGTTTGTGTCTCTTTTGTGTAGGTACCCAAGAATTCTTGTCAACCTCGCAATCCCACGAGTTGAAAAAACGAGCTCTAGAGAGCAACGATGACTTGGGATTCTATGGATTGTCTTTCCCACCGCTCTCTTCGCGCAAAGACTTCGCGCATTTCTTCTACATGACCCCCACTTGGCTATGGGTTATTGTCCACTGCATATTCTATTCCCATCTTGCCATTTTCACTTTGCATGATATGCTCATTACTATGCTTTTGCCATGCATTCGTGACCCATGCTTTGCATTACACATGATGATTGATTCTAGTACTTGTATGTGTATTTGCAAGCTTGGTGGAGATATTGCTTGCTATTTTCATGTTTGCTTTGTGCCCATTCCCATGATGATACTATGATCATGCTTTGTGTTCGTGCCTGTGATTGCCATGATTTCCTCTAGTATGTTGCATCTTCGCACTACTAGCTTGCACAACATGATTGTTAGTGCTTGTCGTCATATATCTCCATATGTTGCCTCTCTCATGCTAGATGATTTTCCATGCATTGAGTGCAACAATGCCCCTAGTCTTGATAATGAGTTTGCCCCCATAGCATTCTCACATATATTTGGAGATTTTGACATATTTCTTATGAAGCATCCTTGTCTTCCTCTTTGCTCCATATACCTAATGCCATGAATATAGCCATTATTGCATCAAATTATTCATGCACTTGTGTTTCTAATGGTTATGTGCAAGAGAAGAGAACCTTCATGATGGATGATGTGTTTATCTACCATGCACATACATTCTTTGCTTTCTTTTGTGCATGTGTAGGATACTTGGACCTTGTGTCGACTTCTGCTTCACATGAGTTGAACATTCGAGCTCTTGAGAGCGAGCCTCATACATTCGACCATGACTCGCTTCTCCAACACCTTTCCTACCACTTCGGCATTGTGAAGAATGCACAAGGACACGCCTTCAAGGTGACATCTTTCATGAGCATGGATATTGCGGATCATACTACTTGTGTTGCTTGCACCATGAGACTTATTGTTCATCTTGGACCACTTGATTGCACACATGTTAGAGACCTTGATTCGACTTGTCATTTTCACCGCTCCATGCATCACGATATATATGTGTGTTGCATCCAATTCTTGGATTACTTGCTCCTCTCATATGTTTGGTTGCAACATTGTCATAACTTCACATATGCCATGTCCCATCGATTGCTACATGCTTGCCTTGATTGCCTCACACATGATGAACACTTGCTCTTTCTATTGTGTTGAGTGCCACACTATATTCACTACACCCCACGCACATTATGCTTGGATTGTCTTACACTTGACCCATGTGTTTAGACACTTCATTTTATTTGGTGTTGTGAATGATTCTTATGCCTACCATAGACCTTTCATTCAGCAATTTTTGAATGTTTGCTATGAGCTCGAGGTCAATGCTTGTTCACTAGTCCAACATATTTGCTTCACTACCTCACATTCACATGCTTGTCCCCATGATATCTTTGCTTGTGCTTAATTTATGTGCTTACATGCCATGTCACTATCCTTTGTCAAACCATATGCTTCGCATGATGACGACACTTGTTTGGTGAATCACCTCTTGAATGCTTGGTTTTGCACTAACGCTAACCACATTTGTTTTTCCAAGTGTTTGTTGTCTTTGCTCCTTTTGAAGGAATCCCAAGATGGTGCGACATTGGAGAGTGCCCACTTCAAGCTTGAAGATGATGACTACTTGGTGAACGTCCACTCCTACATGGCGAAGCCATCTCTTTCCCATGGTGAGTTGGTTTTCGATCCAAGGTCGGATCTTTCCCAAGGGAGGGGAGATGATGCGGAGCATCCTACGGACATCACCATGTCAAGAGTCTGTTTGGAAAGTGACACGTGCGACATCTACTTCACATACACAAAGGTGAATCATCTCCTTTACACGTGCTCATTTGACCCCTTCGAGGATGGTATACTACTTGACACTCCACTCATGTGCATGCATAGGTATTGTCGGAACGGTACGGACGAGGAGGAGGAGTGAGAGCGCAAGTGTACATCTACACCATCCGCAAGGGAAGTGTGGAAGCAAAGACAGAAGAAGACGGAGCTGCAGAATCTACAGCGGCCGGACGTCCGACGTGCCACCGGACGTCCGACACTCTACAATGCCCGGACGACCGACGTTCACCGGATGTCCGACAAGTCCCAGGCACCGGACATCTGACGCTTACCGGAAATTCGGTGCCACCGATCCCGAAGCAAAACGACGGACGACCTACGCCAACCGGACGTCCGGCACCACCTGTCCCGAGAAGAATCAGCGGACGTTCGATGCGCGCCGGACGTCCGGACCGTCCTGAGACACCGAAAGTCCGGTACCCGTCGGACGTCTGACGTCTGTCTGTGCACAGTGTATCGGGCCGAGCCCATTTATCCCTTCGCCCTCACTTACCCCTTTGTGGACCTAGACTATATATACTCCTCCACCTCCTCCATTTGAGGGTTAGCATTGGTTTAGCTCATATTTAGAGATAGAGCGTTGCTCATCCACATCGGATCTACTCTACGAGAGAGACCGCGGCCTCTACCGAGAAGATCCCTTTGGATTCAAGACCTCCTTGCGGAGAAGATCATCAAGACCCCCTCTTGGGCGGCCCCCTCAATACCTCCTTACGGAGAAGACCGTTACCTCTTGTATCGTCCATTGTTGACTTTGGATCTTGTATCTCTCTTTGTGTTTCGAGGATCTAGCACATGTGTGATCATTCTTGTTGGTTTGAGTGTTCTCTTGTGTTCCCCTTGTCATTTTCCCCTCATTTCCCTCCTCGTGTTCTTTGTGTTCATCGCGGGATTCCCTCCTTTCATGAAAGATCGGGCCACTAGGGTTCTACCCTACATCAAAGTGTGATGTGGCAACGACAGTTCAATTCCTTAAAAAGGTGATTTTCCATTTTGGCTACCCTCATAGCATCATAACTGATGATGGTACTAATCTGTCCAAGGGTGTCATGAAACAATTCTGTCAATGAGAACATATTCATCTTGACGTCTCATTAGTGGCTCACCCCTAGTCCAGTGGTCAAGCTAAAAGGGCCAATCAAGAAATATTGAGAGCCATAAAACCCCGGCTTATGGTCCCTTTGCAGAGGACGTCGGGTTGTTGGGTTGAGGAGTTACCCTCAGTGCTTTGGAGTATCAATACTACCCCCAACAGATCCACGGATTATATACCTTTCTTCATGGTTTATAGAGCAGAGGCGGTTCTTCCCAGTGACATCCGTCACGGCTCGCCCCATGTGGCGGCTTATGTTGAAGCTGATAATGAAAAAGCACGCCAGGATGATCTTGACCTCTTGGATGAGGAGCGTGACCTTGCGGCGGCTCGTTCGGTGATTTACCAGCAAGATCTGCGTCTTTATCATAGCAGTCGGGTTAAAACCCAGACCTTTCAAGAAGGTGACTTGGTGCTCCGGCTCATCCAGGATCAAACAGACATGCACAAGTTGTCCCCTCCTTGGGAAGGGCCTTTTGTGGCCAGCAAGAACTTGAACAACGGGTCATACTACCTCATTGATATTTGAGATCATAAGGACTCACGCAGATCTGAGGAGGAGACACATCAGCCTTAGAACATTGCTCATCTTCAGCCTTATTACACTTGAGCCACTGGCTCTTGAGTTGTACATATTTTCATCCATGTATATATTATGATCAAGTATAATAAAGCTAGCATCCATGATAATTCAAGGCCTCTGTCGTTGCCGGCGTTCTGGGAACGGGGTTACCCAGACTTGCCTGCCTGCGGCCCACGGCGTGGCTCTATCAACGGCTCGGTACGGCCCAGCTTCAGCATCGACAAGTCAAGACCCTCGCGACGAGGGGCCAAGCCTCGCGAGGCGAACGACACCAAGACCTCCCTGGGGAGGTTTCCCCAGGCTGGCTCCTGAGGAGCAGAGATATCAATGAAAGTGTGCCTCACGAGGTTCATATGACATGAGCCATGACGACCAAGGCCAGGCGGGCGCCAGCGGGCGCAGTGTACCCGTTTCCTCATTGGTGCTAAGGAGGCAAGCGCAGAGTCCCGAGGGATCAGCTAAAGGTCTCCGTTCCGGTGCAACAAGACCAAGGCCGCTAGGACGGTAGGACGCAGGTCATTGCAGAGCCCACCGCGGCGTCACAACCAGGACCTTTTGGTCAGGATAGCATGTACTAGTTGTCTCCCTTTGAATTTGGCCGTTGTGGGATCCCTTCCCGCCTTACATTTGGGAAGAGGACCATGGCCACTATAAATATGACTTAGCCACCACTATAGAGGGGGGGCGGATCATTCAGACCATCCACACACCCACCAGCTCATCGAGCTCAAGAACACCTCTGCTCTAGAGGTTGTTCTCCACAGTACTAGTTCATCCTCAGCCCCTCGAGGCGAATCCACCACAAAGCAGGAGTAGGGTTTTGCACCACAAGGTGGCCCGAACCTGGGTAAACTGCTGTGTCTCTTGTCCGTTGGGTTCATCGATCTAGGCCGTGAGATCAGTGATCAGGCAGGTTGGGGAAGACAAGTTCTTCGCACGCATCCTAGTGTTCGAACCTCTCAAGGGTCTACGGATCCCTGAATCTAACATTTGGCATGCCAGGTAGGGGTGTGTCAGACTCTATCTGCCACGCTCTGTTGTTCGGCTCTCATGGTGGACGCTGCTCCATCGACTGGATCGGCGCGTGCCCTCGCAGGAGCCGAGGGCCTCCGAGCCTTCACTCCCGCCCTCTGGCGGGTGCAGTGGTCGCCCAAGTTCAGGCCGGAGATGCCGCCCTGCTATGACAACGTGGCGAACGCATCAACCTTTCTTCGGGCGTACGAGGGAGCCGTTTGGGAGGCTGGTGGCGATGACAAGGTCATGGCCAACTGGTTTCCCATGGCCCTCGCAGGTGCACCACATGCCAGGCTGCTCAGCCTACCAGGATCTTATGAGGTTTCCTGGGAGGAGCTGCGCGGCCTCTTCGTCACGTGCTTTGTGGCACCAGCACCCCACGCCATCGCAGCTCTTGTCGGCGGCTCGCAGGCGGCGCCCTCGGACAGCCATGCCAAGCAGTTCTTCTGTCAGGTGGGCATCGCCCACGTGCATCAGGGAACTCCTCCGGGGTGGGTGGCACCCAAGGCTGACCTCACCTTCGACTCAAGAGACCACCCAGTGACCACTGCGGGCGCTGGCGCGCTCCCGATGCTCTGCACCCCTACCATCTGCAACATGGCGGTTACTGTCGGTGTCAAAACCGGTGGATCTCGGGTAGGGGGTCCCGAACTGTGCGTCTAAGGTCGATGGTAACAGGAGACAGGGGACACAATGTTTTACCCAGGTTTGGGCCCTCTCTATGGAGGTAATACCCTACGTCCTGCTTGATTGATCTTGATGAATATGAGCATTACAAGTGTTGATCTACCACGAGATCGTAATGGCTAAACCCTAGAGGCCTAGCTTGTATGGTTATGATATTGTGTATCTCCCTCCGGACTAAGTCCTCCGGTTTATATAAGCACTAGGAGGATCTAGGGTTACACAAGGTCGGTTACAAAGAAAGGAATCTACATATTTAGTCGCCAAGCCTAACTTCCACGCCAAGGAGGGTCCTATCCGGACACGGGTGTAGTCTCCGGTCTTCGTATCTTCACAGACCATCAGTCTGGCCCATGGCTAACAGGCTGGACGCCCAAGGACCCCTTAGTCTAGGACTCCCTCAGTAGCCCCTGAACCTGGCTTCAATTGCAAGGTATCCGGTGCGTAGGCCTGTCTTCGGCATTGCATGGCGGGTTCCTCCTTCCGAATTCCAAAATAGTCTTCGGACGTATCAACATGTCCGGACCTGTAACACACACCACACACAACCACAGAGAGAATATAATTTTACACGAGTCCAATATGCTGACAACTTTCCATAACATGACATGACATCTGTCCGGTCATAATTTCAAACCGTTTTCGTCTACCGCCCCAGTTTTGAGACGCGTTGCCATTGGCATGTCTCGTCAAAGCAGAGATCATGTCCCCTTATTATGGCATTCTCATTAATACGGGTGTGGGCAACCCAACCGTGTCGTTTACACAGCCATTGGCAATAGGCGAGTTATAAGGCGAGCAGGAAGGCGTTTGACATTCGCGGCCTTTATAAGAGGATAAGGATTCGTACTCTCTCACCCTGCCTTCTCCTTCCTCTACCCATCCATTCTCGAGCTCCAGCGCCCAAGCTCTAGCTTACCACGCCGGAGAAAGCACTCCAACCATGTCTGGATCCGGAGCTGGTGGCAAGTGGATGGCCTCCTCTGTTAAGAAGAAAGACATCAAGGAGCTCCGAGAGGTCGGATACCTAGCCAAGGAGATCGTTCACCATCTCTCGGCCGAGGGACAGATCATCCCTACCCTAAAGCCCCATGAGAGGGTTGTGTTTCTCACACATTTCGTCCGTGGGCTGGGATTCCCTCTCCACCCGTTTGTCCGCGGACTGATGTTTTAGTACGGGTTGTACTTCCATGATCTAGCCCCCAACTTTATCCTGAACATCTCAGCATTTATAGTCGTTTGCGAGGCCTTTCTCTGCATCCCACCTCAATTCGGCCTATGGCTAAAGACCTTCAATGTAAAGCCAAAGGTGGTGAGAGGCCAACAAGCAGAATGTGGAGGTGCCATGGTGGGAAGATGCCCAATGTCACATGGCCTGAAGGCTCCTTTGTGGAGACGGTGAAGGGGTGGCAGTCGGGGTGGTTCTACATCACAGAGCCGCGCGACACCAACTAGGCGGCGGCCCCCGAATTTCGATCCGGAGCTCTGCTGCGACTCACCTCTTGGCAAGAGAAGGGCCTAACCTGGGGTTCTTTGAACGAGCTAACTGGGCTCCAGACGTGCATCTAGAACATGATAACCAAGAGAATCAAACTTGTCAACGTGATCCAGGTTATGCTCATTCGTCGGATCCTTTCGTGCCAATGCCGGACTTGCTATTTGTGGGAGTTCGATCCGGCCAAGCACCAGACGCTGCTAGAGCTCTTTGGCACGACGCAGGAAGACATCTAGAAAGTGCTCTTCAAGGCTGGCGAGACACCACTGCCTACGACCGAGGATCGCGGGCTCAGCTTAAAACACCAGGCTAATTCGGTAAGTTCTTTCATGTTTTCAGGGTATATCCTTTACTGGCATAGTTTGATAAGGAGTCTAAGACTTCCTATCAATTTTATAGGCCTGGATCGACATAGCGGGGCAGATTAACTGTCTGGCTCCGCTGCCCGAAGACCAAGAGACCCCTCTTCTGACGAAGATGTTGTTTCTGGCGCCTTATGATGTGTCAGAGAAGAAGGCCAAGAAAACGGCAAAGGGGGGTCCGGAGTGGCGTTTGCCAAAAAGGCGCTTCGGATGTGACGTCCGAAGACGGGACTCCCTCTTCGGCCGCCAAAGACTACGACGAGGAGGAGGAAGAGAGAGACTCCCCCCTGGGGGAGGGGGGAGAAGAAAAGACGGGCCTCCCCAAATTTGGAGGCGAAGGCGCCCAAGAGGGAGAAGGGCTCCCTTGCGGATAACTCCGCGTGGGATGTCGATAGTAGTCTGGAGCGAATGCCTTGGACCAAGCCTCAGGCCGCCTCGTAAGTACAAAAAACCTTATGGATGCCCAAATGTCTGGCATTTCCATTTTGTAATATTGATATGTTTAAATTCTGCCATCATAGTCCAGCCCACGACAGCTCCCTGTGATCCTCGACAGAGGGTTCGCTAGATTCAAAGGAGATGGCCAACGTGTCACCGCCGCCCGCTCACTCCCCCAAGGCCAAGGACGACATGGAGGAGTTGTCCCGAAGGACTTTCCCGGGCCGGGGAGAGGCTCAGGACGCGCCAGAAGGCGATGCTTCCGTCGCTAACACCAGCGGGAGCCGATCCCCATGGAGACTGGTGGTGAGGAGGGCCGTTTTCAGTCTGGCCCTCTGCCGGACTCAACTCCGGAGACCAATGCGGCTCCCGAATCTGGCACGCAACCTCCTTCGAAAGAAGGGGGTATACGTATTCCGCCGGTGACCCCTGTCCAACCCGGGGCACCAGATAATCTGCTAGAAGCGCTATGAGGCGCTTGAATTGTCGGTGAGCACCGTGTCCTTATGGGCATAGTAATCAAGAAGGTTCAGTCCACCAAAATCGGACTGACCGAGGCCTGCGCTAGACTTTTAGCAGGCTTTGAGGTAAGTAGTGTAATTGTAGAAAGGATATCACAGTGTAGACAGTAGCCCCTGATGCTCTGTTCGATGTTCGGAAAGAAAAAGCTGAACAGAGGATCAAAAATATTTTTCGCAGGAGTCTAACATATGATGTCTATGTGAATAAGCAGGCGTCGCTGCTGGCTGCTGCCGCTCACACTACGGAGGTCTCCGGCTTGAAGTAGAGCCTGGAGCGGGCCAAAGAAGAGCTCGGCCTCATGAAGAAGCAACGGGAGGACAACTAAGGTATACCGTGACCTGCGCGTGTATTCAAGAAGGATGAATGTTCCGTGCTGACTAAAGTGTCATGAATTTTATTAGGGGCCACGACCGAGGTGGCGGCCCTCAAGAAGGTGTTAGCCAAGGCCGAGGACAAAGTGGCCAAGGAGCGCGCCGCGCGCGAGAAACACGAGGCCTGGGTCAGCGAGGTCCAGCAAGAGCTCCAGGATGCTGTTAAGAAGTACAAGTCCTTGGAGCGTGATTCTAAGACACAAGCGTCCGAACTTGCGAAGGCCCGCCAGAGTGGACAAGAGGCTCAAGCGGAGGCCCAGAGCGCCCTTCAGGAAATCCAGGCGGCCAAGAAGATCGCGGCGGGTAAGGCTTTCATTATGCAAAGCAATTCTATGAAGGAAACGTTCCGTTTACTTACCCGAATTTGGAGCTCTCTAGGTGCGTTTACGGATTTGCCATGCAGCGTATCAGATGCTATTGAGTTCTATCGAGCCGAGGAAGGGAGTTCTACGGAGAAGCTGTTCTGGTCTCAATATCTTGGACCAGAACATCCGGTGCCCTTTAGCGACCATCTGAAACTGCTGGTATAGCTGCACAAGGCGGCCGAGATAGCCATGAAGGACTGATAGTCTGACTATGGCCTGCCGTGCTGATACCTAGAAGCTACTTCTGACTTGTGAAGTGGCTTATTAGTGCCTGCCCACGGCTTGAGGTCATAAAGCGATCAGTCTGTATTGAAGGTGCCCGGATGGTCTTTTCCCGTGTCAAGATGCATTGGGCAAAGATGGATGCCAAGAAGCTGATCACCGAGGGGCCGCCTGAGGGCAAGGAGCACCGCCGTCTTGAGGTATATTTTGATGGTGTCCTGGAGGGATCCCGCCTTGTGGCGGAGCAATGTGCGAAGAATGTTATATTCCCATGAAAATATTTGTATTATCCTATCCTGTAACATGAATCAACGATGTTGTGTAATATAATGCTTGTTATGTTTTAATTTTTTCCTCCTGTGCGGTCGTGTTGTATGAAATCTGAGGGTTGGCCAGTCATCGGCTTCTGCCCCCACGTAGGTAGTACGGGGGTGTTCAGGATGGAATCTAAACAATCTTGATCCAATTATATGGTCCTTGGAGGAGTTGTTTAGCGCAACGAACCAGGCAACCAGACTATGCGGCTTGAACACCCTCACTTAGCCATAGGAGTTTTACAATCAAAACATGGGCGCATCCCCTAGTATCCGAACTAGAGTGCTATAAGCGTCTGATCGGGAAGTACCGATCCTTCGCGTAATGCGGAAGAAATCTCCAACAATTTGTGACCTCCGAACACCTGACCGGCTCTCGCCGCATCATGACTATCAGTTTTTGGCTTTCTCTACTGAGGTGCTCCTTTGGATAAACCAAGGCACAATCGTAGTAGTTCTCCCTTTACTACCTTAGCTGATATAGCGAAACGTAAGGTAGCAAGCACAGGAGCTGGGCAACCCAACTATTGATTAAAGACATGATTTGGAGCCAATGCATATAATGCTAAATTTGGGGTGCCGAACTATACTTTATAAAAAGTGTTCGGACTTTTGTTGCCGTAACGTGGGGTGCTATGAAGCCCCTGGCAAACATCAAACGTACCAAAGTGTACGGGTGCTACCTGATACGGTTATCCGCAGGGGAGCTAAAAAGTCCCCCATATGTCTGCGTTTATCGTCTTCTTAGTGTGTTTATCCTTCAAGAGGACCAATGACCAGACCACCAGATGGGGCCTGTGTGATTGAGACCTGAAAAGGAAACAAGTAAATGTGAAAGTATGTGCGTATCCGATGTCGGTTGAGCCGTACTATGGACCACAAGCTAGTTATGCCTCCATCGATGCCCATGGGATTTTGAGTGCATAGTTATGTACGCGCGGCACGAGTGCCGCCACTTTATCGGCACTGAGATGGAGGCCGGATTGCTAGTCGAGCTCCTGACGAGACGAGCTATCCTGCTGCAGAGTAGTTCGGACCCTCTTAATGGTGTCCGTGGGCTTGGTAGCCGAATTAAGGTTCTGCTTGAGAAGGCCACTCTGTACTTCTGCTGCTAAGGTAGTTGTGTGCTCTTCTGTACGGAGGGAGCGTTCCGTATTTCCATTGACTGTTATGACGCCGCGTGGACCGGGCATCTTGAGCTTGAGATAAGTATAGTGTGGTACTGCGTTGACTCGAGCAAACGTAGCTCGTTCGAGTAGTGCATGATAGCCGTTGCGGAAGGGGACGATGTCGAAGATTAACTCCTCGCTTCGGAAGTTGTCCGGAGATCCGAAGACAACCTCTAGTGTGATTGAGCCCGTACAGCGGGTCTCTACACCTGGTATGACTCCTTTGAAGGTAGTCCTGGTGGGCTTGATTCATGATGGGTTAATGCCCATTTTTTGCGTTGTATCCTGATAGAGCAGACTGAGGCTGCTACCTCCGTTCATAAGGACGCGAGTCAGGTGGAACCCATCAATTATTGGGTCTAGGACTAGTGCGGCTGAGCCACCATGACAGATACTGGTCGGATGATCCTGGCGATCGAAAGTGATAGGGCATGATGACCATGAATTGAATTTTGGGGCGACTGGCTCTATGGCGTAGACGTCCCTGAGCGTACGCTTGCGCTCCCTCTTGGGATGTGGGTAGCGTATATCATGTTCACCGTTTTGACCTGAGGGGGAAACTTCTTTTGTCCCAACGTGTTCGGTTGCTGGGGCTCTTCGTCATTGTCCTTGCTTTGCGATCCCTCTTCCCTGTTCTCGGTGTTTGTCGGATCACGGGTTCCAGCAAACCCTTGAGGTTCGAACACCGGGGTGCGCGTGTAGGTTTTCTCCCTATCGATCCTCGCCCTAGCTCTCTAAGATCTTGCGAACGAACTCAACAAACTCACAACACAGAAAGACACAAGATTTATACTGGTTCAGGCCACCATTGTGGTGTAATACCCTACTCCAGTGTGGTGGTGTGGATTGCCTCTTGGCCTGATGATGAATAGTGCAAGGGGAAGAACAGCCCGCCGGGGTTGAGGTGTTCTTGTGCTTGGTGAAATTGTGTGGGTGAGATGACCTTGGATCCGCTCTCGACTTGTGATGAGGTCGATCCTCTCCCCACTATGGTGGCTAGTTTTACTTATATAGACCCTGGTCCTCTCCCAAATATTGAGCGGGAAGGGAGCCAACAACAGCCAATTCGAAGGGGGACAGCTAGTACAAGTTATCCTGACAAAAGGTGGTCTTCGCCTGCCAAAGGCTCTGGTGGTGACGCCATCTTGGGCTCCATGGTGACCTCCGTCTTGTCGCCCTTCTAGTCTTGGTCTCGTTGCACCAATATGGAAACCTTTCCTTGATGCCTCGGTACCCCGCGCCTGCGCTTGCCCCCTTGGCACCAAAGAGGAAACGAGGACACTGTGTGCGCTGGCACCCGCCTGGTCTCGATCATCATGGCTCACGTCACGAGGACCTTGTGAGGTTTGCCTTGCCTTGATCTCTCCGCCCTTCGCAAGCCTTCATGGCGAGGCCGCTCCTGAGGAGGTCTTGCATCGTCCGCCCCACGAGGCTTGGCCCCTCGCGAGGATCTTGAATGCCTTGTCGATGAAGATGGGTCGTACAGACCTACCAGCCTAGCCACGCCGTGGGCCACAGGCAGGCAAGTCTGGGGACCCCTATTCCCAGAACGCCGACAGTAGCCCCCGGGCCCAAGGCGTGCTCTGCGTCGGCCACGGGGGAAGTGGTGACGGTGCCGCCTGCTCCGACCACATCCCCAGTAGCGTCCGCGTCCTCGTGTGCCTCCGCACCCCTCGCAGCATTGGAGGCCGCGGGCGGCGGAGCCTTCGAGGTTGATGGGTGAGCTAAAGGACTAGGTTTCTTCTTGGGTGCCATGGTCGATGGCACCGTCAAAGATGAAGATGGTGAAGAAGATGACGTGCTGCGCACGCCTTCAGGTTCGTGCAAGCGAGCCCCCTACCTGGGGTGCCAAAGATGTCACGGGAAACCATGACCACCTATGGGACCAGGAGGCCCCTTGCTGGTTCGGCAAGGGGACATCGCGTTGCATAAAGAGCAGACGAGCGTGGGACAGCACGACAGAGATCACACGGGCAGTTTTACCCAGGTTCGGGCCTCCGTGAGGCGTAAAACCCTACTCCTGCTTTGGTGGATTGATGGTGAAAAGGTGGTGGTGAAGCGTAGTACACTTGCACTACAAAAAAAAGACACATCCACAACATTTTGGGCCGAACTAATTTTTTCTGTCATGCTTATGACACTTCCATGACGATAATTGTGACAAAACCCGGTATCATCATAGATGTGGTGGGCTCCTGCTTCTATGACAAAAAATCATGACAGAAAATGGGCTTTCCGTCCTGGGCGGGCCGGAGACACAGCTACATGACATTCTTTGGGTTGTCCATGACGGACAAAACCATGGTAGAAGCGAGGGCGAGGAAAATATCGGGGAGTTCCCGGTTACGGTGGGTGGTCGGGGGCCGAGCGATGCACGTTTCTCTCGTACACGTACACGCGTGGGTGCGAGGCGTTGGGCTCTAACTGAACCCGAGCGATTGCACTGCAAGCTACGCGTTACTGAACCCGAGCGATCGATCGATCCCTTTTTGTTAACTAAAGCTGAGTGATTCCTTCGCTACTGCTGCTAACTGAAGTCGATTGAACACTACCGCCTCCTTCCCTTGATGAACAATGAGCATTGTTGGTGGGATTGGATGACAAGTTCCCGGAGGGGTGTTGGATGAATAGGACCCCTGGTAGTAGAGGTCGTTGCCGCTGGATGAACAGTACCCCCGATCGATCGAGCCGGTGGATGAAGAAGACCCCGTGGAAGGCTGGATGAACAGGACCCCATGGAGGGCTGGATGAACAGGACGACCCCATGGAGGGCTGGTTGAACAGTAGCCGGTGGAGGGCTGGATGAACAGTAGCCCATGGAGGGCTGGTTGAACAGGACCCAGTAGAGAGGGTTGTTTGAACAGTAGCCTGTGGAGGAGCGCACGGTGGAGGCTGGATGAACAGGAGCCCGTGAATGAATAGTCGCAGGTGGAGGCTGGAGGAGGTCGGCGGTGGATGAACACTAGCCTGCGGAAGCAGTCGATGGTGGAGATGAACAGTAGCCCCGTGGAGTCTGTTTTGCGGTACGCCACGCCCCTCCCGATGAATAGGACCCCCGTTTCGACCTCGCGCTCCAACACAAGTCCGTTTCCTCCGTTTTGCGGTACGCCACACCCCTCCCGATCAACAGGACCCCGTTTCCATCATAGGAGGTCCGTTTCCTCCGTTTTGCGGTACGCCAGACCCCTCCCGATGAACAGGATCCCGTTTCGACCGTGGTTGGTCGAACACAAGGCCGTTTCCTCCGTTATGCGGTACGCCAGGCCTCGTTTCCATCGGTTGTTCCGTCCTAGCCGGTCGGCTCCTGATGAACAACACGCATTCTGTTGCCTCCCAATGAACACGACACATTCTGTTGCCTCCCTATGAACACGACGACGGCGCAACTTCTCTGTTCCAACGCAGCCATGTACATGAGCCCTGGCCGCACGTATGAGTGAGTAGGCATTCGAGACCCTGCCCATATGTACGTATGTGGCCGTATTTTATTTCTTGCACCCAAGACGTTGTACGTACGTGTACATGCTACGTGCGCCCCTCTAATACGACACATGCGCACCTCTACTACAACATGTGCACCATCGACTAGTATGTACGTACACGTTCGCAACCAGAATGACAATGCTACGTACGCATCGACCTGGTGGGGCCCCACTGTTAGGCACTTCCTTGTGTGTGAAGATGTAGCTGGTGGGTCCCAGGAGTCAGGGGGCGAATCATTATTTTTTTTGCCCGTAATATGGACGCACTTCCTTGCATGCGAAGATGTAGCTGGTAGGTCCCAACAGTCAGGGGGAAATGTTTTTTCACGAAATACGGTGGCCCGTTTGGTGGGCCCTGCTGTCAGGTGGAGAAATCATTATTTTGTGCGTAATAAGGAGGCATTTCCTTGTGTGCGGCCGAGGACCCAGCTGTCAGCCTCTCCACGTACAGTCCACATCCAATGGATATCGTTCATTGACCATGTTGACCATGGCGCGCCGAGAGCACCAGGAAGGGAACGACACGGAGCAGGGGAAGACTCGGCAGTGGTTGCCCACGCGGTGGGGAGTACGAGGGTTTACTGGTCCGGCTGCCGTCGCTGGAAAATAACAGGAGGTGTGGGTGAGTAGAGCAATGGCATGGCCAGCAATGGGGTAGGGTGGGGCGGTGCGGCCTGTGCAGCAGCACAGCTGACCATGGGAGGTGGGAGCAGGCAGTCCCACCGATGCTGGTTTGGGAGGCTGGAGCAAGAAGACCAGAGGTTGAAGAAGCACTACGGCCGTTGGATGGACATCGTACGGTCTCTGCAGCTCGAATTGTTTATATTGACTAAGTTGACAAAGCCCTTGGTATGCGTCAACTTAGTAGGCCCACAGGTCACCCTCTGAAACGGTGCGCCCCAGATGTCAGGGGGAGGAATCATTTTTTGGGCGGCTAAAGCTAGAATATCCAAGATTGAAGAAGAAGCACAACATCCGTTGGATGGACATCCAACGGCCACTGCTGCTAGAACCGTGTGTTGACTATAAGTTGACAAAGCCTTGCATACACTCAACTTACTTTTTTTAGGGGACGCGTCAACTTTGTATGCCCACAAGTGTGTGGCAGAGAACTTATACCCCATTTGCGATTTGCAAGAATGTACAACCCATTTTTGAATTCTAATGGAACTTACTACAACCCATTTACAGTTTGTTAAAAGTACATCCCATTTTCTAGCTAGGGCAATGATTACTAATTTCAACCAACCGTTCAAAACAGAATTCAATAAAATTTGCCACATTTTGATGGTATTCGAAATATTTTTATCCCGAAATTTCTAGTCAGATTAAATACAATTTCAATATGAATCTGTATTATGTAAAAATTCCAACGAAACATTCCGCGCGCAACAATTAATGAAATTAAAATTTTCAAAATCCAAAAAAATATAAACTAATTACATGTTTGGTGTATTTTTTATAGTTAATTCCAATTTTTATAATGACATCCCATTTATTATTTCTTAAAGCACATTTCCTTCTTAAGCCTAATGCATCCCTCCTTGGAAAGATTTGTAGCCCAGCGGGGCGGAGAATAACAAGTTGACCTTGTCTGGGTATTCCTCAAAAAAAGTATAGCTGGGCTAGCCATTTTTAGCTTGAAAAAAAAATTAATATCTTGGCTGGATATCTGGCCTGGGCTAGACGGGACATAGCCCGCCCAGTTAATACCCTACTCTCCTCTGAACAACAACGAAAACATCGCTCAAGAAAAACTCTATAGTAATCACACCTCAAAAACACAAATACTGCTCGAGCTGCTTGGTCCCACCTGTCGGCCGCTCCTTGTGCAATTATCTCGTTTATTGACTACATAGGTTAATAATGGTGTGGGACCATGATGTCAGGAAACCAAGAGGAAGCAAAATATATTATAGTTGTATATAATAAGGAGGCACTTGCATACGTGCGACTATGGCCCTGGTGGGTCCCCACTGTCATCCTCTCCAAGTAAAGTCATCTCCTCATTGCTCATGTCCATTGACCATGTTGAAAACGTGAGACGGCGGCACCACGGCGAGCGCAACAACTCAAAGGATGACAGAGAGGGCCTCGCGGGCCCTACGGATGGTCTGATACAGCGCCCGTTGCTCATTCGGGAGGCCAGGAACATAGGGCCACATGTCCGCGACGGCATTGTCGTTCGCTTGTTCACCGTTGCTCGTTGAGGAGACGGAGGTTGCAACATAGGTCCTCCTGCGCTGGTAGCTCTTCCGCCATTAGGGCGTCGAAGTGCGGCCGCACCTGCTCTATGGTGAACTTGGCATGAACCGGCTTGGACACTGGCGCTGGCTCCTGGTCGGAAGCTACGTCCATCGTCTAATTGTCGACGCTCAGCTCGGCAAGCTTGCTGGCGAGCCAGCATGTCCGGCTGCTGGACCGACCCGCTTGCCAAGCACGAGTCTGACTGTCGTGGCCCACCTAAACCACCTCCCTCTCCCACACGCACTTTTCGCCCGAAACAGTCAGCGCCGCCCGCCCCGCTTCCCGGTGCAGGCGATTGCTCCGCCTTCAAACGACACAAGTGTCGTCTGTCCGTCCGTCTGCCACCCACATTAATGATATGCGATTGTCGAGGCAGCTACTCCGGCACCACACGTCTGTCCCTCCGCCACCCACTATTGCTATATAAATTGCTGCGCCGGCCATAGCCGGAGTCATCCGCCTCCATTCCCTTTCTCCTGTCCACACCACTATTGCCCACCATGGCTTCCTCATGCTCCAGCGCTCTCGGGATGGATGGACCACAAGGAGATGACAGCCATTGCTCCCAACTGGCTGGCCAGCAGGCAGCCGAACGACGATGACGTCCCAATGGATAACACGATAGTCGACGATCCAGCACCAACCCCCTCCTCCGCGCCATCCTCGCCGATGCATTGCACCATGACCATCGGCATGGCCCGTGCCCAATACATGGACACGGTGAGGCAGAAGCGTGAGTACCAGTTCCCGGAGGCGCAGGCTGACGCCGCCTACAACCACCATCTCCTCCAAGAGCACCTGCAGGTGGAGGAGCAGATCGCTGCGGAGTGGGCCGAGCAGGAGGCGCTGCTCGACTGGTACCGCTCTGCCGATGAGGGCCGCCTCAAGCGCTGGCGGTACCGCATGCGGGTGGCGGAGGCGGTGTCCGCCTACAAAGAGGGCGATGAACAGGGCGAGGCACTGTTTGGTGAGAGCGAGGACGAGGCAGAGGACAATGCCGGCTCCGACGAGTCCCCGCTTTGCTGGCATCGATGGGGCCCTGCGCCGCCGAGGCCCTGCGGTGCCACCAACGAGGTAGAGGACACCACAGGCTCTGCCGAGGCCCCGCCCCGCCGGCACCGAAGCGGAGGACCTCGCTGGCTTCAGCGAGGCCCTACTCCACCGAGGCCCCGCCCCGCAAACAACGAGGCAGAGGACACCACCGGCTCAGCCGAGGCCCCACCCAGCCGACAACGAGGGGGAGGATTTCCCCCGCTTCGCTGAGGCGCCGCCCCACCGGTAACAAGACAAAGGACATCACCGGCTCCGTCGAGGCCCCGCCTCGCTGCAAACGAGGCCGCGCCACATAGAAAACGATGAAGAGTAGAACACGGTAGGTTGCTGCCGCTCGGGTCCAAGTAAGGTCGGCGCTGCTACCCTCCGGTTGAAGCCAAGCTAGGCAGGTTGACCATTGACGGTCGATTAGCTTCTTGGCGGCGACGTGGAGTCGGAGAGCTATGTTGCAGAAGGATGATGCTTCAGTTACTTAACTGCTGGTGCAGTTGGGTCACTGACACGTGGGCCCAACATGCATCTGGGCCACATATCAGTTACCCACCAGCACCTGCAGTTAAGTCACTGAAGCTCAGTCCCCTGGAGAATAAGCTTCTGTTTGGCTAACCAGACACAGGTGGGTTGATTCGGTTAATTAATTATACCTCCAGCGCACCCCTTTTTAGTTGAAGAATGTATGAAATGCAATGAAATCCGGCATGTTTATATGAAATCCGACCGTGTATGAGTGAATTTAGTTCGATTAATTCGAATTATTGTGTCACTAGTATTGGATGAACATGCAAAACAATATGTACTAGGATTATTCCCAGGGTGATCACCTTGTTTGCAGTAGTTTCACATGTACTCCATCCGGTCCTTTTTACTCTGTATACAAGTTTTGTCTACAGTCAAAGTATCTCTACTTTGACCACTCTTTTAGAAAAAAGTATGAACATTCACAATGTAAATCAACTGACTTGAAATAAAACTAATATGCAAAGTAAAAAGGAATAGAGGGAGTATAAAGAGTTTGAGCTGCTTTTTAGCGTTCCTGTACATTGCAATCAAATACACAGGCCTGGCAATTCATAGAGAACATTCGAAACAATTGATGATTATGCATCTCAGTGATTCACATGCCAGAGCCAATATTTACTTCACAAATAAACAATAAAGAAAAAATGTTCGATGATGCTGAAAGCAAAGGGCGTCCCATTCGAAAATATCAAATGCATGTCTTCTTGCTAACATCAATGAGCAAAATTTGACATGGTTGTCCCATTCCAGAATTTCAAATGCATGTTGTTTTGCGTACATCAATGAGCAAACTTTTACAAGGTTATCCCATTCCAAAATATCAAATGCCTAAGATTGTGGAATGGGCAGGGTTTGCCATCAGTTCGGACATTGACATATGGCACCTCGTGCTAAATAAACCAGCTATTCTTTTTGTGCAGTTCCACCAAAATCAACCAAATTCGCGCGTAGCTTGTATGATTTCGCCTTTATATGTTGCAACGCCTTGAACATATCGGCACCTCCTTTCTTTTGGTGGAAATGAATGAGTCGATGTATTCATGAACATTTTGTGTAGTTCCCATTGAAATCAAGCTAAGCACTCCTATTTGCACTGATACAAAATAAGTGATTAGTATAAAGCAAATTGTACTATGAATTCACAGTTTAAACAGGCACCAACATGGTCCATGTAGAGCACACTTTAAAAAATGGAACTCACTGGAAAGAATCCTAGAACAACATTGTACTTGCGCATCACAGCAAAAAAGATGGGATTTGTTAGTCCTTATGAGAAGTTAGTTTGGTCTTGTGCGGAATAATGTAACCATCCTTCAACTGTTCCTTCTGATGAGAAGATACACAGGGCTTCTTCATCCTGGCATAATCGGAACTAGTCACTTCACATACTCCATATTCTTCTTCAGAGGAGGACGATTCTGTTGTGCAAAGACAAGAGGACAACTAAATGCTAGCATCCCTGTTTGCTCAAAAAAAAGGAAAGGAAATATTTAAAACAACACAGATGAAGCACTTCTCAAGGACAATACCACTTTCTCATGATAGTATCTACACAGTAGCACAATACCATAAGAGATGACAAAGCTCAATCATATGGATGAAATCTGTGGGGAGTAAAAACCTTTTTCAGGAGGCTTATTGTGTAGAGCATACAAATCAAGCACTTCTTCGGAACCATCTGTTGTTATCTACTGTAGTTGCCATGCTTACTATATACTCCTCGACTAGTTTATTGTTTCCAACATCTTCTTGTGCAGTTCCACTAAAATATATGGTATCTTCAAAGAAGATCCATGTTTGCATAAGTAGAGATAATTACATATTACATTAAGAGTGGCATCAAATCAGTGGCAAAACAATTGCTCATTCCAGCCATAGCAATAAATTAAGATGCAAAACTATATCATTACTTCTGTCATCACAGTTCTAGTACTTCACTATAGCACCGGGAGTTGATTTTTACATGAGGAAATTCCAACCACTAGCGCTGAAGAAACTGCTGCTACTGAACATCTGAAGACACAGACTGCCACTGAAAAGGAACCAGAAATTCCTCAGCCTGAAGAACCTGAGATTGCGATTCCTGAGGTCGTGATGCAACTCACTGACACTCCTCTGCCCAAGCCAAAGGAACCATTCTCACGCAAGCAAAAGTTCAAGGCTAATGATTTCTTCAGCGAGCATGTATTCTTCGAAGACTACAACCCTTATAACTCTGCTCGCATTAGGAAGAGGCGTTTCTGGACTTCTAGTCAAGCCAATTTCTATTCCTCAGTGTTGTTCAACAAAGAGAAAATCTTCTACCATGAGCACATTCCTCACGTGGATATGGAATCTCTGCCATGCTTCGCGCCAGTCCTCAGTGTTCTTCACGATGCTGGACTGTTAAACTTTTGCTCTGACATCTGTGATTGGAATGAAGAACTGATTCTTCAATTTTATGCAATGCTGCACATCACAGGAGATTCTGAAGATGTGAATTCATGGGTGCTGGACTGGATGTCTGAAAATGCTCACTACATTGCATCAGCTTCTGAATTGCTTCGTGCCTTACCACTCAGTCCTCCCCTTGAAGAAGCTCGTTGCATCTACAGTGAACCTGAGCTTACAAATCACTACATGCAGGTTCTGATGAAACCTTTTAAGCCAGGTCAGGCACCAAGAACCAAATTCCTCGTGAAGGAATTACTTTATGTGCCCAGAACTGTCTATCGTATTCTTACGAGGACAATGAGTCCTATCAAAGGCCACGACTCATCTGATGAGGAAATTGTTGGCATCATAAAGAATCTGGTATTCAACATCGTTCATGTCATTCCTGTCAATTATCACGATTTCTTCATGAGGACTCTGGCAAATGTTGCATTGTCTCCGTTTGAGCTGAAGCCTTATGCACCTTGGATTATGAGATTCCTCAAGACAAGGTCTTCGCTCAACTACAAAGCTGATTTTCAGAATCATCTCAGCTACTTGCCCCCGATTGAAGTCCTCAAGTAGACCTATTCGTCAGTTGATGAAAAGGGCAAGGCACCAGCTGTTATAGATGAAGGCATTCGTCCATTGGATGGTCAGTTTCGCAAAGTTGCCTCTTATTCCACCAATGATGACTCTGCCACACATAACTCTGCCAATGCACCCAAGTCTACTCCTCAAGCCACAGCTCCTCGTGTGATGACTGATCGTGAGCTTCTGCGTAGTCTTCACCAGAAGGTGGATTGAAATCATAAATGGGTTAAGCGTCAGTTTGGTTCATTTCTTCACAACATGACTGCTACACACAATGCAGTAAAGAAAAACCATTACTACCTCCATGAAGTTTTTGGTCGCACCTAGGCAATACTGTCACATTTGTATGGTGAAGACGATCTGAAGAAAATGGGTCTCAAGGAAGATTTTGACTGGTCTGCACCTCCACCTAAGAAATTCAAGAAGGTGAAGGTTCCTTCTCTGGTGGCCAGCTCATTTTCTTCATCGCACGACACTGATGAGAATGAAGACTTGGACGACACTGCGGCAGGCCCTACTACAACAAACGACCCCAACAACGCTGGCGCTCCTTCATCAACTTGATATTCTTCAGGGGCGTTAGTCCTCATATTCGATCCTTTTGGTCATTTGATGACAAAGGGGGAGAATTTTGAGTTAGTCTTCAAGCGAGTCTTTCTATATGGGCGTTTTTCTTGTTAAGTTACAACTCTCATTCTTGTGAGACTTTATTGCATCGAGTTGTAAACTTAAACCCGATGGTGATCTGATACTTTTGATATGTTTTTCTGCATGCTTATTCCTCATATATGGTAATTCACGCATGCTGAATTACATCAGTCACCATATTTCATCATGCATTTCAAATTCTTCATTGTGATATGTCAAATGCGTGTATGAATTACAAGATATAGGGGGAGATCTCCATGATTCAACTCTTCAAGTGTGCATTGCTTCAAAAGCAAATTCCTCACTATGCACATCTTAAGGGGGAGTTCTTCTATATCTTGCAATCACATTCCTCAATATCAGTATTTACACTTCATATGTTTATCTCCTTAACCTATATTGTCATCAATCACCAAAAAGGGGGAGATTGTAAGTGCATCTAGTGCCCCTTAGTGATTTTGGTGTATTGAAGACTTATAGGTTAAGGGACTAATGCGTTTGTGAGTGTACACAGGTCTATAAGTCTATGAGGAGTTTGATATTTACAGAGAAAGTTGACCCCTAAAAATGAAGTTCTTTGACTGAAGACTTTGGATTTCTGAAGACTTTTTGAAGACTTTGAAAGTGAAGAAATTGGTGTGACCGTGAAGACTTGGTATTCATTCAAGGAACATGAAGCGTGAAGACTTTTGTTTTCGTAGTTTCATTTTCTCTTTCTTGAGTCATAGGAAACACCGTACTGTTAAAGGGGGTCGAGGAAATACTAAGGAAAAATTTCCATGTGATGCTCAACTCAATATCCTATACCTACCAATCCCTTCGAGTGAAGCCATTGGAAATATCATACAGTCCAGTCATATTCTTTAGTGACAGAGACGAAGTTCTTCTGGTCTCTGAGGAATTTGTTCTGATTGAGGAGTTAGAAATTCGCCAGTGCGGATTGTCTACACAGTGAGGAACATGATAGCCCTGAGGATTTTGCTACTCAAAATTCCGACCGTTACTGTGCTATGCACCAGCTGTCCCAAAATATCTATCCACCTAACGGTCATATCATTGAAGGGCATTTATGTCTTATCATGTCGGGCTGCTCTCTAGGCTATAAATAGCCGCCCCCTATAACCACTAGCTGTTTGGCTGCTCCGAGAGAAACTGACACTTGTCATTTGAGAGCAACCCATCCTCCGAGGACTTTGAGTGAAAATCATGAAGTGAGGAAAAACCCAAACCCAAACACCTACAAACCCCAAGTGATTGAGCATCACTGAAGAGATTGATCCTGCGTGGATCCGACGCTTGTTACCTTTGAAGACTGTGCTTCTTCCAGAAGGTTAGACATCATGGTCTAGAGCGTCCAAGAGGAATTGCGGATCGCCGAGTGACCGAGCTTGTGAAGGTTTGGAAGTCGCCTGAAGACTTACCACGAGTGATTGGGCAAGGTCTATGTGACCTTAGCTCAAGGAGAATACGGTGAGGACTTGGTATCCTGAGCTGCGTGCTCAGGACTGGGTGTCCGGGACTGTGTGTCCTCGAGTTTAAATACTCAGCCGCTCCAACCAGACGTGCAACTGAGACAGCTGTTGGAACTGGTCTACCAAATCATTGTCTTCACCAAGCTTACTAGTTCTATTTCCTCAACTCTTTCATTTCCTCATAACTGTGTTGTATGCTTGTTCTTATCTATGTTTGAAGACTTTTACTGAAGATTTTCTCAATTTCCTCAGTTCAATTTCTTCAGTCTGTTTGTCTTCATCCCGTGTTATCCTGTGATTACGCTTTCAGTACTCTGTGATTGTCTTCATTTGATCATGATGACCATGCTTGCCTTCAGTTATATTTACTTCTGAGTACTTATTCCGCTTCTAGTAGTTCTTCGCTAAGTAATTTCCTCACCGGCAAATTCCTCAGTGAAGAATTTCATAAAAATCGCCTATTCACCCCCCCTCTAGTCGATATAATGCACTTTCAAGATGGAATGATGATCACCACCAGGACGAGGGGGCTAGGGGCCTCTAGGAGCCACGCGCCATCGCTTGCATCTCGGGCGGTGCTCAGGCCCCGGCTTCCCAGCGCAACTTCAAGCAGTTTGCTCGTGAGGTGAACGCGGCTCTCCCCAGGCTTGAGGCCACGCGCCCGCTCAGGTGGTCCAAGTATGCCATCACCATCAGCTTGGCGGACCAACTCAAATGCGCGGGGACCGCTGGCATCCTCACGATGCTCTGTTCACCCATCGTCAGCAATGTCCAAGTCACCAAGACCCTCATAGACGGGGGCGCGGGGCTCAGTGTCCTGTCCGTCGAAACGTTCAACAACCTTCAAGTGGCCTATGATCAGCTACAACCTACCAAGCCCTTCTCAGGGGTGACCGTCGGCTCCACCACTCCGATAGGGCAAGTTCGTCTCCTTGTCACCTTCGGCCAGCGCGACAACTACCGCACCGAGCTCATCGACTTTGACGTTGCCCACATCCGTCTGCTGTACAATGCCATCCTCGGGTAGCCAGCATTAGCCAAGTTCATGGCAGTGACCCACCATGGCTACAACATCCTCAAGATGCCAGGAAGCGACAAAATTATCACAGTCCCCTACGAAGAAAGAGATGCAGTGTGCTCCCTCAAGCGCGCCTTCCAAGCCGCAACAATCGAAGACCCTGACAGCGAGGGCACGCAGTACCCTCCTGAGGCCATCCCCAAGAAGAAGAAGCAACTACTCCGCATAGGGCCTTAGGAGAGCGGCGCCACCTCAGGATCAGCGCCCGCACCTGGACTTGTAAGGCCTTGTCGAGATCGGCTGTTCTGGCCTTGTTTTCCTTCTCAAGGAATTCGCATGGGACAGTGTTCTCCTCCAGCTTGCGTGCCATGGTAGTAATTCTTTCCTCACATTGGCGCCGAACAGCCTGTTCGGTTTTTAACCCTTCAGCCGCCTTATGGGCAGCTAGATTACTCATCTGGGTTTGTTCCTTGGCAAGGACAAGCTCAGCCCGAAGGGCCTCCACCGTAGCAGCACCATCTGTAGTTACGCATGTCTCAGTATACAATTCCAGCTTCACGCTCATGTTATCACACATAAATATACTGGCTGACACAAAAACATACCTTGCGCCTCATCAAGACGCTTGTTGATCAGCGTGTTGTCATCATCCGCCTCATCAATCTTCCGATGCAGATCCGCAACCTCCGCGGATCAGGCAGCTGCAAGAGAAGTAATAGCCTGCGTTCCAAGTAGTCATATTATTTCCTGGATAAATATTTTTGATCCTCTGATTGCCTCCCTTGTGGATCCTGTCAGAGTCTCAGGGGCTACTATCTATACATAGGAGTATTTTGTGAACAAAACGCAATTGAAAGCATTACAACACAAACCTCGAAACCTCTTAGCAGGCTCGTGAAGGCTTCATTCAATCCGCTTTTTGCGGACAGGACCTTCGTAACCACCATTCCCATCAAGGTACGATGGTCTTCAGAGACGGACGCCTGTCGCAGCATGTCCGTTAGTACATCTGGCGTTTCTGGGTCTCCGGAAGCATCTGTAGCAGCACGGCCTCCCTTCAAAGGGATCCGTTCTTTCGCCCCTAGAGTTGTCTCCGGCTGAAAACCGGACAGTCCGGGGCCTTTACTGTTGGTCCCCGGACCCTGGGCTACCGAAGTGTCATCTTCGGTTCGTGTTTTCGTCACCCCTCGCATCACTTGCGGATCAGGAGAGACCCTTCGGGACGACACCTCGAGGTCATCCGCCCTATTGGGCGAGGAGACTAGTGGAGGTGTCTCGCTTTCCATCATCTCTAGGAGAAGGTCTCCTGAGGAAGTTGATTGTTGAGAAAGATTGTCCACCGAGCTGCAAAAAACATACATTTTAGATGTTACCCTGGTCACAGGGGAGGAACGGGGTATGTGTAAAACACCTTTGTTCGCTTACGATTTAGGCTTGGCCTCGCTGGAGGACTACGCGATAATGTCATCCTTCAAACCCGAGCCACCCGACAGGGGCATCTTGCCTCGCTTGGGAGCCTTTTCTTCCCAATCTTTGGAGACGGCCCTTTTCTTACCATAGGAGGAATGAATGTTGGCTTCCCCTTCACTTTCGCCTTCGGGCGATGGGATTTTCATCTTCCCGGACATGACGTCTAAAATATCTTCAGGATGGAGGCCCTCTTTGGTCATCCTGCTCCCTGTCTTGTCCTCCTTCGCAAACATCTGGTATGGTGCCGGGGCCAGCATCCTTGTTAATATGGGATCCGCTGAGGCTTCGGGAAGGGGGGCCGAACATCTAATTAGTTTCGCTTTCTTTATCCAGCCCTGAAAGAAGATATGATGCGGAGCATCCTATGGACATCACCATGTCAAGAGTCCGTTTGGCGGGTGACACGTGCGACATCTACTTCACATACACAAAGGTGAATCATCTCCTATACACATGCTCACTTGACCCCTTCGAGGACGGTATACTACTTTAAACTCCACTCGTGTGCATGCATAGGTATTGTCGAAACACTATGGACGACGAGGAGGAGTGCAAGCACCAAGGAACAACTACACCATCCGCGAGGGAAGCCTAGAAACGACGACGGAAGAAGACGGAGTTGTTGAAGCTACAGTGGCCGGACATCCGGGCCAGAAGCCGGACATCCTGCGCCTGTGCAGCCGCCCAACTGCTGCACCAACAGTTGGCCGAACAAGCGTCAGCAGCCAGACATCTGGCGCCAACCATGGACATCCGGCGCCTCCCGACAGCCCGGACATCCGGCATCTCCCCCGGAAATCTGGCACCGACGTATCCAGAGAGCAGCTGAACCTCCACTTCAGCCCGGACATTCGGCTGTGACCCCGGACATCCGGCTCGTCCCGAAGCGCCGGACATCCGTCCCCCAGCCCGGACGTCCGGCACCTACGTGTGCCTAAACGGGCCAAAGGCCCATGTATCCCCTCCTCACTTACCCCTTCGTGGCTCTAGACTACATATACTCCTCCACCTCCTTCTAGTCAGCATTAGCATTGTGATAGCTCATTTGAGAGATAGAGCTTCGCTCATCCATATTGGATCTACTCCACGAGAGAGCCACGGCCCCTCTACGGAGAAGATCCACCTTGGATTCAAGACCTCCTCACGGAGAAGACATGAAGACTTCCTCACAGAGAAGAACTGGTTACCCTTTGTATCGTCCCTGGTTGATCGTTGATCTTGTATCTCTCTTTGTGTTTCGAGGATCTAGCACACGTGTGATCATTCTTGTTGGTTTTAGTGTTTCTCTCGTGTTTCCCCTCGTTTCCCCCCTCGTGTTCTTCGTGTTCATCGCGGGATCCTCTCCTTTCGTGAAAGATCGGCCGATTAGAGTTCTACCCTACATCAAGATAGTTTGCTTGGTAACATATCATGATATACTTAACTACGAAGTGTTCGAAAGACAAGTGCTTACCGGGGTGTCTGGACGGTTGTAGTCAAGGCCGACGTCTTCGGAGGTGTCTGGCCGATGTTTTCGTTTCCCAAAAAGCATCTTCCACATCCCTTTGTGCGTAGCACCGAAGAAGTGTTGAAGGGTTCGTGGCCCTTCTAGATTAAACTCCCACATATGGAGAGGCCTGTGCTGGCATGGCAGGACTCGGTGGATCAGCATTACTTGAATCACATTGACAAGATCGATGTCCCTCTCGAGGAGGGTTCAGATGCAGCTCTGTAGAGTCCGCACTTCATCAACTGATCCCCAGTCCAGCCCCTTGTTGACCCATGATGCAAGCTCTAACGGAGGGCCGGAACGGAACACAGGTGTAGCTACCCACTTGGTGCTACGGTGTTCCGTAACCTAAAACCACTCTCAGTGCCATTGATTGGAAGTTTCGCTGAAAGAGCCTTTTGGCCAGGGGGTGTTGGTAAGCTGGCTTACTACAGCACCACCGCACTCCACTTGTTCCCCGTCGACTACCTTCGGCTTCACACCAAAGGTCTTGAGCCATAAGCCAAAGTGTGGGGAGATTCGGAGGAAGGCCACGCACGTGACAATAAACGCCGAGACGTGAAGGAAGGAATCCGGAGCTAGATCGTGAAGATCTAGTCCGTAGTAAAACATTAGCCCCCGGAAAAAGGGGTGGAGAGCAAACCCTAGCCCTCAGAGGAAGTGAGAGATGAATACAACCCTCTCGCCAGACCTGGGGATCAGTATAACCTGTCCTTGAGTAGGGAGCCTGTGATGGATCTCCGTGGTCAGGTATCTGGCCACCCGAAGCTTTGCAATATCCTCCTCTGTGATGGAGGAAGCCACCCATCGACCTTGAGGGCTAGGTCCGGACATGATGGGGAAGCTTGAAACAATGAAGTTGAACCTTGGGTGCTAGAACTCAAGGTTGTAAAGGTCGAGGAGAGGTTTGGCACAAAAGGACGGCCCTTGGTTCCTTTATAAAGGCCACATGTGTTGAACGCCTCCTCCTAAGCCTAAAAACTTGCCTATCCCCAAGGAATCTTTTTAGTGGGATGGTTGGGTTACCTATGCTCGTATAATGAGGATCCGCAATAAGGGGACACAATCTCTGCTTCGACAGAACGTGCCAATTAAAACCACGCCTCGAAACGTTGAACAGGAAACGGTTCGAAATAACGACCGGGTAAACCTGATGCCACGTTACAAAAAGTTGTCGGCAGGTTGGACTCGTGAAATATTATGCTCTACTCGTGTGGGGTACTTGTGTTGCAGATCCGGACACGTTTTGTTTCATCCGAAGACTATCTTAGAGTACTCGGAAAAGGGAACCCGCCTTGCAATGCCGAAGACAATCTGTGCGCTGGACACATCGTCATTGAAGCCTGGTTCAGGGGCTACTAAGGGAGTCCTGGACTAAGGGTCCTCGGGCGTCCGACCTACCAATATGGGCCGAACTGTTGGGCTGTGAAGATACGAAGACCGAAGACTCTACCCATGTCCAAATAGGGCTCTCCTTGGCATGGAAGGCAAGCTTGGCGATCAAACTATGAAGATTCCTTTCTCTGTAACCGACCTTGTGTAACCCTAGATCCCTCCCGTGTCTATATAAACTGGAGGGCTAGGTCCGTAGATAGCCCCGAATAATGATAGCCAGGCTAGACTTTTAGGGTTTAGCCATTACGATCTCATGGTATATCAACTCTTGTAATACTCATATTCATCAAGATCAATCAAGCAGGAAGTAGGGTATTACCTCCATAGAGAGGGCCAGAACCTAGGTAAACATTGTGTCCCTCGTCTCCTGTTACCATCGATCCTAGACGAATAGTTCAGGACCCCCTACCCGAGCTCCGCCGGTTTTGACACCGACAGCGCCTCCCTCCCATGCATAGGAAGGCGCGCCCGACGCCCTCCTCAGGCAAGGCTCGGGGGCTCTCTTCTGGAGGGCCTCAGACCTGGCCAACATCACGAGGGAGGCGCTTGGACACCACGTGGAGGCGTGCTTTGTGGCACGTTTCCCTCAGGAGGGCACCGGGCGAGGAGCGCCAGGTGCTCAAGAGTTCATCGTCAAGGCCACCCAGGAGTTTCAAGAAGCAAGGGCTAAGCGCGGCGACCGCCGCCCACCTGGTGCAGCTCCCCATCTAGGAAAGGATGGCGGGCTGCGCGTCTGCATCGACATCCCAGGGCTCAACAGGGCCGCATCTCAGGAGCGCTTCTGGCCTTCACGCATTGGGCAGTGCGAGGGTCCACCTCACAGCTATGTTCGCATGCCGTTTGGCCTGCCGAGCATGGCAGCCGCCCTCCAGCGCAACCTACTGAGCATCCTGGCAACTCGGGAGGCCATGCACCACGCGGTACCGACGGAGATGAAGACGGTCCTCAAGGAACCACCTAAGCCCCCAGAGCCTCCCGAGGCTCAGGGTCTTGGCTGTTCATGAGGAGCGACTTCTTGAGCGCGCGCCTTCAGCTACCCCAACACTCCTTCGATAATGATACCAGGTGACATTTTCCAAGTTTATTCAGCTAGGAGCGCCCCTCGGGCTGCATTATTCCTAGGTCGCATGGGCCTGTCCCTACTGCATGTATCCTTTTGCATCTTTAGCTTACTTTACTAGGGGCGCCCCTCGGGCCGCATAATCTCCATGCCACTCAGGTTCGTCCCAGTGGCATGAATCGTTCTTGCATCTATCTAAGCTAGTTCGCTTCCTCTCATGAGCTACTCATGGTTATCACCTGCTTGATTGTCACCCACCACGGGGGCGGCGCGTCGATCGTTTTTCTTCAGGATCCTTCGTATGAGAAGACTAGGCACGACGCCTGTGCTCAGGTGCGTCCCTGCAGCGTCGATAAACCCAACGGTTGAACTCTGTCTAGCGGGCCGGCCCCGTTCACGTCACATCCTGGCGTCGTTGGTGCTTGGCCTTCTCATGCGATAACCTCAGGAGATTCGCTTGGCGCAGGTTGCCTAACCATCTCCCAGGACCACCACAGTCATCAAGAGCCAAGACCACGTGCAACCCGCCTTGAGGTAGGGCCTCGTGAGTCCCGCACTGGCTCAAGAGTGCCCAGACACACCTCGTCCAGCCCTGCCGTGCAAGCCACGTGTCAGGGCGGGGCTGTACATGCCCCGGGGGCTCCACTCAGAGGGAGCCCTCACCCACGCACCAGTGGAAGCACCATGCTCCGCGCTGGCAGTCAACACGACTGAGGAGCGGTTATGCCCGTGCAAGTGTGGAAGCGCTATGCGCCGCGCTGGTGATAAACAAATTCGGGAGGCCCCATGGCCGTATCAACCTTAGGGAGCCTCTGAGCTTAGTGTCTGGCCTCATTGCAACAGCTTCCCTCGGGAGAGTCGCGCGAGGGGGCTGGGCACGGGGGCTGCGCTCAGGTCACGCCCAAGTGTATGCCGCCCTGCCGGGTCCCTCAGACCTGGTCATCGCACGCCCATCCCGAGCGGAGCCTCGGCGAGGGAAAAAGTATGAAGGTTGTTTGAGCATCAAGGGGGACTCCTGAGCATCGCGACTCAGGAGCCTAACTCGCCACGTAGCCCCTCACCCCTTGGTCTTGTCCTGGTGATCCGGACGACCCAACGGCGGCTGAGGTATGCGCGGGGTCAGGCCCTGCCGACGTAGAACATAAAGCAAACAGGAAGGAAATCGCGAAACTCAAACAAATATTACAAGACATACTATTTCTCGAATACCAAACACAAGTTTAAACGCCTCCACGAGGCATGGCTCATGTTGTAGAAGCAAAAGCAGGAAAAGGAGCCGCCAGCAAGCCATCTCGTCATCCCTTGACGCCGCCGTCACTCGCAGAAGGTGCCCCCTCGACGGCGACATTGCCCACACCAGCGCCGCCCACCAGAATGGCAGGTTCGGCGATGCCACCAGTTGGGGGCGTAGGGTCGAAGGCGCGGAACTTCTTCATCAAGGCCTCCACCTGGCTCTTCATGGCTTCGGCAGCGGCTGCGCAATGCTCGTCATCCACGGGCTCGAGCAGCTCGTCAAGGTCAGCGTCAGGATCGTGAAGATGGAGGTGGCTGAAGACGCGCATCAGCGCGGCCGAGGAAAGCGTGCGGGCTTCCCCCTCCACCATGGGGCCGATCCCATCCACGACATCCTCAAGCGCCGCGACCAGATGATGAAGCAGCTGGGTGGGGCCCTCGTCGGCTGTCGCCAGTGGCTCCTCCAAGCCCTTCTCGTAGAATGCCCGCAGCACCATGCGGGAACCAAAGGTCTTGAGCCATAAGCCAAAGTGTGGGGAGATTCGGAGGAAGGCCTCGCACGTGACAATAAACGCCGAGACGTGAAGCAAGGAATCCGGAGCTAGATCGTGAAGATCTAGTCCGTAATAAAACATTAGCCCCCGGAAAAAGGGGTGGAGAGCAAACCCTAGCCCTCAGAGGAAGTGAGAGATGAATACAACCCTCTCGCCAGATCTGGGGATCGGTATAACCTGTCCTTGAGTAGGGAGCCTGTGATGGATCTCCGTGGTCAGGTATCTGGCCACCTGAAGCTTTGCAATATCCTCCTCTGTGATGGAGGAAGCCACCCATCGACCTTGAGGGCTGGGTCCGGACATGATGGGGAAGCTTGAAACAATGAAGTTGATCCTTGGGTGCTAGAACTCAAGGTTGTAAAGGTCGAGGAGAGGTTTGGCACAAAAGGACGGCCCTTGGTTCCTTTATAAAGGCCACATGTGTTGAACGCCTCCTCCTAAGCCTAAAAACCTGCCTATCCCCAAGGAATCTTTTTAGTGGGATGGTTGGGTTACCTATGCTCATATAATGAGGATCCCGCAATAAGGGGAAACAATCTCTGCTTCGACAGAACGTGCCAATTAAAACCACGCCTCGAAACGTTGAATAGGAAACGGTTCGAAATAACGACCGGGTAAACATGATGCCACGTCACAAAAAGTTGTCGGTAGGTTGGACTCGTGAAATATTATGCTCTACTCGTGTGGGGTACTTGTGTTGCAGATCCAGACACGTTTTGTTTCATCCGAAGACTATCTTAGAGTACTCGGAAAAGGGAACCCGCCTTGCAATGCCGAAGACAATCTGTGCGCTGGACACATCGTCATTGAAGCCTGGTTCAGGGGCTACTAAGGTAGTCCTGGACTAAGGGTCCTCGGGCGTCCGACCTATCAATATGGGCCGAACTGTTGGGCTGTGAAGATACGAAGACCGAAGACTCTACCCATGTCCAAATAGGGCTCTCCTTGGCATGGAAGGCAAGCTTGGCGATCAAACTATGAAGATTCCTTTCTCTGTAACCGACCTTGTGTAACCCTAGATCCCTCCCGTGTCTATATAAACCGGAGGGCTAGGTCCGTAGATAGCCCCGAATAATGATAGCCAGGCTAGACTTTTAGGGTTTAGCCATTACGATCTTGTGGTATATCAACTCTTGTAATACTCATATTCATCAAGATCAATCAAGCAGGAAGTAGGGTATTACCTCCATAGAGAGGGCCAGAACCTAGGTAAACATTGTGTCCCTCGTCTCCTGTTACCATCGATCCTAGACGAACAGTTCGGGACCCCCTACCCGAGCTCCGCCGGTTTTGACACCTACAGCGCCTCCCTCCCATGCATAGGAAGGCGCGCCCGACGCCCTCCTCGGGAAAGGCTCGGGGGCTCTCTTCTAGAGGGCCTCAGACCTGGCCAACATCACGAGGGAGGCGCTTGGACACCACGTGGAGGCGTGCTTTGTGGCACGTTTCCCTCAGGAGGGCACCGGGCGAGGAGCGCCAGGTGCTCAAGAGTTCATCGTTAAGGCCACCCAGGAGTTTCAAGAAGCAAGCGCTAAGCGCGGCGACCGCCGCCCACCTGGTGCAGCTCCCCATCCAGGCAAGGATGGCGGGCTGCATGTCTGCATCGACATCCCAGGGCTCAACAGGGCCGCATCTCAGGGGCGCTTCTGGCCTTCACGCGTTGGGCAGTGCGAGGGTCCACCTCACAGCTATGTTCGCATGTCGTTTGGCCTGCCGAGCATGGCAGCCGCCCTCCAGCGCAACCTACTGAGCATCCTGGCAACTCGGGAGGCCATGCACCATGCGGTCCCGACGGAGATGAAGACGGTCCTCAAGGAACCACCTAAGCCCCCAGAGCCTCCCGAGGCTCAGGGTCTTGGCTGTTCATGAGGACCGACTTCTTGAGCGCGCGCCTTCAGCTACCCCAACACTCCTTCGATAATGATACCAGGTGACATTTTCCAAGTTTATTCAGCTAGGAGCGCCCCTCGGGCTGCATTATTCCTAGGCCGCATGGGCCTGTCCCTACTGCATGTATCCTTTTGCATCTTTAGCTTACTTTACTGGGGGCGCCCCTCGGGCCGCATAATCTCATGCCACTCAGGTTCGTCCCGGTGGAATGAATCGTTCTTGCATCTATCTAAGCTAGTTCGCTTCCTCTCATGAGCTACTCATGGTTATCACCTGCTTGATTGTCACCCACCACGGGGGCAACGCGTCGATCGTTTTTCTTCAGGATCCTTCGTATGAGAAGACTAGGCACGACGCCTGTGCTCAGGTGCGTCCCTGCAGCGTCGATAAACCCAACAGTTGAACTCTGTCTGGCGGGCCGGCCCCGTTCACTTCACCTCCTGGCGTCGTTGGTGCTTGGCCTTCTCATGCGATAACCTCAGGAGATTTGCTTGGAGCAGGTTGCCTAACCATCTCGCAGGACCACCACAGTCATCAAGAGCCAAGACCAGGCGCAACCCGCCTTGAGGTAGGGCCTCGTGAGTCCCGCGCTGGCTCAAGAGTGCCCAGACACACCTCGTCCAGCCCTGCCGTGCAAGCCACGTGTCAGGGCGGGGCTGTACACGCCCCGGGGGCTCCACTCAGAGGGAGCCCTCACCCACGCACCAGTGGAAGCACCATGCTCCGCGCTGGCAGTCAACACGACTGAGGAGCGGTTATGCCCGTGCAAGTGTGGAAGCGCTATGCGCCGCGCTGGTGATAAACAAATTCGGGAGGCCCCATGGCCGTATCAACCTTAGGGAGCCTCTGAGCTTAGTTTCTGGCCTCATTGCAACACCTTCCCTCGGGAGAGTCGCGCGAGGGGGCTGGGCACGGGGGCTGTGCTCAGGTCACGCCCAAGCGTATGCCGCCCTGCCGGGTCCCTCAGACCTGGTCATCGCGCGCCCATCCCGAGCGGAGCCTCGGCGAGGGAAAAAGTATGAAGGTTGTTTGAGCATCAAGGGGGACTCCTGAGCATCGCGACTCAGGAGCCTAACTCGCCACGTAGCCCCTCACCCCTTGGTCTTGTCCTGGTGATCCGGACGACCCAACGACGGCTGAGGTATGCGCGGGGTCAGGCCTTGCCGACGTAGAACATAAAGCAAACAGGAAGGAAATCGCGAAACTCAAACAAATATTACAAGACATACTGTTTCTCGAATACCAAACACAAGTTTAAACGCCTCCACGAGGCATGGTTCATGTTGTAGAAGCAAAAGCAGGAAAAGGAGCCGCCAACAAGCCATCTCGTCATCCCTCGACGCCGCCGTCACTCCCAGAAGGTGCCCCCTCGACGGTGACGTTGCCCTCACCAGCGCCGCCCGCCAGAATGGCAGGTTCGGCGATGCCACCAGTTGGGGGCGTAGGGTCGAAGGCACGGAACTTCTTCATCAAGGCCTCCACCTGGCTCTTCATTGCTTCGGCAGCGGCTGCGCAATGCTCGTCACCCACGGGCTCGAGCAGCTCGTCAAGGTCAGCGTCAGGATCGCGAAGATGGAGGTGGCTGAAGACGCACATCAGCGCGGCCAAGGAAAGCGTGCGGGCTTCCCCCTCCACCATGGGGCCGATCCCGTCCACGACATCCTCAAGCGCCGCGACCAGATGATGAAGCAGCTGTGTGCGGCCCTCGTCGGCTGTCGCCAGTGGCTCCTCCAAGCCCTTCTCGTAGAATGCCTGCAGCACCATGCGGGACCTCTCCTCAAGGGACTTGAAGGCCACGCGGTCCTCCGCCAGGACCTTCGCCTTGACTTCCATCTTGGCTTCTCCGCCTTCATCATCTGATCCAGCTTCTCCAGCCGGCTACGCTCTACGGCCTGCGCCTTCACCAGCTACTCCAGCTCGGCGTCGTGACCCATGACGGCGTCCTCCCGGGCCTTCATCTTCCCTTCCTCCGCCTTGCGGTCTCGAGCTTCAGTCGCACAGTCTCTAGCTCGGCCTCAAGTGACCGGCAGCGATCCTGGGCGGCCCGGTGTCCTTCAGCGCCACCTCATGAGCAGTCGCGGTTTGGGCGACAGCCTGCTTGTCCTTCTCGGAGGCCGCCGCAGCCTAGCTCAATGCTGCCGGACGGACACATCGGAGTGAAGCCAGCCAGAGATCAGCTCCAGGCGCTCGGCCGCCAGGTGACGGTCAGTCTCGTGAAGATCCTCTCGCAATAGGGTCAGCAAAGAGAGAGCGCGCCTCAGGACTTCAGGGGAGGCGGAAGGATCTAGGGTCAGTAGTGCGGCGGAAGAAGGAGACAACATCGTCACCACAGCCTGGGGGGCTGGGAGTTCCTGAGCTTTGGGGACCCCAGCAACCGAGCCGCGTGTGGCACCTCCGGAGCCAGCGGGGCTATGGGGGCTTCCTCCTCCGGAGGACGTTCCCCAAGTCTCGCAAGGACAACCGGGCCGGGGAAGCACGAGCGCCGTCGCTGCCCTTCCCCACGGAGGAGGGTACGGCCACCGCAGGCGATTTGGTCTCGAGCAGCACCACCGCTTCCTCCTTCCTCTTCTTCGCCGCGGGTGTCGGCCTAATTGCGCAACGGCGAAGCACCAAGATTCAGCATCAGAAGCAAGAACAAGGCAGGACGAGAATACTTACTGGTCCACCATGGTGTAGTCTCTCCGCTTCCTAAGATTGAAACCTGAGAGCCTCGTAGCCTGAGGCGCGGGTGCGAGGGCCCCAGGCACATAAGAGGGGGGCAGCAGATAGGCCGGAAGCAGCTCCAGGCAGCGTCAGAATAGGGGCGTCATCTTGGGAGATCAGCGCCGACCTCCCCCTCGTCGAAACGTCGGCCGGTGACCTCCTCCACGGACTAACCTTGGACCTCATGGAGCCCCATGTAGCGTGAAGCCCCCCCTTCCCAGGGGGGCGTCGGCCTCATCATCGTTATTGGGTAGGGTGCGGAGGATGTCGGCCTTGCGCAAAGGAGAGGTCTCCCCCGCCCCTTCGCGGGTCGCCTCCGAGTCACGCTCCTCCTCCACTTCTTCTTCTGATAGAGGCGAGGGTCCCGATGTTTCGATGAGATGGTGGCTATCGTTTCTGGGGGAGTCGACCTTGACGATCCGACTATGAACGTGCGAGACGTCGCGCCTTAGCAATCGCTAAACCAACTTCCAAGGGGTTATTGACCACGCCGGAGCACGATCAACCTGACCACGAGGGTCTGTTTCCTACAAGCAAACGAAGAACGAGTAAGAATATGATAAAGCAATCTGAATATTGCAAATATATATGAAGTATTGATAATGGTGGGGATCCGGAAGCGGTCTTGGTCTGGTCGTTGGACACAAATGAAGTACACGAAGTTGCAATGGCTAACTATTAACTAAACAAATCCCAAGCAAAAAGCTACTAGATGGATCTACTTATATAGGAGCAAGGGGTGGCGGCCAAGGAGGTGGGAGGACGTCCCAAGGGAGTCTAAAACTAACCCTAGGTCGTACAAGGCTCATGGGCCCAAGTGGAGGTGATGCAACACCTTTGGGCTTGTAGTTTGACTCGGATTCTGCTGCAATGTCAGATTGTTTCGTCCGTAACTCAATGCTCCGGATGAATTTGAAGGTGAATCTAATTGGGTTGGAAATAGCATGAAATCTAGTTTCCAACAAAAAAAGAATCACCCAATTCGGAGTCCGTATGAAAAAGTTGTTGGCGTTTTGAGTCAGGTATGTCTGTGCAGTCCGAATCTGAATCTAGAACGTGAGAGACTTGGACTCTATCTTCTCTTGGCCCAAAAGTGACGTGAGAGGAATTTTTGAACACAACCTAAACTTCTCCTTTTCCCTTATCTACATATGTGGATTGTACAAATGTCCCATACACCTGTAATTAGACAAAACACAAAAGTGTGTGAAGTATTTTTGTTCTGGATAACATAAATAGATTATTGAATAGTTTGCACTAGAAATCACCTGACAAATATGCATGTATGCAATATTTTTGGTCGTATTCAAGGTAGTCATGTCCTCATCGTCCTTCCCTTTTTGAAAACAAAGCCGTCCTCGGCATTGCTTAATCTGAAATGTGGCTAACAAAAAAGACAAGGTGTACATGTTGTATATGTATATGTCATCCATTTTAACTTCCCTTGACTTTTGCACATATGTCACATGTATACATGAGTAACTTTCATTGTTCATAAAATCTAAAGCCAAAAAATTATCACAAGAAGTAGAAGGCATGAAAATATTGGAACTCAGTTTGCACATATAAGTGAAGCTCTTATTCACTTGAAAAGATTGGCAATGTTCATCATTAAACCATCCTAACTTCGATGAATAAACCTTACTTGCATCAAATTTACATGCTACAACATGCTTAGATAAGCAAACATGCAATAAGTCATTGGACATAGAATCATCATCAAGATTAGAGGTCATATCAAAATGATTAAACATTGGTTCTTTTGCATCAACAGTTAATTCAATGGGTGCACTCAAAATTGTTGATATTTCAGTTGTTTGATCACATGACGCATTCATGACAGTAACAAGAGTCTCTAAAATAGGTGGTGTGCTCAAATCAACAGGTAACTCAACACATGATGCATTCAAGTTAACTAGGCATGCTTCATTCTCATGTGAAGTTATATCATCAATACCTTACTGTTACCTCGCAGAGATGTAGCTGATGTAGGTATGGACGTTGACAATGTACCATACTCTTGAGATGATATCGCGCTCACAATCCGAGGTGGGGCTGCTCTAGTAGGTGCAATAGTGGAGTAACCAACCGGCGGTGGTGAGCATGAACTGGAATAGTAGTTGTTGTAGTCACCCAATGCATCCTCCTGTATCTGTCTCTCAAAGGTACAAGCACGGACATACATACCAGTAATGCAACGAGGAATATACTGAAATCTTGCCTGAATATCATGGTTCAAACCACCAAAAAATCTATTCATTATATCATCCTCAGATTCTTCTATGTCACAATGATGCATATAGGATTTGAACTCTTGGTAGTAAGCATGAATAGTGTTACTGCCTTGTTTTAATTGCTCCAATTTGCGACGCAATTCACGACGATAGTAAGGAGGAAAAAATTGTTATCTCATTACAGCTTTCAAAACTTTCCAAGTTGTGGGTTGGTTATCAATGTTTTTCTTACAATGTACACTCAACCAAGCAGAAGCAAAACCAGTAAATGCTCTAATGGTAGCTCGTACTCTCTCAAGTTCAGAAAAATCATGGTGACTAAAAACTTCTTCTACTTCAAGCTTCCAAGCAAAATAAATAGCAGGATTAAATCTACCCTCAAATGATGGTAAAGAGATAACCTGACCATATGCTTCTGTGTGTTGTCCCAACTCTCGTGATGGTGAAGATGTGTCCGTCGTCCAAGAACTTCTATCTCTGGAACCTGTCATGATTAGTAGAAATAAGAACCAAAATTCGAGAATAATGTTCCTATGAACTACTAGGATGTGGTTGTAAAGTGCTCACAGTAAAGCAAATATCAATATCTTACAAGTTCTTACCATGCGGCAGGTGCTGAGAGGCAACCAGCGGTGTCAAATAACTTTGAAGATTGTCTAAAGCGATTGCCAGGGGAACGCGCGTATACACGGTGTAGAAATATGTGGAGCTGGGTTGGCTATATATGGTAGCAAAAGATTAGCAATAATCAATTCAGAGATGCAATGTTGAATAAACGCTCAACGATGGTACTGTGTTAGTCCTAGGCTAGACCGAACTAGAGACGTGAGCCTAGAACACTAATGAGGTCACGTCGTAGCACAACTAGCATCAATGAAGGATATTAAGTAGCTCTGGACAGCAAGTGTCACATCCCTAGCTGCTGGTAGTGCTCTAGGCTAGCTTCATGTGTGCATCATGTCTATATTTTCGAAACTTGAACTGAGGAATTTTGGAAGCCTCAAAAACTTAAATAAAAGAGGGGCAAGAAACCCTAAAATTGCAATCAGTAAATCCAAAATGCCCTAGAAATAGCTCTGACAATTTTGGCAAGAGTTATAAATCAAACCAAAATTTTGGGACATTTCTAAGGAATTATTGGGCTCTGATTTTAAATCAATATTTTATTTGAATTTAGAGTTATATTCATAATATATAATGAATATATTTTCAAATGACCTGAGATATTTTTGTTATGTGTGGAGAAGTCCATTAAGTGACTTAAAAATATCCAGGGAAGTTTTGGCACTGTTTTCAAATTCTGTTTGAATTAAAATTCAGTGCCAATTAAATAAAACAGAACAGAAATAGGAAAAAACAGACAGAGGGAGAGAAACCTTACCTGGACTTACCTCAGCTTACCCGCGGCCCAACACTGTGCAGCCAGCAGCGGCCCAGCCCACCACTTCCCCCCCCCCCTGTCGCCTTCCTCCTCGCGCCAGTAGGCGCAGGCGCGTGGCCGGAGCGCGCGGGCACACGCCCAGGCCACCTCCTGCCTCCCTGCTTGCCTCCGCTACTCCCTGGAGACGCCACGCGGCTCCCTCGACCCTCTCTCACTCTCCCGCGTCTCTCCCTCCGTCCCTATCCCCCTCTGCTCCCTCTCCCTCCCGCGACCGAGCGGAGCTCGTCGCCGCCGACGCCGCTACCGCGGCCGCAGCCATTCCGAAGCCTCTCCGACACGCCCTCGAGCTCCGCCCTGACCCCCTCTTCCTCCCCACCGAGCCAAGCCCCTCGGGAAGCTCTGCTTCGCCTCCACGCCATCGTCTTCGTCCTCGACCGCCGCCGATGGTCGCCGTCGATTCGTCGCCGTCCGAGCTTCCCCGAACACGCCGAGGCCACCACTGCACTCCACGTGAGCTCCTGATCATCCTCCCCCTCTCCGTTTTCTCTCTAGCATGCCGTAGCTGCCGCGCCTCTCTTCCCCGACAGTACGCCGCCGCACAAGCTCATCGCCGACGAGGCTCCGGTGGCCATTTGGTCCCGTGCGTGCCTCCGTTGGGTTCGTGAGCTTTGGTAGAACACGTAGATGCTAACCGTAGCTCCTCCCGTGCACGGTGTCGTCGTTTCCATCGGCGCCGAACTCCGGCCGCCGCCACAACCTCGCCTCCGGCGAACTCCGTCCACCCCCGCACCTCCCGTTGGTTCCCCTAGATGCGCGCGGGCACGGGCTATCCTCTGGTGCCCCTGGCGCGTCGATCCATTGTCTCTGGCGCAACTCCGGCGAGCCACCGCCGCTCTGATCGTCGCCGTCGTCCAACTGCCGGCGTATCTGACGTGGCGTTGCCATTAGCGGCTAATCCCCCCCCCCCAATTAGCACCCTAACAGACACTGACAGCGGGCCTCGTAGCGGGTCAAAGCCCGAGTCAACGCGGGATTAGCCCCTGTGTCGCTGACGTGTGGACCCCGCATGTCAGATTTGACCTGGACCTGGTCGTTGACTCGCTGACGTCATGCTGGCGTCAGGCTGACGCAATTAAATCATTTTCTGGATTTAATTTAATTCTGAAATTTCAGAAAATGCCCTAAACTTCAATAAATCATAGAAAATTAACCGTAACTCCAAATTAAATAAATTATATATGAAAAATTATCAGAAAAATTCAAGGAATCCATCTGTACCATTTTCATGCATGTTAGAACAACTTATAGCTGCTGTTTAGCACAAATAAATTAAATGGCATTTGAATAATCACATATGGAGTTTGAATTTGAATCTTGTATTCAAACCAACTTCATTTAATCTGGTTTTAGTTGCATTAGCTCAAAACACATTCATTTTGCCATGTCATGATCATGCATCATATTGTGCATTGCATTGATTGTGTTCCCTTCTGTGTTGCCGGTATTTGTCCCCTCTCGATAGACGTGATACCGATGATGTGATCGTTGACACTGATGAAGACTCAATGTTATCTTCAGAAGTGCCAGGCAAGCAAAACCCCCTTGTTCATTCCGATAAAATCCCACTCTCTCGCTCCTGCTCTCTTTTACTGCATTAGGACAACAACGACATATTTGTTACTTGCTGCGGTAGCTGAACCCCTTTATCCGTTGCATGACCTGTCATTGCCACAGTAAATAGATGAAACCCACTAGCATGAGTAGGAGTTGTTTGAGCCCTGATGTGCCTACTCATTCATGCTTGTTTGTCATGCCTGCTACTGCTTAGAGTTGAGTCAGGTCTGATTCATCGGGAATGAATTGGAATGGTGTGTGAACATGTCCTACTGTTGTGAGCTAAGTGTGTGAACACGTTTTGGTAAAGGTAGCGGTGAGAGGCCATGTAGGAGTACATGGTGGGTTGTCTCATTGCAGCCGTCCTCAGGAACTGAGTTCTGTGTTTGTGATCCATGATTCAGCTACTACCACGCATTGGGCCTGAAACCAATGGACCCTCTCGGCTTCTTGATCACCCTTGTCCTCTGTCCAGGAGTTGCAAGTAGTTTCTGGTGTTTGTATTATGCTGGAGGCCGTGCGCAGTGCTGACCGTAGGGGTGGGCTGTGATGCGGTAGGCACGTGGCACGGTGTACCGGGCGCCCGTTTGGTGTCTCGGGAACCCTGTTCACATCGTTTGGGGCTATGAGCGAAACTCCGGCCGGATCTCCTCATGGATGGAACCCGAATAGGCGATAAACCTGGACTAGAGACTTGAGTGTTTAGGCAGGCCGTGGCCGACACCCACGTTGGGCTTCCGCTTGAAGGTTGCCGAGTACATGTCGTGTAAACGGCGGTAAGTGGTGAGAGCGTGTGTGAAGAAGTACACCCCTGCAGGGTTAACATCATCTATTCGAATAGTCGTGTCCGCGGTAAAGGACTTCTGTGTTGCTTATATCAGTTCATAGACAAGTGAAAGTGGATACTCTAAAATACGCAAGATAAGCGTGAGTGCTATGGATGGCGCTCTCGTAGGGAGACGGGAGTGGATCCATAGTGGTGTATTGATATGGTGAATATGTGGACTCGCGTGCGCCACCTCAAAAGAGTTGCTTGCAGTCGTACTTTAGGATAGCCACCGAGTCAAAGCTAGCTTGCTGCAGTTAAACCCCACCACCCCTTTGTTGATAATGATGCATATGTAGTTAGTTCTGATGTAAGTCTTGCTGGGTACATTTGTACTCACGTTTGCCTATTTTATGTTTTTGCAGAGAGACTTCAGTCTCGCTAGTAGTTCCACGTGGACTTCGACGTTTAGCTTGTTACCTCAGCTACGATCTTGTGCCCTCGGCAGGATCTGATAGACAGTCAGGCTTCTCAGCCTTTTTCATTTATAGATGTCTGTACTCAGACATGATAGCTTCCGCTTGTGCTTTGATTTGTATGCTCTGAGTGTTGGGTCATGAGACCCATGTTTGTAATATCTCGCTCCTCGGAGCCTAATGAATAAATTACTTGAGTCGTAGAGTCATGTTGTGATGCCATGTTGTATTTGCACATATCGAGCATATTGTGTGTATGTTATTGAAATGCTTGGTATGTGTGGGATCTGACCATCTAGTTGTTTATCTTTAGTAGCCTCTCTTACCGGGAAATGTCTCCTAGTGTTTCCACTGAGCCATGGTAGCTTGCTACTGCTCCGGAACACTTAGGCTGGCCGGCATGTGTCCTTCTTCGTTCCTGTGTCTGTCCCTTCGGGGAAATGTCACGCGATGAATACCGGAGTCCTGTTAGCCCGCTACAGCCCGGTTCACCGGAGTCCTGCTAGCCCAGTGCTACAGCCTGGATTCACTCGCTGATGACCGACACGTTCGATGCTGGGTCATGGATGCCTGTCCCTGTAAGTTTGTGCCACTTTGGGTTTACGACTAGCCATGTCAGCCCGGGCTCCTTATCATATGGACGCTAGCGACACTATCATATACGTGTGCCAAAAGGCGCAAATGGTCCCGGGCAAAGGTAAGGCGACACCCGTGGGAATACCGTGCGTGAGGCCGCAAAGTGATATGAGGTGTTACATGCTAGATCGATGTGGCATTGAGTCGGGGTCCTGATAGCGTTGGTATCAGAGCTTGACTGCATGTAGGATTACCGAGCCAAACTGGTCGAAGTTGAGTCTAGAAACTCTTTAGCTATATGTAGGGGAATTGATTGTGGGATGGAACGTAAGGCTCTTTTTACTCCTTATACCTCATGGCCTTCTGATCTGAGTCATCATCTTGTCTTCTACGGGGATTAAGAACTAGGCTATCTCTTCTTTCTATTAGGATCACGTGTTACTAATCAGTGGACTTATAAGATTGTTGGATTTAAGTCTCAGTTCAGTTCCTACTACTTCCGTATGTTAATGGTTGATCTCGAAACCTTGATATTGTGCTTCTGAGTGGTTATGCCACCATTTTTGTGAATGTCTCAAATCTTTTCTGAGCATTTATAGCCGTTATGCTGTCCGAGTCATCCCAGGTTTCTAAGTAGTCTGATGCAATTGCAAATCCTTTCTTCCCGTTTCAATGTTCCCATGGGCCAGATTAACCACACTAATCGGTGAGTTGAGGTACTTTATTGCCTTGACATATATGTTGGAGCTGGTATTATGACCCTAGGTGTCTTAGGGGATCACCTAGTAATTTAGCCATGATTGGTGTCCCAGTGTGATGATTCTGGCCTTTATCCTCGAAAGCATTCCATGATGCTACTTAGTAGTAGGTATTCTACTCCTGGGTTCTGAACCCGAGATTCACTCTACCTACTTCATGTTGATAGTAATTGCTAGTGCCTTTAGGATATTAGTAACCTTTGCGATAGTCCTTGAAGTCCGTGGTATCTTCTTCTTCCAAATACCATGAACTACTTATGGCAGAAGTTCCTCGTTGAACTGAAATATCACAACGGGATTATTTTTGATGAGTTCTCCATTATATATTGTGGCTCTGCCAGTTCTACCTTTCCGCATGGGTTATCCGGAAGAAATATGTTGAACTTGGTTCGACATACTAATCTATGCATCCACAACTCAGAAAATTATATGTTCCTTTGAGTTGTTCTCTTTAGTTGCATTCTGACCTTCGTCTATCAATTGATAGTCAAGAGTATGCGTGTGTTCGTTTATCGATGCCTATTACTCTTGTGGTCCGTCAAGCCATTCTATCGCAGAATGACTAGGAGAAACAAACTCCAGTACCTCTTCCATATCTAGGATTGGGTCAGAATAGTTGTGCTCCACAGATCAAATTGCTAATCCAGCCTTTGATTCTGTTCTACCCTGAAGTATTACCATCTTTATATCGGGATTGTTATAGGAATTGCACACCATCTTATGAATTCTTGACGCAGTAATACTTCTAATCATCATTGGTAATTTCTCGGTTTCCGTGTTATTGTAACCGGAATGCCGACAAATGAATCATGGCGTGTGAAATCAATACTGCTAGCAACTCCATTGCTTGGTAGTTAAATGGACGATAACCTCATTCTTAGCGTGTTGATTATTGAATCGTCACCCTAAGGTTGATTGTGCTACCTAGTCCTTATTTCTGGTGCACTCTCCGATCAGTGAGTTAGGATAGTGCCAATCCTTGCTTATTTGATCATATTGTCTTGCCCTGAAAAGTAAGATTGTTCTCGAGCTTAGTAACATACCGGTGGTTCATGATATTCCAAATTTCTTCTCGGAAGTATCACCAGGTTGTCGCCTGACCGCTATGTTGATCTCGTGATCAAGTTGGGTTCTTGTGAACCACCTTCTCTCCAAAAATCGGTGTTAGATATCCCTGAGCTAGTTGGTTAAGCTAGACAACAACTTGGAGAGTTGGAAGATAAAAGCTTGCCTGACTTAGTTTGTTCCAAAGGGATATTCTTGTGTAGGGTGTGCTGAAGAAAGATGATATATTCATCGATTGGTCCTTGTGATCAGTTGTTGGACCTATTGTCTTATCAATCCTTTGATTTGAGTGTGGGCTATCGTCAAATCAAATCAGTACCAACGATGCTCGTAATGTTGTCTTATTCGTGGTTGATCCCTCGAGCATACACCATTACATCTTTGGTCTGACCAATGCTATCACCGTGTTCACTTAACTATGGAATTCCTTTTAAAAGGAAACCTAGATGAATTGTTGTTGAGCCCATTGGCAACATCCTTATCTCCTCCATGATGTTGTTGAACATTAAGCTAGTGTTGGAAACTTTTGAAAGCATTTTCTTCATGCTAGCTCATGAAGTATTTGTTTGATGAAAGGAGTGACTTCCTCTTATACATGTGCATTTGGTGAAAGTTGCCGCCGTGAATTTGAGAAAGATTGTTTTGTTTCCTTTGGAATCATCCCAAATCAGTTATGCACACGTGCGAAGTATTCTGTAGTCTGGAGGCTTGCAACCTTCATTCTATATGTGTCCCTAGCACACTAAGCCACTGACTGATTTGTTCAGGAAAAGGAGTTAAGTGTTAATCCATGGTAATGCACAGGACTCTGATATCCCCGATGATGGTTCCCCACCTAAACTCGGTAGTGTTTAATTATAAGACTACTACATGGCCATGCTTGTCTGGGACAACGTGTTCACATGTTTGTAGTAGAACCAGCTCATGTTTTGGAGCTTACTATCGTAGCTCACTCCCCGAGAATCCCGCAACATTATCTTGTCGATTTGTGTTGCAAACTTTCATTTTTCTTTCTAGACTTGATGAGTCTGGAATATCCTGACACCAACCAGATCTGAATCTCAGGCAGATATGATGGTTGGAATATTTCTCAAGAATTATAATATTGGTCGCGCGATAACCGGTAAAGTGGATGTCGTGGCCAACACACCCAGCCGGAAGACCTGTTATTATAATATCTTGATTGATGAAGTTGGCCACCTCCCCATAGGGATTTCGTAGGATTTACTCCCTAGTTGCCCCTATGGATTTTGAGATCCCGAAGTCCAACCTTTTTACTTGATGTTCTAGATATCAAACCATATCTATGAATGGGTTACACTAGCACATCAAGGAGAACATTAGAAGCGGAGTGCTAAATGTCTCTCGGTCGATCATCCAGATTTTATCTCCTTGGCCCTGCCAAGGGTGAAATCTGAGAAGTGTTATCTTCCTTTGCATCTGCATCATCCATCATCATTCATCGTGGTAGCAAGTTGTGTTGCCAGGATCCTTGACACGGATATTGGTAAAACCTTGATGAATGTGGAAATGCTCAAGTTCTTGAGAGCACGCACAAGCGCTACGTGTTATCATCGGCACTAACTGGGTTTGCTCTCAGTTCCCTCGGCAATGCTATGACCTTCTCAAACAGTGAATTCACTCTCTATTGTTGGGTTCTTCCCCAGTTACCAGAATCATTCCCAGCATTTGCATTTTGTTCCCAGCTTGCACCGCCAATGTGCCATTCTACCATGGGTCTCTTCCATTTCCGGTGATAAGCAAATTCATCCATTACGTTGTCTTCAACAAGGTAATCCACATCATCCAAGTCCGAGTATGCCATTCTACCGACCCCCGCCAAACGATCGCTCGGGATTTTCCTTAGGCTGGTATAAAGAGTTTCAATGATCTCTGAATCAAAGGTAATTCTTTTTGCCACTTAAGGGAATATCTCCACGAGTCACCTTCCCTAAGGTGCCCCGTTATGGGATCATGGCAACTCAACTCCTCGCTACATTGACAACCGTTCACCACCGTCTTAAGCGTGAAAATTGTTGTCTACTCAGCGAGCCCTCGTCATCTGTCTCACTCCATCTCTTCAGATGTATGCTTCGTGTCTCAGCTCAAGAGATGTTGCTAGGACTCACTTGTGAGCTGATCCTAAATTGATTGATCTTCGGGAAGATAGAATCTTCTAGAGTTTTCCTTTCCTCTTCTCGTCATGCTAGTTGGAGTTCTCAGAGCAAGACGACAGGACAATGATGGTGATCGAATCAACGTTCCTATGAAGTGCAACCTGGATCGTGAAGATTATACTAGTCTGTGTTACCCTTCACCTTACCCTACGCTTGAATCTCGAGACGAGATTCTTGTTTAGTGGGGGTGAGTTGTCACATCCCTAGCTGCTGGTAGTGCTCTAGGCTAGCTTCATGTGTGCATCATGTCTATATTTTCGAAACTTGAACTGAGGAATTTTGGAAGCCTCAAAAACTTAAATAAAAGAGGGGCAAGAAACCCTAAAATTGCAATCAGTAAATCCAAAATGCCCTAGAAATAGCTCTGACAATTTTGGCAAGAGTTATAAATCAAACCAAAATTTTGGGACATTTCTAAGGAATTATTGGGCTCTGGTTTTAAATCAATATTTTATTTGAATTTGGAGTTATATTCATAATATATAATGAATATATTTTCAAATGACCTGAGATATTTTTGTTATGTGTGGAGAAGTCCATTAAGTGACTTAAAAATATCCAGGGGAGTTTTGGCACTGTTTTCAAATTCTGTTTGAATTAAAATTCAGTGCCAATTAAATAAAACAGAACAGAAATAGGAAAAAACAGAGAGAGGGAGAGAAACCTTACCTGGACTTACCTCAGCTTACCCGCGGCCCAACACTGTGCAGCCAGCAGCGGCCCAGCCCACCACTTCCCCCCCCCCCCTCCTGTCGCCTTCCTCCTCGCGCCAGTAGGCACAGGCGCGTGGCCGGAGCGCGCGGGCACACGCCCAGGCCACCTCCTGCCTCCCTGCTTGCCTCCGCTACTCCCTGGAGACGCCACGCGGCTCCCTCGACCCTCTCTCACTCTCCCGCGTCTCTCCCTCCATCCCTATCCCCCTCTGCTCCCTCTCCCTCCCGCGACCGAGCGGAGCTCGTCGCCGCCGACGCCGCTACCGCGGCCGCAGCCATTCCGAAGCCTCTCCGACACGCCCTCGAGCTCCGCCCTGACCCCCTCTTCCTCCCCACCGAGCCAAGCCCCTCGGGAAGCTCTGCTTCGCCTCCACGCCATCGTCTTCGTCCTCGACCGCCGCCGATGGTCGCCGTCGATTCGTCGCCGTCCGAGCTTCCCCGAACACGCCGAGGCCACCACTGCACTCCACGTGAGCTCCTGATCATCCTCCCCCTCTCCGTTTTCTCTCTAGCATGCCGTAGCTGCCGCGCCTCTCTTCCCCGACAGTACGCCGCCGCACAAGCTCATCGCCGACGAGGCTCCGGTGGCCATTTGGTCCCGTGCGTGCCTCCGTTGGGTTCGTGAGCTTTGGTAGAACACGTAGATGCTAACCGTAGCTCCTCCCGTGCACGGTGTCGTCGTTTCCATCGGCGCCGAACTCCGGCCGCCGCCACAACCTCGCCTCCGGCGAACTCCGTCCACCCCCGCACCTCCCGTTGGTTCCCCTAGATGCGCGCGGGCACGGGCTATCCTCTGGTGCCCCTGGCGCGTCGATCCATCGTCTCTGGCGCAACTCCGGCGAGCCACCGCCGCTCTGATCGTCGCCGTCGTCCAACCGCCGGCGTATCTGACGTGGCGTGCATTAGCGGCTAATCCCCCCCCCATTAGCACCCTAACAGACACTGACAGCGGGCCCCGTAGCGGGTCAAAGCCCGAGTCAACGCGGGATTAGCCCCTGTGTCGCTGACGTGTGGACCCCGCATGTCAGATTTGACCTGGACCTGGTCGTTGACTCGCTGACATCATGCTGGCGTCAGGCTGACGCAATTAAATCATTTTCTGGATTTAATTTAATTCTGAAATTCCAGAAAATGCCTAAAACTTCAATAAATCATAGAAAATTAACCGTAACTCCAAATTAAATAATTATATATGAAAAATTATCAGAAAAATTCAAGGAATCCATCTGTACCATTTTCATGCATGTTAGAACAACTTATAGCTGCTGTTTAGCACAAATCAATTAAATGGCATTTGAATAATCACATATGGAGTTTGAATTTGAATCTTGTATTCAAACCAACTTCATTTAATCTGTTGCTAGTTGCATTAGCTCAAAACACATTCATTTTGCCATGTCATGATCATGCATCATATTGTGCATTGCATTGATTGTGTTCCCTTCTGTGTTGCCGGTATTTGTCCCCTCTCGATAGACGTGATACCGATGATGTGATCGTTGACACTGATGAAGACTCAATGTTATCTTCAGAAGTGCCAGGCAAGCAAAACCCCCTTGTTCATTCCGATACAATCCCACTCTCTCGCTCCTGCTCTCTTTTACTGCATTAGGACAACAACGATCATATTGTTACTTGCTGCGGTAGCTGAACCCCTTTATCCTTTGCATGACCTGTCATTGCCACAGTAAATAGATGAAACCCACTAGCATGAGTAGGAGTTGTTTGAGCCCTGTTGTGCCTACTCATTCATGCTTGTTTGTCATGCCTGCTACTGCTTAGAGTTGAGTCAGGTCTGATTCATCGGGATGAATTGGAAGGTGTGTGAACATGTCCTACTGTGTGTGAGCTAAGTGTGTGAACACGATTTTGGTAAAGGTAGCGGTGAGAGGCCATGTAGGAGTACATGGTGGGTTGTCTCATTGCAGCCGTCCTCAGGAACTGAGTTCTGTGTTTGTGATCCATGATTCAGCTACTACCACGCATTGGGCCCGAAACCAATGGACCCCTCTCGGCTTCTTGATCACCCTTGTCCTCTGTCCAGGAGTTGCAAGTAGTTTCTGGTGTTTGTAGTTATGCTGGAGGCCGTGCGCAGCGCTGACCGTAGGGGTGGGCTGTGATGCGGTAGGCACGTGGCACGGTGTACCGGGTGCCCGTTTGGTGTCTCGGGAACCCTGTTCACATCGTTTGGGGCTGTGAGCGAAACTCCGGCCGGATCTCCTCATGGATGGAACCCGAATAGGCGATAAACCTGGACTAGAGACTTGAGTGTTTAGGCAGGCCGTGGCCGACACCCACGTTGGGCTTCCGCTTGAAGGTTGCCGAGTACATGTCGTGTAACAGCGGTAAGTGGTGAGAGCGTGTGTGAAGAAGTACACCCCTGCAGGGTTAACATCATCTATTCGAATAGCCGTGTCCGCGGAAAAGGACTTCTGGGTTGCTTATATCAGTTCATAGACAAGTGAAAGTGGATACTCTAAAATACGCAAGATAAGCGTGAGTGCTATGGATGGCGTTCTCGTAGGGAGACGGGAGTGGATCCATAGTGGTGTATTGATATGGTGAATATGTGGACTCGCGTGCGCCACCTCAAAAGAGTTGCTTGCAGTCGTAGTTTAGGATAGCCACCGAGTCAAAGCTGGCTTGCTGCAGTTAAACCCCACCACCCCTTTGTTGATAATGATGCATATGTAGTTAGTTCTGATGTAAGTCTTGCTGGGTACATTTGTACTCACGTTTGCCTATTTTATGTTTTTGCAGAGAGACTTCAGTCTCGCTAGTAGTTCCACGTGGACTTCGATGTTTAGCTTGTTACCTCAGCTATGATCTTGTGCCCTCGGCAGGATCTAATAGACAGTCAGGCTTCTCAGCCTTTTTCATTTATAGATGTCTGTACTCAGACATGATAGCTTCCGCTTGTGCTTTGATTTGTATGCTCTGATGTTGGGTCATGAGACCCATGTTTGTAATATCTCGCTCCTCGGAGCCTAATGAATAAATTACTTGAGTCGTAGAGTCATGTTGTGATGCCATGTTGTATTTGCACATATCGAGCATATTGTGTGTATGTTATTGAAATGCTTGGTATGTGTGGGATCTGACCATCTAGTTGTTTATCTTTAGTAGCCTCTCTTACCGGGAAATGTCTCCTAGTGTTTCCACTGAGCCATGGTAGCTTGCTACTGCTCCGGAACACTTAGGCTGGCCGGCATGTGTCCTTCTTCGTTCCTGTGTCTGTCCCTTCGGGGAAATGTCACGCGATGAATACCGGAGTCCTGTTAGCCCGCTACAGCCCGGTTCACCGGAGTCCTGCTAGCCCAGTGCTACAGCCTGGATTCACTCGCTGATGACCGACACGTTCGATACTGGGTCATGGATGCCTGTCCCTGTAAGTTTGTGCCACTTTGGGTTTACGACTAGCCATGTCAGCCCGGGCTCCTTATCATATGGATGCTAGCGACACTGTCATATACGTGTGCCAAAAGGCGCAAACGGTCCCGGGCAAAGGTAAGGCGACACCCGTGGGAATACCGTGCGTGAGGCCGCAAAGTGATATGAGGTGTTACATGCTAGATCGATGTGGCATTGAGTCGGGGTCCTGACAGCAAGATATAAGTGAAGATCACAACGGCAGTAAAGATAATGATGTGAAACAACAGCCAAGCAGGATATATCAACAACTTTGTCTCCAACTTTCCTCTGAAAATGTTTGTGCCGATTTTTTTGATTTTTTTTCAAGAATGGTATTGACTCAAGCTTTCAAACACAAAAGGAATCACTCAATTCCGACTTGATATGAGGAGTCAAAAAATTCAAAAACTGTCCTGAAAAACTGGAATAAGTTGTGTTCATGAACTTCGGAGGGCAAAAAGACCTATTTAGAAGCCGATTTTGAGGTGCCAAATATTGAACCAGCTTCTTCAACTATTTAGATGCGGCTTGTCGCTAGCTTTCGTTTGAGTACTCGCGGAGGGAAAACGGACTTTTTATGAGGAAGTTATGCCTTTTTTACTGAACAGTGCACAAAACAGATTCCAATCCGAATTCAACTACGAGATTGAATCTAAAAAGATCCGAATTTTGTTTTTTTTTCTTCTCTCTTTTTTTCCTCACACTTTTTTTTTCTTTCTCTCCTTTTTTTTCTCTGACTTTTTTTCTCTTTTTTTTCTCTCTTTTTTTCTCCCTCTTTCCAAAACAAACTAGATAAGATGCAGATTGGATCAATTGAAGATGTGAACGATCTCAACTATTGTTATGACAATGAATGGTGGGTAGCACGTGGTGGAAATTGATGGATGGGTGGTGGACAGCAGAAGAGATAATGATGCAGCGGTGGCGTGACTAATGTGAATAGAACTCGAAACTCTAAACGAACTAGACACTAAGACTAGCAACTTGACACGACGATGCAACCGATAATTCAACTATGCAAGCAATGAAAAGAAAATTGCAAAGGCTCAGACTGGCTTGGACCAAGGATGAATAGATCTAACTCTTTTTTGTGGCTTTTTCTTGGACAATAGGTAAGAAAATAAATCTAATCTAGGAAAACTGGAAATTCTCACCGAGCAACCTGGCTCTGATACCACTTGATAGAGGCGAGGGTCCCGATGTTTCGATGAGATGGTGGCTATCGTTTCTGGGGGAGTCGACCTTGACGATCCGACTACGAACGTGCGAGACGTCACGCCTTAGCAATCGCTAAACCAACTTCCGAGGGGTTATTGACCACGCCGGAGCACGATCAACCTGACCACGAGGGTCTGTTTCCTTCAAGCAAACGAAGAACGAGCAAGAATATGATAAAGCAATCTGAATATTGCAAATATATATGAAGTATTGATAATGGTGGGGATCCGGAAGCGGTCTTGGTCTGGTCGTTGGACACAAACGAAGTACACGAAGTTGCAATGGCTAACTTTTAACTAAACAAATCCCAAGCAAAAAGCTACTAGATGGATCTACTTATATAGGAGCAAGGGGTGGCGGCCAAGGAGGTGGGAGGACGTCCCAAGGCAGTCCCTAGGTCGTACAAGGCTCATGGGCCCAAGTGGAGGTGATGCAACACCTTTGGGCTTGTAGTTTGACTCGGATTCTGCTGCAATGTCAGATTGTTTCATCCGTAACTCAACGCTCCGGACGAATTTGAAGGTGAATCCAATTGGGTTGGAAAGAGCACGAAATCTAGTTTCCAACAAAAAAGAATCACCCAATTCGGAGTCCGTATGAAAAAGTTGTTGGCGTTTTGAGTCAGGTATGTCTGTGCAGTCCGAATCTAAATCCAGAACGTGAGAGACTTGGACTCTATCTTCTCTTGGCCCAAAAGTGACGTGAGAGGACTTTTTGAACACAACCTAAACTTCTCCTTTTCCCTTATCTTCATATGTGGATTGTACAAATGTCCCATACACCTGTAATTAGATAAAACACAAAAGTGTGTGAAGTATTTTTGTTCTGGATAACATAAATAGATTATTGAATAGTCCGCATTAGAAATCACCTAACAAATATGCATGTATGCAATATTTTTGGTCGTATCCAAGGTAGTCATGTCCTCATCATCTTCCTCCTCTTCCTCCTCGCAAGACTCGTCAGAATACATGTCCACCGGAGTCATCATCACCGGGACATTCGAGGGCGCAGGCGGAACAAGCCCACACCCGTCAAAGACAAGCATGGCGGCGGCAGCCTTCACCCCATCTGAGCGGGAGAACAAGGGAGCGAAGGAGTCTGGCAGGTACCCTTGGTCGTCCCCAACCAAGGAGCGGAGGGACGAGTGCAACTCCTCATCAGAAAGGGCCTCCGGGCGTAGGTGGAAGTTGTCCCCTCCGTCTCCAAGCCTCCACGACGGGCGCGGGCGCGCCTGAAGGGTAGCCACGTGCTGCTTCATGAATTCTTTGATGATCATGACCCCAGTCAGCTTTGCCGCCCTTGAGTCACCAGGCCTCAGGTCGGCAGTCATCCTCTCCCATACTTGCGCCGCCTGGGAGTTGGTGAGCTTCGCGCGAAGCCACCCCTCCTGGGACACAGGCATCTCCGTCGGCAACACCAGCCGGGGGTTGGAGCACTTGGCGTCCATCAAGACCCACTTGCTCCTGAAGCCCGCGGCCTTCTTCCCAATCTTCGAGATGGTGTTAGTCTTGTTGGCCGCGACGAAGCCAATGCACCCAGAGCAGTGGCCCTCCTTGATCCGGAGGAAGAAGAAGTGGTGCAGTAGCGCCATGGACGGCATCACTCCAACATATGCCTCGCAATAGAAGGCGAAGATTGACAGGAGGAGGATGGAGTTGGGATGAAGATGGAGAGCGTGGATCTTATAATGGCTAAGGACGAAGTAGAAGAAGTCGGAGAAGGGGGGAACTAGCCCGGCGATGATGCTGCTCATAAAGAAGGGGTAGAAGGTGCTGCCTGGGGCCTCTAGCTCGGTGGAGCCAGACCAGAGCACAGTCTTCCTCTTCTCATCACCCTCCGCCGTCATCAGGAGCACGACGGCAAGGTTCTTCTCCAAAATGCTCGGCGCATCGAGCGCCGGCTCATACCAAGACGACGATGGAGCGGCCCGAGCTTTCTTGGGCGCCATTGGCGGCAGGCTTGAAGGAGGATCTGGGTAGATCTGGAGTCTCTGGAAGCAAGGAGTGAGAAAGGGGATCTAGAGCAAGACGATGGAGAGCAATGAAGGAAAATGCAGCCCGCACCAGCCTTTTGTCAGTCGGGCAGTTACTGAGGCAGCATGCGGAAGCGGAGATGCCCACATCCCATCAATCGCCACGCGTCAACCGAGGCCGCAAGCTGGTGGGGCCCATGGTGCTCCGCACTTTCCCCTTGGATTTGCCTCGGAGCCAAGCCCGAGCATGCCTTGGGCCTAGGGGCTATAGTCGGCGTCCTGGGAACGGGGGTCCCCAGACTTGCCTGCCTGTGGCCCACGGCATGGCTCCACTAGCGGCCCTGTACGGCCCATCTTCATTAGCGAACAATCAAGACCCTCGCGAGGGGCCAAGCCTCACGAGGAGGATGACACAAGACCTCCTCGGGGGCGGCCTCACCAGGCTGGCTCGTGAGGGGCGGAGAGATCAAGGCGAGGGGCACCTCGTGAGGTCCCTGTAACGCAAGCCATGATGACCAAGGCCAGGCAGGCACCAGGCGGACGCCAGCGCGTGCAGTGTTCTCGTTTCCTCTTTCGTGCTAAAGGGGAAAGTGCAGGTGAGGAGTCCCGAGGCATTAGGCAAAGGTTTCCATATCGGTGCAACAAGAGCAAGACCAGCGGGATGGCAGGACAGAGGTCACCATGGAGCCCAGGACGGCGTCACCACCAGAGCCTTTGGGAGGCGAAGACCACCTTTTGTAAGGATAACTTGTATTAGTTGTCTCCTTTCAAATTTGTCCATTGTTGGATCCCTTCCCACCAACATTTGGGACGAGGACCAGGGCCTCTATAAATAGGACTAGCCACCATAATAGGAGGAAACTAAACAGAGAGGGAGAGAGACCATCCAGATCATCCTCAACCACACCATCTCTCCGAGCTCAAGGACGCCTCTCCTCAGGAGGCTGTTCTTCCCTTGCACTTGTTCATCCTCAACCCAAGAGGCAATCCACGACTCCACACTGGAGTAGGGTATTACACCACATCGGTGGCCCGAACCAGTATAAACCCCGTGTCCCTTGTTCTGCGAGTTCGACATGCTGAGCTTTGAGATGGTGGTGAGAGCTTGAGCTAGGGGGAGGAGAGATCTTCGTGCGCACCCCAGAGTTCGAACCTCAAGGGTTTTGCCGGAACCCGTAATCCGACACTTTAGCTCGGCTTCTACCGTGTTGCAACATTCCTCAGCAGACGCTGCATTGACCAGCGCCGCGTCGCGAGCCGCCGTGGCCTTGCCAAACTCCTTCTTGCCCTACACCGTGGCAGCCTCGGCTTGGCCCGAGGCCATCCTGATATAAGCATCGGGCTGGAGCCACCTTGAGATCAGCCCCAGGCGCGCTGTCGCCATGCACCTATCGGCGTCGTGAAGATCGGTCTAAAGCTGGTCCAACACAGTGTAGGACTCCTCCAGGGTGCCAGGCCTGGCAGCGGAGCCATGGTCCGCCGGCACGAGAGCCTGGGGAGGAGGCGGCACCGGTACTTAGACTGGTGCCGCCATAGCAGCAAGGGTAGCAGGGGGCTCTATAGCCCCCCAACCCCCCACGGGTTCGATGTGGACGGGCGACTCTGGAGTTTACTGGGCCACGAAAGCGGCCTCCTCTTGAGGCTCTGCCACTGAGCTCTGAGGGGCCCTCTCCATCACTGGTGAGCGCGAGGCGGCCTCCTCCGCCCGCGCCAGGGTCACCACGGCCATGGCGGGCGGTGCGGCCTCATGGGTCCCGTCTTCCACCTTCTTCTTTACCAAGGGCTCCGCGTTGGTCGCCAGGCGAAGAGCATTGTGGGCATGGCATCGAGGATGGCAAATGAAAACAAGGTAAAATACTTACTTGTCGGTGGCGATGTACACCCTTTTCCTGGGTAGAATCACGGCTCCCCCGATCTTCCTAAGCACGGTCTTCGTCGCACCCTGAGGATCAGCCGGGCGGACGACAGCTGGCTCCGGGGTGGCGGCGACGGACAACAAGGCGGGGGGATGCCCCATGGAAGCGATGTCGTCTCGCCATTCTTCATAGTCACTCGGCCCAACCTCCACAAAGGGGTGCCCCCAGACCTCGTAACAACCTCGGTGGAGCGGGGGGATCCCTCGACCGAGTGCTCGGTAGCGTCATCGTCATTAGAGACACCGCGGAGAACCTAAGTCTGTGACGGGGTAGAGGTCTCCGCCACATTGTATATGGTCGCCTCCGAGTCCTCCTCTCCCTTCCCCTCGGAGTTCTCACTAGAGGACACCGACACTGGGGAGTTGGGGAGCTTGGGCAGCACAAGCCCCAGCTCATTGAAGATAGGCATGGCGGCAGCCAGCTCCGCCCCGTCGTCGCGGCGGTACAGCGGGAGATAGGCCCCGGGGAGGCTGTGTAACGCCCCAAGACCGACGCGCCAGGTGTCCTCCAGTTATTCGATGTTGTTACCTTGTCTTTTTCTTGCATGTAGCATCTTGCCATGTCATCATCCACATTGCATCATCATGTTTTCAAAACTTGCATCCATCCCGGTCTTCAAGTTCTTTCCGTTGTCCGTTCTGAGCCCAGACACACTTGCACGCAACCGCGGCACGTCCGAAATATTATTTTATAAGTGGTTAGAAAATGTTCTCGGAATGGGTTGAAAGTTGGCATGTGGTGTTGTTATAGTGTAGATAGGCCGCCTGCCAAATTTCATCGCATTCAGAGTCTGTTTGATAGCCCAACCGTTAAACTATAGCGGCATTAGAAGCCAGTCTATCGTCGGACGTTTTCGGTCTCCGAAAACAGTTGTCGGGCTGCACTACTTCCCTCTCATCTTAGCCCAACCTCCTCTTCACAGCCCACCTAGGCCTACTTAAACCCCCCTCCGGATCGGATCCGTCGGATCACGACCGGAGGCTCCGAAAACCCCTCCTCTAGCCCCCCTTTCCTATTTAAACCCCCTAGTCCATTTTGGACATCCCTAAGCTAAACCTAGTCTTCCCTAACCTCTAGCCTCCCCTGCCTCGTGTTCTGCGTGCAGCCAACTCCACTCCTCCTCAATTTCCGGTGCCCTCCACCTCCATCGTGCCCCTTGGCGAGCTGCCATTGTCATGTGCCGCCGGACCCGCCTCCTCCAGCCTATCCGCGTGCGCCATGTGGCCCCTGCCTGCTTCCCGCCTCCACGGCCCGCGGAGCCCGCTGCTTTCCCGCGCCGGGCTAGATCTGGACCGCGCGCCGCACAAGCTTGTCCTAGCGCTCGTGCAGCATCGCCACCCTGCTCCTTCTGCTTGATCCCATCGGATAAGGAGCGCCTGCCACCCACGGCTCTCCTCGCTGACCTCGCCGCCGGCCACCGGAGAGCCCCGCCGGTGACCCCAGGCCACCTTCCCTGCCCTCCTCTCTCTTGGTTGCTCCCTCTCCGTCTCCCTGCTCTCTCATGATCTCTCTCTCTATGCCCTTCGCAGGTCGACACTGTCGGCCATCTCCGCCCAGGATCCGGAACCCCCATCGCCGGAGCTGCCCATTCCTCACCTCCCTTGCAGTGCTCCGCCACCCTCCGCGCCGGATCTCGCGCCGCTGTGAACCCCGCGACCATGGCCGCGCCCCTGGTTCGTCTCGCTGCGGGTGCACGCTCGCGTTGACCGTGCCTCCAAGGCCCAGCCTGCCTCCCCGCGCCAGGCCCAGCGCTCCGCCAGGCCGGCCTGCCACTACCTCCTCTAGCGAGCTGGGCCAAGGCCCACTGGGTGAGGCCACCCCCAGCACCCCACCTTTTTTTCCTGCTATTGGCCTAGTCAATTCCGGCCCGTTGCGTTTTTTTCCTGTTCCAGCGGTTTTAGCTATTAATCCTGAGTAAACAGTTTTACAAAAAAAAGTCCCCCTACATCATGCATATCATAACTCACCAACCGTGCATCGGATCTAAATAAGTTATATATGCAACTTAACTAAAATTTCATCTAGTTTCATAATATCCAACTTTCATGCATGTTTAAAATGCTTAAACTTGTTGTTTGTTTAATTTGCTCTTATGGCATGTTAATATGATTTATTTCATAACTAAATAACCGTAGCTCCAAACCTAACAAACTTTATATGTAAATGGGGTAGAAAATGCCTTGTTTATCATGGTGGCTTTACTTTGCATGTTTAATAAATCTAAAATTGTGTATAGGGCAGAACAATACCAACTTTGAAATATGCATATGGGGATTTTCCGGAATTGTTGTTCGTTGTTTCCGGCCTCATTTAAACTTGCCTAGGTAGGTAGTTTTGTTGTGCTTCACCCCTTGCCATGTTAATCAACATTTAATATTGTTGGGTACATAAACAGGATCGAATTAAATAACTTGAATGTGGTGTTCCGTCAATATGCAACTCGTTGCATATTAAGCTCCACTTAATTTGTAGTATTGTTTGTGCACTTTGCCATGCCATGCCTCTTTAAACCGGACATGCATCATACTTGGTTGCGCATCATGCCATGTTTATGTGATGGTTGTTTAATATGTTGTTTGCTTCTTTTCGGTGTTGCTTCTTCCGGTTGGTTCCGATAACGTCGCATTTGTGAGGATTCATTCGACTTCGTCCGTTTGTCTTCTTCATGGACTCGTTCTTCTTCCTTGCGGGATCTCAGGCAAGATGACCATACCCTCGAAATCACTTATATCTTTGCTTGCTAGTTGTTCGCTCTATTACTATGTCGCGATACCTACCACTTGCTATATCATGCATCCCATATTGCCATGTCAAGCCTCTAACCCACCTTTCCTAGCAAACCTTTGTTTGGCTATGTTACTGCTTTGCTCAGCCCCTCTTATAGCGTTGCTAGTTGCAGGTGGAGATGAAGTTTGTTCCATGTTGGAACATGGAGATTGTTGGGATATCATTATTATATCTTCTTTACTTTAATGCATCTATATACTTGGTAAAGGGTGGAAGGCTCGGCCTTATGCCTGGTGTTTTGTTCCACTCTTGCCGCCCTAGTTTCCGTCATACTGGTGTTATGTTCCTTGATTTTGCGTTCCTTACACGGTTGGGTGTTATGGGAACCCCTTGACAGTTCGCCTTGAATAAAACTCCTCCAGCAAGGCCCAACCTTGGTTTTACCATTTGCCACCTAAGCCTTTTTTCCTTGGGTTTCGCGGACTCAGGGGTCATCCTTATTTTAAACCTTCGGGCCAGTGCTTCTCTAAGTGTTGGTCCAACCCGAGCGATGTCCGGCGCCCCCTTGGCAACCAGGGTCTATGCCAACCCAACGTCTGGCTCATCCGGTGTGCCATGAGAACGAGATATGTGCAGCTCCTATTGGGATTTGTCGGCACATTCGGGCGGCTTTGCTGGTCTTGTTTTACCATTGTCGAAATGTCTTGTAACTGGGATTCCGAGTCTGATCGGGTCTTCCTGGGAGAAGGAATATCCTTCGTTGACCGTGAGAGCTTGTGATGGGCTAAGTTGGGACACCCTTGTAGGATTTTGAACTATCGAAAGCCGTGCCCGCGGTTATGGGCAGATGGGAATTTGTTAATATCCGGTTGTAAAATACTTGACACATAACTTAATTAAAATGAATCAACTGCGTGTGTAGCCGTGATGGTCTCTTTTCGGCGGAGTCCGGGAAGAGAACATGGTCTCGTGTTGTGCTTGAACGTAAGTAGTTTTCAGGATCACTTCTTGATCATTTTAGCTTCTCAACCGTGCTTTGCTTCTCTTCTCGCTCTATTTTGTGTAAGTTAGTCACCATATATTATAGTGCTTGTTGTAGCTCCACCTCACTACCCCTTCCTACCCATAAGCTTAAATAGTCTTGATCGTGAGGGGGTGAGATTGCTGAGTCCCCATGACTCACAGATTACTTCCAAACAGATGCAGGTGCTGATGATGCCAGTGCAGGGGACGCTACCAAACTCAAGTGGGAGTGAGACAAGGATTCGGGTCGTTACTGTGTTTCTTTTCTGGATGATCAGTAGAGGAGCCCAGTTGGGGCGATCGGGGATCTAGCATTTGGGGTTGTCTTTATTTATGTTGGTTCTGTAGTCGGACATTGATTGTATTCTGGATGATGTATGATTTTTTATGTATTGTGTGAAGTGGTGATTGTAAGCCAACTCTTTATCCCTTTCTTATTCAGTACATGGGATGTGTAAAGATTAACCCTCTTGCGACATGCCCTCTATGCGGTTATGCCTCTAAGTCGTGCTCCGACACGTGGGAGATATAGCCGCATCGTGGGTGTTACAAGTTGGTAATCAGAGCATTCCCCGACTTGGGAGCCCCCTGCTTGATCAAATCGTTGACGTTGTTGAGTATAGACAAAATGTTTTGAGTCTTATAGGATTATATATATCGGAGAGTAGGATTCTTTTTACTCCTCAGTCCCTTCATCGCTCTAGTGAGGCCTCATGACGTAGAGTTTTGACTCTTCTCTCCTCAAATTTTACGATTTTTTTTAGGATCACGCGGGTATCTTGGAATCATTCCGATGGTTTTGTGATGAGAACATTGTTCTTGGTGCCTCCTGACATTTAGGGGTTGTGGCAGTGTCCCGGGGAGTTGAGCTCCGAGGTGTTGTCGTCACAATTTTATCGTTGCAGTTCTCGAATACCTGAGTTCGCCGACATCGAAAATCTCTTTTATGCAGTTGTTGGTGAGATAACCTCGACGCCACCCAGTACTGGGGCGAGAGTTCGGGAGTATTGCCATAACTCGTATAACGGATGCTTTTCGAAGGTTGAGGTAAATGATTTCCGAAGGTTTCTTTGTTATGTGTTGAAGGATGGTGATGCGGAGCATCCCAAGGTCATCCCCATGGACCTACCATCGTCTCATCAAGTGCCTAGTGGACCCATGACTCGATCACGTCCAAGAGCTCTTGAAACCGAGGTGACATCTCTCCTCTCACAATTCCACTTCTATGCACATGAAGCATGGCTACTACCTCATATGGACACTTTGTGCATACTCAGGTACCATGGAGAAGCTAAGGAGCAAGGACAAGAAGAAGAGGAAGATGGATGAGAAGACGGAGAAGAAGGAGGGCTGAAGGCAAAGTCCCAGCCACCGGACGACCGGCCGGGACCAAACGTCTGGCGCCTGAAGCATCAGCCAAGCCCCAGCGAGCGGACGTCCAGTCCAGACCGGACGACCAGTGCCCCCGCACCCGAAGCAAACGAGCGGACGTCCGGTCCGGATCGGATGACTGGCGCACCTGCATCCGAGCCAACATCCGCGGAAGTCCGACGTTTCCGGACGTCCGGCACCCCCATCAAAGAGCAGAACCAGCGGATGTCCGGAGGACACCGGACGACCGGCCACTCCTGAGACACTGGACGTCCGGCCACCCGCGGACGTCCGGTACCTGGCTGCGTCCAGATTCGGGCTCGAGGCCCATGTACCCCTACTTTCGCCCCATTTGCACTTAGACTATAAATAGACCTCTCCCGCCTCTTTTCTAGGGGAGCAAATGTTTAGCTCATATTTGTGAGAGAGCTTTGCTCATCCACTTGGTTACCTTCTCCTCGGAGATTCGAGCCTCCACCAGAGAAGATCCCCCAAGCGGATTCAAGCCCCCTTTACGGGAAGATCCCCTTGTGGATTCAAGACCTCCTCACGGAGAAGAACCGGTTACCGTGTATCGTCCCTAGTTGTCCGTGGATTCATGTATCGTTCTATGTACTCGAGGATCAAGCCCATGTGTGATTTATTCATGTCGGGTTAGTGATTTCCTCTTGTGTTTTCCTTCCGTTCTTCCCCGTGTTCTTCGTGATTTCCCCGGGATCCGTTCCTTTCGTGAAAGATCGGGCGATTAGGGTCTCTACTCTACATCATCTTGGTGTCTAGAGTAAGGTTGATCATGATTTCGGAGCCCCCCCTCTTCGTTTTCTAGCTTGATTTTCTTGTTTTTCGTCCTAATCCGAAAATCCCCACAAAAATAGCCCCAAATTTTTTTTCTTATGTTTTGTGAGTTTTGATGATGTTTTGTTGGTTTTGATCCATGAATTTGTTGCGTTGCAAGTGGATCTAGCCTTCCCCCACAATATCCACCTCAAAATCCATCCAAAATCCACGAAATCCATTCATTTTTGACCCCGACCCACCGGACGACCGCAACTTACCGGACGTCCGGCGACCCAGGAACCACCGAACGTCCGACCTTACCGGACGACCGGAACCTCTAAACCGAGCTGAAATTAGTGGATTTCCGACCCGACCGGGCATCCGGCGCCCGGACATCCATCCATTTCCGGATGACCGCTACTATCAAAACTGTTTTCGCTGAAATTTTGTTTCGGCTTCCACCACATCATACGCTACACCACCACCGACTTCCGCAAACCTTTCCAATATCCCAACCCACACCACCACTTACCCGCTACCTACTCCGACACAATTGCTACTTTGAGGGTTTGAGAATTTGAGTGCGGTACCGTATCCTTTAGTGTTTCGGCTATCTAGGTACGGTTCGACATCGACATCACCGCCGTTCATCTTCGCCACGGACGCGTCATCAACAACGACCACCTCGACCACGACTTGGTATTCGTGCCACCATTTTGACACCATACCGGAAGCAAGACCGGTAACCTCATCTTGGTATTGGACATATCACTCTTGCCATTACATTGATAGCCATCATAGCCTTACTCCTTTGTGCTGCTTACCCATCGAGACTAGCCATTGAGTATTGCCGGCAATGAGACTTGTGCACATTAGTGATCATACTTCCCATAGCATACATACATACATCATTTTTGCCTATATTGGTATCATCTCTTGTGTCACAAAGTTGTCATCGCATACTCACTTGCTATCTTGGTTGGTCAAGCATTGCATGAGAAAAGAGCTCAAACATCAAAGAGCCAAACAAGCTTTCAAGCAAAGAGCTTTTAAGCAAGAACCATAGCATCATACAACATTAAGATTGTCATACTCGATCATTTTGGATCATATCATAGCAACACCTTGCATAAAACATATTTGGGATAGAAGTGGTTGAAATTTTGCTACTTAGGTTGTGCACAAGTTCTTGTATCCGCCTATCGTGCAATCAAGCTAGCATCTCTCTAGTGTTGTGCAACAAGAGCATTTTTGTGGATTCCACATTTTGGCTCATCCTTGGTTGCCCAACCCCACTTATCTATTTGCGTGTGTGTTTCCGTGTATCGTATATGCTTGGTCTACTTGTTACATTGCATCTTGCGAATCTTTTCCAACATTATTGAATCTTGCTTACATTCACATTAAAAATTGTGCCACCATCCTAACCAAGCTCCACCATAAGCTTTTACTTGTGTAGGTGTGAGAAACCGACAAGAATTCGTACCAATTGGGCTATTTCCTTGTCCTACATTGGAGTGATCATCGATTCACTTTCAACTTCGGTCAAGGTACATTTGGTATTCGTTCTTCTCTTTCTACCACTCACATTTGTCTTGGAATGATGGATAGGCCAAGTACTTCTACCAACCCACTCTTCATGGAGCAAGACGACGACATGAACTCCTTCGTCACCAATAGTCACCTCTTTGGTGCACAACGTGCTTTGCATCAAGAGCAACAAGCTATGAGTGAACGCATCGACAACCTTGCCGCCGACTTGCGACTTTCTGAGCAACGTACAAGGGACTACTTCGACCACAAGCTCGAAGATCACAAGCAAGAGAATGACGCAAGGATGGACGAGATTCACGCTTTGATGCTCAACCGCTCTTCTTCCACTTCAAGAAGGAGCTGTTCAAGTCGCCACTCTGACTTTACCCCCTCCGGCTCAAGTACACCGTCGTAAAACACTCTTCGACGTGCCGCGCGCAACGAGCGTCAAGCAAACCTCAATCCACTTCGGGACACCGACTCGCAAGAACATCGACGACGTCAAGCCGAAGAAGCCTTTGCGCTAGCTCGAGAACGGCAACAACAACGCCAACATGAAGAGGAAGAACGCACGCGTCGACACCAAAATGCATAAGATGCCGAGGCTCAACGTCAAGAACAACAACTCCGTGACGCTCAAGCACTCGAGGCACAACGAGCTCTATGCGATTCGAGTCGAGCCGTTGCCGACCGAGGCCGACAAGCCCGTGAAGAAGAGGAAGCACTTCGCGAAGAACTTCATGAACGACGATTTCAAGTGCGCTTGCATCGTCTAGTTCCTCCTCGAGCTCGACACGCTCCTCCACAAGCTCTCCAAGACCATCAAGTTCATCAAGAGCATGAAGACAATGGGAATCCTCCGTGATAAGAACAACACGAGGTTGGCAACCCTCCACGTCAAGAGCACCACGAGTTGAACAATCATCTACAACATGGGCGTCATCATCCCCGACCCCAACACAATGAAGAACAACGCTACGGCAAGCTCAAGTTCACCATGCCCAAGTTCAACGGAAGAAACAATCCCGAAGAATACCTTTCATGGGCATTGAAAGTTGACAAGATCTTCCGTTTGCACAATTATGAAGAAGAGAAGAAGATCGCGATGGCATCCCTTGAGTTCCAAGACTATGTCCTCATTTGGTGGGAACAAATCATAGAGCGCCGCGAGGCAAGAGGTGAACCACCCATCACTACTTGGGCACAAATGAAGGATGTCATGAGAGCACGCTTCGTTCCTAACTACTACAACCACGACCTCTTCAAGAAACTCCAACAACTCAAGCAAGGAACCAAGAGCGTTGAAGAATACTACAAGGAGATGGAGATTGCTATGATAAGAGCCAATTTGACAGAAGATGATGAGAAAACAATGGCACATTTCTTGAATGGACTCAATCATCCTATCAAGAAGATCGCCGACTTCCAACCATACTCAAATCTCATCGAGCTCGTGCACCAAGCTACCAAAGCGGAACGCCAAGTGCAAGATGATTTCAAGTATGCCAAGTTCTCATCCAAGTCCTACGGTTTCTCCAATAATCAAGCTTCAACGACTCCAACACCGACTACAAGACCCTCTACTTCCAACATCGACAAGTCGACTTCCAAGAAAGCTTCGCCAACTACAAGCAATCCTAATACAAGCAACTTCAAGACGAGAGCTTCATCATCATCAACCCCTACCGATGAGACCGTCAAGACGAGTTCCCTCAAGTGTTTCACTTGCGGCGGCCGAGGCCACAAGTCCTATGAGTGCACCAACAAGCGCACCATGATCTTCAACGACGATGGCACTTATGATTCCATGAGCGAAGGAGAAATGGAAGCCCTTGAGCAAGTCGCCATGCACCACCAAGTGAACAATGAAGAAGAACAAGTCTTTTGTGATGAAGACTCAAGTCCCGCACTTGTTGTCTCCAAAGTCTTGACTCTCCAACATCACCAAGAAGAAGACCAACAATGCCACATATTCCACACCAAGGCCGGCATCAATGGACAATCCGTCAAGGTCATCATCGATGGAGGGAGTTGTCACAATCTCGCAAGTGAAGAACTTTGCTCCAAGCTCCAATTGCCCAAGACGAAGCATCCACATCCATACAAAGTGCAATGGCTTAGTGACTCTGGTACCATCCAAGTCGAGCACCGAGTGCAAGTCTCCTTCAAGTTCGGCGCCTACGAAGACACCTTGCAATGTGACGTCATCCCAATGACCATTTGTCATCTTCTCCTTGGACGGCCAAGGCAATTCGATAGAGGAGTCGTCCACAATGGGCGTACAAACCACTATTGCTTCAAGATGCAAGGAAAGGAGTTCGTGTTATGCCCTATGTCTCCAAGCGAAGTGATCGCCGATAAGCAAGCCACCCATCATGGAGAGAATGGTGAGAGAGTGAGCCATCAAAAAGAGAGTGAGCGCCACAAGCCCAAATTGAGTGCCTCCACGATGAGCGAAAACAAGAACCTAGTTCTTTTTGCCACCAAACGTGAGATGAGAGAAGTGTGTGAGAACCCATCTAGTTTCCTACACTACGTCCTCGTGTGCAAGGACAATGCACGACAAACTAACACTTCTCACACTCTTCCTCTAGTGTTGTCTTCTCTTTTGCAGGAATTTCAAGATGTTTTCCCCGATGAGCTACCTACGGGACTACCTCCACTACGAGGCATTGAGCACCGCATCGACCTCATCCCGGAGCACCGCTTCCGAGCAAGGCTCCCTACCGTGTCAACCCCGAAGAAACCAAAGAAATTCAAAGGCAAGTAAATCATCTCATAGACCATGGTCTTGTGTGTGAAAGTTTGAGCCCTTGTGCCGTACCGGTCATTCTTGTGCCAAAACGTGATGGTAGTTTTCGCATGTGCTCCGATTGTAGACCTATCAATGCTATCACCATTCATTATAGATATCCCATTCCACGCCTAGATGATATGCTAGATGAACTTAGTGGTGCCACTATATTTTCCAAAATTGATCTCAAGAGTGGTTACTATCAAATCTGCATACAAGAGGGCGATGAATGGAAAACCGCCTTCAAAACCAAGTTTGGTTTGTATGAGTGGTTAGTCATGCCTATGGGTCTCTTGGAAGCACCGGGCACTTTTATGTGCCTTATGAATCATGTATTTCGCTCAATATCATAGCATATGTGGTTGCTTGAGGAGTTATTTGAGTCTCCTAAGGTGTCTAGGCTACTTAGGGACGGTTGATTCTTCTTCAACCACCACCATAACCTCCACTTCCACATTGCCTAGTGCAACACCACCGCATTCCGCTACCACCATTTGACTTTTGTCCTTGAGATTTTGAGTTCGTGGTTTTCCGTTTCCTAAGGTGTTTCGGCTACTTAGGGATGAGTCTCCATTATCTCGGTATCTAGAGCAAGGTTGATCATGATTTCGAAGCCCCCCCTCTTTGTTTTCTAGCTTGATTTCCTAGTTTTTCGTCCTAATCCGAAAATCCCCACAAAAATAGCCCCAATTTTTTTTCTTGTGTTTTGTAAGTTTTGATGATGTTTTGTTGGTTTTGATCCGTGAATTTGTTGTGTTGCAAGTGGATCTAGCCTTCCCCCACCATCTCCACCTCAAAATCCATCCAAAATCCACGAAATCCATTCATTTTTTACCCCGACCCACCGGACGACCGCAACTTACCGGACGTCCGGTGACCCAGGAACCACCGGACGTCCGACCTTACCGGACGACCGGAACCTCTAAACCGAGCTGAAATTAGCGGATTTCCGACCCGACCGGGCATCCGGCGCCCGGACATCCGTCCATTTCCGGACGACCGCTACTGTAAAAACTGTTTTCGCTCAAATTTTGTTTTGGCTTCCACCACATCATCCGCTACACCACCACCGACTTCCGCAAACCTTTCCAATATCCCAATCCACACCACCACTTACCCGCTACCTACTCCGACACAATGCTACTTTGAGGGTTTGAGAATTTGAGTGCGGTACCGTATCCTTTTGTGTTTCGGCTATCTAGGTACGTTTCGACATCGACATCACCGCTGCTCATCATTGCCACGGACGCATCATCAACAACGACCACCTCGACTACGACTTGGTATTCGTGCCACCATTTTGACACCATACCGGAAGCAAGACCGGTAACCTCATCTTGGTATTGGACATATCACTCTTGCTATTACATTGATAGCCATCATAGCCTTACTCCTTTGCGTTGCTTACCCATCGAGACTAGCCATTGAGTATTGCCGGCAACGATACTTGTGCACATTAGTGATCATACTTCCCATAGCATACATACATACATCATTGTGGCCTATATTGGTATCATCTCTTGTGTCACAAAGTTGTCATCGCATACTCACTTGCTATCTTAGTTCGTCAAGCATTGCATGAGAAAAGAGCTCAAACATCAAAGAGTGAAACAAGCTTTTAAGCAAAGAGGAAAGATAAGCAAAGAGCTTTTAAGCAAGAACCATAGCATCATACAACATTAAGATTGTCATACTTGATCATTTTGGATCATATCATAGCAACACCTTGCATAAAACATATTTGGGATAGAAGTCGTTGCAATTTTGCTAAGTAGGTTGTGCACAAGTTCTTGTATCCGCCTATCATGCAATCGTGCTAGCGTTTATCTAGTGTTGTGCAACAAGAGCATTTTTGTGGATTCCACGTTTTGGCTCATCCTTGGTTGCCCAACTCCACTTATCTATTTGCGCGTGTGTTAGCATGTACCGTATATGATTGGTCTACTTGTTACATTGCATCTTGCGAATCTTTTCCAACATTATTGAATCTTGCTTACATTCACATTAAAAATTGTGCCACCATCCTAACCAAGCTCCACCATAAGCTTTTACTTGTGTAGGTGTGAGAAACCGACGAGAATTCGTACCAATTGGGCTATTTCCTTGTCCTACATTGGAGTGATCATCGATTCACTTTCAACTTCGGTCAAGGCACATTTGGTATTCGTTCTTCTCTTTCTACCACTCACATTTGTCTTGGAATGATGGATGGGCCAAGTACTTCTACCAACCCACTCTTCATGGAGCAAGACGACGACATGAACTCCTTCTTCACCAAGAGTCGCCTCTTTGGTGCACAACGTGCTTTGCATCAAGAGCAACAAGCTATCAGTGAACACATCGACAACCTTGCCGCCGACTTGCGACTTTCCGAGCAACGTACAATGGACTACTTCGACCACAAGCTCGACGATCACAAGCAAGAGATGACGCAAGGATGGACGAGATTCGCGCTTTGTTGCTCAACCGCTCTTCTTCCACTTCAAGAAGGAGCCGTTCAAGTCGCCACTCCGACTTTACCCCCTCCGCTCAAGTACACTGTCGTTAAACACTCTTTGACGTGCCGCGCGCAACGAGCGTCAAGCAAACCTCAATCCACTTCGGGACACCTACTCGCAAGAAAATCAACGACATTAAGCCGAAGAAGCCTTTGCGCTAGCTCGAGAACGACAACAACAACGCCAACATGAAGAGGAAGAACGCGCGCGTCTACACCAAAATGCACAAGATGCCGAGGCTCAACGTCAAGAACAACAACTCCGTGATGCTCAAGCACTCGAGGCACAACAAGCTCTATGCGATTCGAGTCGAGCCGTTGCCGACCGAGGCCGACAAGCCCGTGAAGAAGAGGAAGCACTTCGCGAAGAACTTCATGAACGACGATTTCAAGCGCGCTTGCATCTGCTAGTTCCTCCTCGAGCTCGACGCGCTCCTCCACAAGCTCGCCAAGACCATCAAGTTCATCAAGAGCATGAAGACAATGTCAATCCTCCGTGACAAGAACAACACGAGGTTGACAACCCTCCACATCAAGAGCACCACGAGTTGAACAATCATCTACAACATGTGCGTCTTCATCCCCGACCCCAACACAATGAAGAGCAACGCTACGGCAAGCTCAAGTTCACCATGCCCAAGTTCAACGGAAGCAACAATCCCGAAGAATACCTTTCATGGGCATTGAAAGTTGACAAGATCTTCCGTTTGCACAATTATGAAGAAGAGAAGAAGATCGTGATGGCATCCCTTGAGTTCCAAGACTATGTCCTCATTTGGTGGGAACAAATCATAGAGCGCCACGAGGCAAGAGGTGAACCACCCATCAGTACTTGGGCACAAATGAAGGATGTCATGAGAGCACGCTTCGTGCCTAACTACTACAACCGCGACCTCTTCAAGAACCTCCAACAACTCAAGCAAGGAACCAGGAGCATTGAAGAATACTACAAGGAGATGGAGATTGCTATGATAAGAGCCAATGTGACGGAAGATGATGAGCAAACAATGGCACGTTTCTTGAATGGACTCAATCATACTATCAAGAAGATCGCTGACTTCCAACCATACTCAAATCTCATCGAGCTCGTGCACCAAGCTACCAAAGCGGAACACCAAGTGCAAGATGATTTCAAGTATGCCAAGTTCTCATCCAAGTCCTACGGTTTCTCCAATAATCAAGCTTCAACGACTCCAACACCGACTACAAGACCCTCTACTTCCAACATCGACAAGTTGACTTCCAAGAAAGCTTCGCCAACTACAAGCAATCCTAACACAAGCAACTTCAAGACTAGAGCTTCATCATCATCAACCCCTACCGATGAGACCGTCAAGATGAGTTCCCTCAAGAGTGTCACTTGCGGCGGCCGATGCCACAAGTCCTATGAGTGCACCAACAAGCACACCATGATATTCAACGACGATGGCTCTTATGATTCCATGAGCGAAGGAGAAATGGAAGCCCTTGAGCAAGTCGCCATGCACCGCCAAGTGAATAATGAAGAAGAACAAGTCTTTTGTGATGAAGACTCAAGTCCCGCACTTGTTGTCTCCAAAGTCTTGACTCTCCAACATCACCAAGAAGAAGACCAACGATGCCACATATTCCACACCAAGGCCGGAATCAATGGACGATCCATCAAGGTCATCATCAATGGAGGGAGTTGTCACAATCTCGCAAGTGAAGAACTTTGCTCCAAGCTCCAATTGCCCAAGATGAAGCATCCACATCCATACAAAGTGCAATGGCTTAGTGACTCCGGTACCATCCAAGTCGAGCACCGAGTGCAAGTCTCCTTCAAGATCGGCGCCTACAAAGACACCTTGGAGTGCGACGTCATCCCAATGACCGTTTGTCATCTTCTCCTTGGACGGCCATGGAAATTCGATAGAGGAGTCATCCACAATGGGCGTACAAACCACTATAGCTTCAAGATGCAAGGAAAGGAGTTCGTGTTATGCCCTATGTCTCCAAGCCAAGTGATCGCCGATAAGCAAGCCATCCATCATGGAGAGAATGGTGAGAGAGTGAGCCATCAAAAAGAGAGTGAGCGCCACAAGCCCAAATTGAGTGCCTCCACGATGAGCGAAAACAAGAACCTAGTTCTATTTGCCACCAAACGTGAGATGAGAGAAGTGTGTGAGAACCCATCTAGTGTCCTACACTACGTCCTCGTGTCCAAGGACAATGCACCACAAACTAACACTTCTCAGACTCTTCCTCTAGTGTTGTCTTCTCTTTTGCAGGAATTTCAAGATGTTTTCCCCGATGAGCTACCTCCGGGACTACCTCCACTACGAAGCATTGAGCACCGCATCGACCTCATCCCCGGAGCACCGCTTCCAAACAAGGCTCCCTACTGCGTCAACCCCGAAGAAACCAAAGAAATTCAAAGGCAAGTAAAGCATCTCATAGACCATGGTCATGTGCGTGAAAGTTTGAGCCCTTGTGCCGTACCAGTCATTCTTGTGCCAAAACGTGACGGTAGTTTTCGCATGTGCTCCGGTTGTAGACCTATCAATGCTATCACCATTCGTTATAGATATCCCATTCCACGCCTAGATGATATGCTAGATGAACTTAGTGGTGCCACTATATTTTCCAAAATTGATCTCAAGAGTGGTTACTATCAAATCCGCATAGAAGAGGGCGATGAATGGAAAACCGCCTTCAAAACCAAGTTTGGTTTGTATGAGTGGTTAGTCATGCCTATGGGTCTCTCGGAAGCACCGGGCACTTTTATGCGCCTTATGAATCATGTATTTGGCCCTTACATTGGTATATTTGTTGTGGTTTACTTCGATGACATTCTTGTGTTTAGCAAATCTATCAAAGAGCATGTCACCCATGTCCGCACCGTTTTGCAAACTCTTAGGAAAGAGCGTCTCTATGCTAATATGGAGAAATGCCTTTTTGGTGTTGATAAGCTCGTTTTATTGGGTTTTGTTGTCTCTTCTATGGGTGTTCATGTAGATGAGTCCAAGATCAATGCTATTAAGACTTGGCCGCAACCAACCAACTTGCATCAAGTGCGTAGTTTCCTTGGTCTTGCGGGTTTCTATCGTCGCTTTGTGAAGGATTTTAGTACCATTGCTTCGCCTTTGCATGCTTTCAGCAAGAAGAATGTGCCGTTTATTTGGGGACCATCCCAAGATACCGCATTAAATGAGCTTAAGAATTTGCTTACTCATGCACTCGTGGTTGCTTTACCCAACTTCGACAAGCCTTTTGAGATTCATTGCGATGCTAGTGGTAATGGCATAGGAGGTGTGTTAACGCAAGAGAAGTGCCCCATAGCTTACTTTAGTGAGAAACTTTCCGGAGCGCAACGCAACTATCCCATCTATCACGAAGAGCTATTTGCTTTAGTCCGCGTTTTACATGAATGGGAACATTACCTTCATCCCCATGAGTTTATCATTCATACCGATCATGAGACTCTCAAGTACCTTAAGGGTCAAACTAAGCTGAACAAGCGTCATGCTAAATGGAGTGAATTCATTGAGTCTTTTCCCTATGTCATCAAGTACATCAAGGGTAAAGAAAACATCGTAGCGGATGCTGTTTCCCGCATATGCATGCTAGTCACGCAACTTGAGTTAGATGTCATTGGCTTCGAGCATATCAAAGAATTTTATGAGCATGATGAAACTTTTGCACTCCTTATGCCAAGTGTTTGTCGAATACATCTTGGGAACACTATTACATCAAGGACGGCTATCTTATGAGAGCTAACAAACTTTGCATCCCCAAGTCGTCCCTTCGTTTGTTGCTTTTGCAGGAATCACATGGAGGAGGCTTAATGGGACATTTCGGACGCGACAAGACGTTCGCCACACTCTCGAAGAGCTACTTTTGGCCAAAGATGTTTCGGGACGTCAATCGCTTCACCAACCGATGTTCGACATGCCGCAAAGCTAAGTCCAAAGCTCAATCTCATGGCCTCTATATGCCTCTACCGATTCCATACCAACCATGGGAAGACATTAGCATGGACTTCGTACTTGGTTTGCCTAGGACTCGCAATGGGAAAGATTCTATATTTGTCGTTGTGGACCGTTTCTCAAAAATGGCACATTTTATTCCTTGTAACAAGATAGACGATGCTTCACATGTTGCTAATCTCTTTTGTAGGGAAATATTGCGTCTACATGGTGTGCCAAAGACTATCGTCTCGGACCGCGACGTCAAGTTCTTGAGTTACTTTTGGAAGACCTTATGCGCCAAGCTCGGAATCAAGCTTCTCTTCTCCACGGCCTATCACCCACAAACCGATGGCCAAACGGAGGTGACAAACCGCACGCTCTCCACCCTTTCTTCGCGTGCTAATCAAGAAGAACATCAAGGAGTGGGAGGAGTGCTTACCCATCGCCGAGTACGCCTACAACCGTGCAAGACATTCGACTACCGGCAAGTCCCCCTTCGAGGTTGTCTATGGTTTCAACCCGTTGTCCCCATTGGACATCCTGGCTCTACCACTTCACGAGCGCACAAACATGGGCGCGAGTGACCGAGCCAACCACCTCAAGAAGATGCATGAAGATACAAGGCACACCATTGAGCTCCAAGTACAACGACTCGCGACCAAGCTCAACGTCAACAAGAATCACATGATATTCAACATTGGAGATCTTGTATGGATACACATTCAGAAGGAATGCTTCCCCAACGAACGCAAGTCGAAGCTACTACCACGAGCCGATGGACCATTCAAGGTGCTTGCACGCTACAACAACAACGCTTACAAGATCGACATCCCACGTGACAAGTACAACGTGAGCGACATCTTCAACGTCAAAGATCTCTCCCCGTACCATGTTGATCAGGATTTCGATCCGAGGTCGGATCTTCCCCAAGGGAGGGGAGATGATGTGGACCATCCCAAGGTCATCCCCAAGGACCTACCATCGTCTCATCAAGTGCCTAGTGGACCCATGACTCGATCATGTGCAAGAGCTCTTGAAACCGAGGTGACATCTCTCCTCTCACAATTCCACTTCGATGCACAAGAAGCACATGAAGCATGGATATTACCTCATATGGACACTTTGTGCATACATAGGTACCATGGAGAAGCTAAGGAGCAAGGACAAGAAGAAGAGGAAGATGGACGAGAAGACGTAGAAGAAGGAGGGCTGAAGGCAAAGTCCCAGCCACTGGACGACCGGCCGGGACCGGACGTCCGGCGCCTGAAGCATCAGCCGAGCCCCAGCGAGCGGACGTCCGGTCCAGACCGGACGACCGGTGCCCCCGCACCCGAAGCAAACGAGCGGACTTCCGGTCCGGACCGGACGACCGGTGCACCTGCATCCGAGCCAACATCAGTGGATGTCTGATGTTTCCGGACGTCCGGCACCCCCATCACAGAGCAGAACCAGCGGACGTCCGGAGGACACCGGACGACCGGCCGCCCCTGAGACACCGGACGTCCGCCCACCAGCGGACGTCCGGTACCTGGCTGCGTCCAGATTCGTGGCCGAGGCCCATGTACCCCTACTTTCGCCCAATTTGCACTTAGACTATAAATAGACCTCTCCCGCCTCTTTTCTAGGTTCAGCAAATGTTTAGCTCATATTTGTGAGAGAGCTTTGCTCATCCACTTGGTTACCTTCTCCTCGGAGATTCGAGCCTCCACCAGAGAAGATTCCCCAAGCGCATGCAAGCCCCCTTTACGGGAAGATCCCCTTGTGGATTCAAGACCTCCTCACGGAGAAGAACCAGTAACCGGGTATCATCCCTACTTATCCGTGGATTCGTGCATCGTTCTATGTACTCGAGGATCTAGCCCATGTGTGACTTATTCATGTCGGTATAGTGATTTCCTCTTGTGTTTTCCTTCTGTTCTTCCCCGTGTTCTTCGTGATTTCTCTGGGATCCCCTCCTTTCGTGAAAGATTGGGCGATTAGGGTCTCTATCCTACATTCATAGAACGTGGGAGGGTAAAAACAAGTCTTGTGATCCTAATCGCCCGATCTTTCACAAAAAGAGCGGATCCCGGGGAAATCACGAAAAACACGGGGAAGAACGGAAGGAAAACACAAGAGGAAATCACTAAACCGACATGAATAAGTCACACATGGGCTAGATCCTCGAGTACATAGAACGATACACGAATCTACGGACAACTAGGGACGATACACGGTAACCGGTTCTTCTCCGTGAGGAGGTCTTGAATCCACAAGGGGATCTTCCCGTAAAGGGGGCTTGAATCCGCTTGGGGGATCTTCTCCGGTGGAGGCTCGAATCTCCGAGGAGAAGGTAACCAAGTGGATGAGCAAAGCTCTCTCACAAATATGAGCTAAACATTTGCGGACCCTAGAAAAGAGGTGGGAGAGGTCTATTTATAGTCTAAGTGCAAATGGGGTGAAAGTATGGGTACATGGGCCTCGGGCCCGAATCTGGACACAGCCAGGTACCGGACGTCCGCTGGTGGCCGGACGTCCGGTGTCTCAGGAGCGGCCGGTCGTCCGGTGTCCTCCGGACGTCCACTGGTTTTGCTCTGTGATGGGGGTGCCGGACGTCCGGAAACGTCGGACTTCCAATGATGTTGGCTCGGATGTAGGTGCACCGGTCGTCCGTTCCGGACCGGATGTCCACTCATTTGCTTTAGGTGCGGGGGCACCGGTCGTCCGGTCTGGACCGGACGTCCGCTCGCTGGGGCTCGGCTGATGCTTTAGGCGCCGGACGTCCGGTCCCGGCCGGTCGTCCGGTGCCTGGGACTTTGCCTTCATCCCTCCTCCTTCTCGTCCATCTTCCTCTTCTTCTTGTCCTTGCTCCTTAGCTTCTCCATGGTACCTGAGTATGCACAAAGTGTCCATATGAGGTAGTAGCCATGCTTCATGTGCATCGAAGTGGAATTGTGAGAGGAGAGATGTCACCTCGGTTTCAAGAGCTCTTGCACGTGATCGAGTCATGGGTACACTAGGCACTTGATGAGACGATGGTAGGTCCATGGAGATGACCTTGGGATGCTCCGCATCATCAGATGATGTAGGGTAGGAACCCTAGGGGCCGATCTTTCACGAAAGGAGCAGATCCCGTCCAAGAACGCGAAGAACACGAGGGAAAAACGAGGGAAAACACAAGAGTAAACACAAGAGAATCACTCAACCAACAAGAATAGATCACACATGTGCTAGATCGATGAACACAAAGGTGAGATACAAGATCCAAAGTCAACAACGGACGATATAAAGGTAGCCGGTCTTCTCCGTGAGGAGGTCTTGATGTTCTTCTCCAAAAGGAGGTCTTGAATCCAAAGGGATCTTCTCCAAGGAGGCCGCGGTCTCTCACGAGGAGTAGATCCGATGTGGATGAGCGAAGCTCTATCTCTAAGTATGAGCTAAACCAACGCTAACCCTCAAATGGAGGAGGTGTGATAGAGGCTAAGGTGTCCCAATGTTTCAATGAGATGGTGGCTATCGTTTTCTGTGGGAGTCGACCTTGACGATCCGACTACGAACGTGCGAGACGTCACGCCTTAGCAATCGCTAAACCAACTTCCGAGGGTTATTGACCATGCCGGAGCACGATCAACATGACCACGAGGGTCTGTTTCCTGCGAGCAAACAAAGAACAAGCAAGAAACTGAGATTGCAATCAGGATATTGCGAATATAAGATGAAAGCTTTTTTGATCATGGTGGGGTTCTATGACGTCTTGGTCTGGTCGTTGGACACAAACGAAGTACGCGAAGTTGCAGCTATGGCGAACTTTTAATCTAAACAAAACCCAAAGTCTAAACGACGCCCTAAGGGCTGTATATATGGAGGAAGAGGGGGGAATTTCGTGGCCCTTGAGGGTGGGGTCTGAAACCAACCCTAACTCTTGTTTCCCCACACATACAGACTCTAAAAATAGCCTATACTTAAGTATTTCGAAATTACATGGGCCTGGCCCATTAATAAGGTGACGCAGCACCTAGAATAGCCTATGGACGGATATTATGAAGTGGCATCTTGTATATTTCGTCCAAGGCTTCATGCACTCCTTATGGCGGCTTCAAAGTCCTGAAATCATCACTTGTAACTCCGTTCTTGATCCCCTTGCGCATGCCATCAACTCCATGCGTGTTCTTGCTCCAATGTTCATCCTTCTCCAAGCTAGGCCCTTCATTTGTAAGCAAAACAAATGTATCCAATTTAGGCAGCATCATAATCTCATGAACATTAGAATCATTACCAAGAAACAAAAGTACCTGGTAATTTAATTGGCGTGCGCGAGCTCTAGTAATTGGTCCAGTATATGTAACAGTAGGGGCTGTGGGTGTAACAATGGTATTGATGTCCTCATCAAGGTGGATGAGTATATATAGTCTAGAGCCACGAAGGGGTAAGTGGGAGAGGGATACAAGGCCAAAGGCCCGGCTGCGCACAGGCAGGTACCATATTGTGCACACAAGTATTGGGATCATGCAATGAATGGGATGAATCAAAATCTCCTAAAATGTATGAGGAAACTATGGGTGTCTCCTCATGAGCAATGTTGGAAACATCATATGGAGAAAATGGACAACATCCAAAACAATGCATATCCGAAGCTAGGTGGTTATGGCATGGCATATGAGATAAATGATGCAAAGGTAGCATGTCAATATCATCACAAGAGAAACAAATGACAATAACCATAGGCTTGGCATCTATGCCATAAGTGCAAATTGGATTAATCTTAATGGCATATGCATAGTCACTATGAAGAGATTGCAAATATGACATGTGGTCGATCTCATGCAAAGCATATGACAAGTCAAGCGGATTGGATGAAGGGAAAATCCCATGCTCAACCATCTCGTTGGTGTCGTCGTGGATGAAGGCCGAAGATGGCACATCATCACTCTCGCCTCCTAAGATGGAAGCATCATCCTTGCTCGTCACCATGTCGCTCGCCTCCAAAGCTTGGTCCTTGATGGTGTCTATAGTCGTAGTCGTCCCCGCGCCATCTTGAAAAAGAGTCGAAATAGACTCGGCATCGTCAATGCCACAAAGAGGGATGGAGGTGAAGTCGAACTTGGGAGCATCGTCTTGGAGCTCGTCGGGCTTGGACATCTTGGTGGTACTAGCCTCATGCTCATTCTCATGGAGCTTGGTCGTCTCGAAGTGAGCTTGGGGTGGAGAAGCTTTGGCCTTCATGATTTCTTGTTCCGCCTTGAGAGCACCAATGTAGTTGTCATCGAGGGACTTGTAGTTCTCGAGGAAGATCATCTTGGAGATGTCGTTGTGCAATCCCATCATGAAGTGGAACTTCATCGAAATGGGCTCGTCCACGCCGGCTCGTCGCAAGGCAATCTTCATCTCCTTGAAGTACGCGTTGATGGACTTGGATCCTTGGGTGGTGTTCTCCAATTGGCATAGAAGTTGTTCCGTGTAGTTTGGAGGCACAAACTCTCGCCGCAAAGCTCTCTTCGTCTTGGGCCAACTCATGTCGTAGGTCTCCGAAGGTGTGTGAAGCCACCATGTGGACGCGAAGTCGTGGAAGTTCCTTGTGGCGCACTTCACTTGATCTTCGGGAGGAACTTGATGTAGCTTGAGGTAGTCATCCATCAAATGCTCCCACTCGAGATACTCCTCAGGTTCTTGAGTCCCATAGAAAGGAATCGTGTGGTCGATGTCGAGGTCGTAGTAGCTCATGGAAGTCACGGACTTGAGCTTGGGGAGCTTCTCTTGAGGTGCTTGTGGGCAAAGATGTCGTATGTCCGTAGGCGAAGATGCCTTGAATTCGCTTGGCGAAGATTCCAAGGGGGATGTGATCTTGCCGGAGATGGTTGCTGGTGTTGAGCTCTTGAGCTTCACGTCCTTGTTGGTGATGGTGTCGATGCCGATGTGATCTTGCCGGAGATGGTATCTCGGAGGCATGTGCTCTTGAGCGTCTTCTCAAAGATGAGGAAGACCGCCTGTAGGACTTGATGAGGGCTTTGATCTCCTCCATTTGAGCTTGCATCTTGGCGTCAATGGAGTTGTTCGCGGCATCGAACTCTTCGTTGTTGTTGTAGACCGAAGATGGAATGCCTTGCCTATCCATCACTCCAAGAGAAAAATGTGACTGGTAGAAAGAGAAGAACGAATACCAAATGTACCTTGACCGAAGTTGAAAGTGGATCAATGATCACTCCAATGTGGACAAGTAAATAGCACAATTGGTACCAATTCTTGTCGGTTTCTCACACCTACACAAGTAAGGCTTATGGTGGAGCTTGGTGAGGATAGTGGCACAAAAATTTGATGTAAAATGTTAGCAATAGTCAATAATGTTGAAAGAGATTCACAAATTCGCAAGTGTAACAAGTAGACCAATAGCAATATGGGTGGCACACGAAAACGCACACACGGATAGATAAATGGGGTCGTGCAACCAAGGATGAGCACAAAATGTGGAATCCACGGAAAACGCTCGTGTTACACAACTCAAGAGAGACGCTACCACGATTGCTCTATAGGAGGATACGACACTTGTGCACAACCTATAAGATGCAAAATGTATCAACTTTCTATCCCAAGTATGCTATGTGTATGATGTTCCGGTGGTATGATCCAAGATGATCGGATATGACAATCTTATATGCAATGGGGTATGATGCTATGGCACTTGCTTACAAGCGTCGATGTTATTTCTCTTTTTCTTTGCTTAAAAGCTTATTCTTCTTTTTTTGTATGGCCACTTTGCGAAATGCACAAACCAAGATAGAAATTGTGTATATGCGGGAACAATCTTGAGGCACAAGGGATGATATGATGATACCAATATGATATGGTATGTATGCAATGGAAGGGTGGATCACTAATGTGCACAAGTAACGTTGCCGGCAATACTCAAATGGCTAGTCTAGATAGGCAAGTAACGCAAAATGGGCTAGGGGTTATCAATGCAATGGCAAGGGAAAATACAATGGAGGGGTACCACGATACCAAGATGATATGGAGGTTACCGTCCGTGTCGATGATGAGTGGCGGTGATCTTGATGGAGATACCAAGATGATGGAGACTCGTCCCTAAGTAGCCGAAACACCTTAGGAAACGGAAAAACCACAACTCGAAATCTCAAGGACAAAAGTCAAATGGTGGTAGCGGGAAGTGGTGGTGTTGCACTAGGCAATGTGGAAGTGGAGGTTATGGTGGTGGACTATACACGGTGTTGGAGTTGAAAGCACGGTCCCTAAGTAGCAGAAACACCTTAAGAGACACAACTCACAACACAACCAAAATTTAGTTAAGTTGGGGTGGCGGAAGTGTATAGTGGTCAGGCCTATGCGGAAGTGGTGGTGGTGGTTGAAGAAGAAGCAATCGTCCCTAAGTAGCCTAGACACCTTAGGAGACTCAAATCACTCCTCAAGCAACCACATATGCGCTAGGGATCAATATGGGTTAGGTTGCGGAAGTCGGTGTTGGTGTAGCGGATGATGTGGTGGAAGCCCTATGCAAAGATGCCAAACTTGTCAAAATTTGATGGATTCAAATGGTGATGGTAGTATTTTTGTGGGAAGGGGGATGTCAAGAGCTTTCCAACGAGCTAAAGATCAAGAAAATCGGAGTTCGGATGAATTAGTTATGACCGAAACAAAAATCAGCCGAAGGTGATATCTACAGGTAACAGACGTCCGATAAAACGGTCGTCCGGTCGCCGGACGTCCGGTCGGGTTGGAAATCCGCTGATTCTGCTCGGGTTAGGGGGTTCCGGTCGTCCAGTAAGGTCGGACGTCCAGTGGTTCCTGCGGCTCCGGACGTCCGGTAAGGTGACGGTCGTCCGGTGTATCGGGGTCAACTCCAGATCCGAGATTCGGGACGCGATTTTGGGCAGAATTTGGGGATCTTGGTAACATGATGTGACAAGCACGGGTGTCTAGGCTACTTAGGGACGGTTTCTTGTACATCAACCAACACCACCACTTCCGCATAACCTTGCCCACCATACACTTCCACTACCCCAAATTAACCCAATTTTGTTTGTGTTGTGAGTTGTGTCTCCTAAGGTGTTTCGGCTACTTAGGGACTGTGCTTCCAACTCCGACACCGTGTATAGTACACCATCATAACCTCCACTTCCGCATTGCGTACTCCACAACCCATCATTGCATTTCCACAATCCCTTTGAGCTTCCGCAACCACCACCGCATCCCGCTACCACCATTTTGACATTTGATGTTTGATATTTTGAGTTCGCAGTTTTTCCGTTTCCTAAGGTGTTTCGGCTACTTAGGGACGAGTCTCCATCATCTTGGTATCTACATCAAGAACACCGCTACTCATCATTGCCAAGGATGGTAACCTCCATATCATCTTGGTATCGTGGTAACCCTCCATTGTACATTCCCCTTGCAATTGCATTGTTAACCCCTAGCCCATTTTGCGTTACTTGCCTATCGAGACTAGCCATTTGAGTATTGGCAGCAACGTTACTTGTGCACATTAGTGATCTACATCATATTTTGCATACATACCATATCATATTGGTATCATATCATCTTGTGTGCCTCAAGTTTGTTCCCGCATATACACAATTACTATCTTGGTTTGTGCATTTCGCAAAGTGGATATATATATATATATATATATATATATATATATATATAATAAGCTTTTAAGCAAAAGAGAAAGAGCAAAGAATCTTGTAAGCAATAGCCATAGCATCCACCACATTGCATAAGATTGTCATATCCGATCATCTTGGATCAAACACCGGGAACCATACATACATAGCATACTTGGGATAGAAAGTTTATCCATTTTTCATCTTGTAGGTTGTGCACAAGTGTCGTATCCGCCTATAGAGCAATCGTGCTAGCGTCTCTCTTGAGTTGTGCAACACGAGCGTTTTCCGTGGATTCCACATTTTGTGCTCATCCTTGGTTGCACAACCACATTTATCTATCCGTGTGTGTGTTTCCGTGTGCCACATATTGCTATTGGTCTATTTGTTACACTTGCGAATTTGTGAATCTATTTCAACATTATTGACTCTTGCTAACATTTTGCATTAAATTTTTGTGCCACTATCCTCACCGAGCTCCACCATAAGCCTTACTTGTGTAGGTGTGAGAAACCAACAAGAATTAGTACCAATTGTGCTATTTCCTTGTCCACATTGGAGTGATCATTGACCCACTTTCAACTTCGGTCAAGGTACATTTGGTATTCGTTCTTCTCTTTCTCCACTCATATTGGCTCGAATCTTGTGATGGATAGGCAAGGCATTTCATCTCCGGTCTTCCACAACAACGACGGCGTGAACAACTACATCACCAAAGCGTCAATCTTCGATCTACAACGACAAATGCAAGGCGCACAATCAAGACTGGGAGAGCGCATCGAGAACCTCTCCATCGACATTCGTCACTCCGAAGCGAGGAAAAGGGACTACATCGACAACAAGCTTTCCGCACAAAAGGAGGAGCAAGATGTAAGGATGGAGGAGATTCGGGCCTTGATCAAGTCTACTTCCCCTTCGTCATCTTCAAGGCGGCGGCAAGCACATCGATCCTCTTCGGAGCGCCCAAGCGACACAAGCGCAAGACATCCACGTCCACATCTCCATGGTGACCACCATCACATTCGTGATCCACCTCGTCATGAAGGGCAAGTCACCTCCAAGCAACATGTGCACGACGACGACGAACGACATCTACTACGAGCTCAAGTGCGACAACGCCACCATCAACATGAAGATGCTCGAGATGCGCCTTCCTAAAAGTCCCAACAAGCCCTACTTCACGCCAAGTCCAAACTTCATGAGCACAAGAAAAGACCGCGAGACGAGCACCACCAAGACGGAGCTACGGCTACACCAACCACTTTGGCATCTTCGCCAAGTGCTATCAAGGCATCTTCGCCTTTGGACGTATGACATCTTCGCCTACTTCCCGTGAGTTCGCCTACATCGACATCTTCAACTACAAGGCGATCAACTACGCGTGAGCGAGACACTTCCATCTTCGGAAGCCCCTCAAGGAAGATGGCCGAGCATGGGAATTTCCCTTCGGTCATGGAGACGAGCTACGAGGTGCCACATCATTTGGGCCTCCAACAACAAGACGGAGACAAGAAGGTCGAGCAAGGGCCATCCTCTTCGACCAAGGCGACGAGCACAAACCTCTTCAACAACATGAAGACGGCGCCAATATTGGACTCATACTCCGAGTCAAGCTACCAGACCGCTCATGAGACCTTATCTTTGGTCTTCGAGGAGAGTGATGATCTGCCATCTTCGGCCTTCATCCACGGCTACGATCATGACATGATTGATCATGGATACATTTGCACCAACATCTCTCCGACAACGACATGTGACGAGATGCCCCAATTGCCATGTGAGGAGAGCCACCACCACAAGAGTGACATGAGTGACTCCACCACACGTGACATTGAGAGAATTTCCTATGAGAGGATGAGTGTGACCACCACTAGCCCCACACTTGAGAGCATGCCACACATCCTATGTGAGGTTGAGAGCCATTTGAGTGACTCAACCAACCATATGAGTGAGAGCATCCGAGAGGGAGTGAGTGAGCCACAACACTTAGTGAGCGAGGTACTTGACATGGCATGTGAGGCCACTTTGATTTCTAACGAATTAACCTCTACTCCTAGTGTGTTTTCTTCTTTGGTGCTAGGTCTCCTACATGACGACACGCCTATCATCGACAAGTCCATGCCTCCAATGGAGACAACGATGGCCATGGTGGACGATGATGCAACCCCCACATGGTTCCATCAAGATGAAGATGACCACGACTTGGTATTCGACACCTCACCTACAACACATGAGAGATGCTCCAAAGGTAACATAGGTGATGGTGCTTCTCTTGTCCCACTAGTGGACTATTTTGTGAATGATTACTTGCATGATGTTGACACACCTATTCCCATGCTTCATGCTAGTGCGAATTCTTCATGCCATGACTTACCAATTTATGATGAATATGATGATGAGCATGTTGATTTTCCTAGTTCTGATGCTATGCTCCATAGGATATCATGTGAAAATTCTATTGGTCACATCATGTTTGACAATCCATTAACCTTGTCATATGCTATGAGTGAGATATCCCATATTGCATCATTTCAATCTCAACATAGTGACTATGCATGCCCCGTTACAATAAATCCCATTTGCACTTATGGCATAGATGACGAGATGATGGTCATTGGCTTTTGTTTTTCTTGTGATGACTAGTAAGTATGCACGTGCAACGCACGTATCATAGAGTTATGAAATAGAGATAAAATTGGATCGCGGGAAAGGGAGCGGTGGCATAAGTGTCGAGGGAGGAGGATTGATTATTGCGGCAGCCATGCCTATAGGTTCCCTTGGTATTTCCAGGTTAATTTTAGTGACTCCTTTGATTATGTTGGACTATTGTAGAAAAGATTATTGGGAACTTTTTTTGTGTAAAATAGGTAATCAATAATTGGAAAGCATGTCCGTGCTGGATGGAAGAGGTAAAAGAAATTTCCAAGGTAAGACCTGAAGCTTCCTTGAACTAAATGTTGGTTATGAAAGCAGTCGAAGTTAGCATCTAGCGTGTCAGTTATGCACTCTGAATAATGTAAATCTTTGAACTTGTCTATCAAGTCAAGGATACATGATCCAACTATCGACATACTTTATAAAACCTGTCAGAACACTATCTATAGTAAATATAGCGAAAGCAAGCACATGTAAGCACAATGTCTGAAAATGTCAAACTGTGTACAAGTCAATTTTACACGAAAAGTAGAAATAGATTTTATGCATTGTAAATGACTCTGAAAATGTCAAACTATGTACAAGTCAATTTTACACTAAAAGTAGAAATAGATTTTATGCATTGTAAATGACAGAATCTACCAACAAAGATTAAATGCATTGACTGTCAATATATATTCATGAACCAAACATGACATAAACTGGCAATATAACCTCACGCCAAAGTTTGGAAATAAATATGATGGTACATGACATTAACATTAAAAGTAATGTTAAAGAAATTTCAAGCCATCTGACAAAAAATAGAATATCACATTAACCAACAGTCTATCCTGTTTTTCACTCTAATTCAAGGGAAATAAACATGTTTTTACATGATAGGGAAGACAAATGACACATGCTCCTTTTCAGTGGCAAAATAATTTCACTCCTTAAGATAAGTGTTGGAAACATGCACATCTTATTTGACACCTGAACAAGCAATTGGATTGCTTCCAGTATTACAAGGACCAAAGGTCATGAAACATCAGTGTGAATCCCATATCACTTCAATTTGGATTTTCCCTTTCATATCTGCATTGTGTAAAGTTGGATCAGATTGTAATATTTATATGTAATTTAGCAAAAGTTCTACCCATTAACTATAGAATCCATATTTATTTCTTAGGTAAATTAAACATTGATATTATTTAGGAGTGAAAGACATATGCTAAGTATGGGGCTCTGCTCGTACCACAGTACCATGTACGAACCAGCTGCACCGAGCTTAATTACTATTGTTCTGCTTGCTGTGAAGGGATTCCCATCTTAACTGGATGGAGATTACGTGTGTGATGTACGAATTCGCTGGCCCAGATCAATCGGGTGGATCCGCTACTTAGCGGGTGGTACGTCCAATCTCCCCACAATGAGCATGCGATTAAATGGAGCTGCGATGGGATCAGGCTTTAATTATTTGCCTGGCGCTGATCAGGAATTTTGTTCCTCAAAAATGGATTTGATCTAGGATGAATTGATGGTCGATCTTTGAACCCCAGTTCCAGACAAGTTTGAGTAATTAACAGTACATGCGAAGGCATAGGAGATGTGCTCGTACCTGTCCTGGCCGGGTAGCGCTGCAGGCCCACGTCACTGTCGTTCCTCGGGACGAGAAGACCGGGAGAGTCAAACCAAGAGTCGAGCCGGCAAAGACTACGAACACTCAAACTGGTGAACAAAAAGAAGGAAGTGACGGAAGTCAAGAATGATCAGAATCAAGGTCAGGGTCTGATCGATCATGTGATCCAAACAACCAGGGAAACGAGCGCCTTGGTTTCCACATTATTCTCTGCCTACATGCGAACATGGGCCAAACCTTTTTATTTTTTCCTTCTATGTACGCAGTACACAAGGCTGAGTTTCAAAAAAACATGATGACGTAGATCATGGTAATTATTGCTAATTGATATTTTTCCTTCTATGTACGCAGCATACAATGCCGAGTTTCAAAAAAATATGATGGCGTAGATCATGGCAATTATTGCTAATTGATATGATTAAAATAAGCCCAGGTTGGAGCGAGATCGTGGTAATTATTGCGTAATTATGATGGCATAGATCATGATAATTATTGCTAATTGATTATGATAAATGATGTGATACAACATTGAGGCAATCTGGTCCATTGAGAGATGGCAGATGTATGGCTGAGATGTAATGTTTCTGCCACAACTTGATTGTTTAATAGTAGTATAGATATTGACATGCTTCCTTTACATGATTTGCGCAATTCATCTACTATGCCATGCCATGATCACATTGTTCCAAATATGCATTGTTTTGGATGTTGTCAATATTCTCCGTGTGATGTTTCCACTAATGATCATGAGGAGACCCCCATAGTTTCCTCATGCGTATTCGGAGATTTTGATGCATTCCATACTTGGCATGATTCCCATAATTGCTAGCACCATATGCATTCCATGAATAACAATGCTCTACATATTTCTTGTGATGCATTACACAATTTGAGTCTCCATTATGCTATACATAATAACAAACCTCTCATGATGGATGACATGTTTCTATATCACGCATCTCATTTATTTGAGCATTGGCTATTTTGTGCTAACCAACACAAGCACGTGCGCATCATGATGGATGATGTGTACATCTACCACGCACACACAATTTTCCCTTTGTCTTCATTTTGTGTAGGTACTCACGTATACTCGTCAACCTCTCAATCCCAAGAGTTGACGAAACGAGCTCTTGAGAGCATAGATGACTTGGGATCTCGTGAACTACCCTCCCCACCGCTCTCTTCGCGCAACGTCTACGCGCATCTCTCTCACTTGGATCTCACATGGCTATGGGCTATATACCGCTTCTCTCTTCTTGCTCACTTTACCATGTTCACTTTGCATGATATGCTTGCTTCTATGCCTTTGCCATGCAATTGTGACCCTTGCTTGCATCTACCCATGATTCACCATTATGCTACTTCTATGTGTATTTGCATGCTTGGTGGAGATCCTTGTTGCTATTGCCATGTTTATCATGTGCCTCATGCTATTGATGCTATTTTGCTCATATCTTGCCTTCATGCTTGTGATCTGTCTTGTGCGTTATTCATGACTACCATTTGCACACATGACATACTTAACATGATTCCTTATAGTACGTTGCATCTTCGCACTACTAGCTTGCTTGCCATGATTCATATGATTGCTTGCTTTGTCGCATCACCCATGTTCCATGATTACTTGCTTTCTTGGGTTGATGACGTATATGTTCATGCCTCTCACATGATACATCTTGTGATGCATGCTTCCTTGCTTGCGCCTATTCTATTTGGTTGTTCTCACATCATATGCCTCCGTACTATGAAATGCTCCCTTGTCCTTTCTTATGATGAGCATGATGCATCCACTTGTTGGGTATTTTACCGCACGAATGATAGGTTTTCCCCAAACCTCATTTGTTTTTCCGAGTGTTTATCATGTTCTTTCATGTTGAAGGATTCACAAGGCGATACCGTCATGACAGAATTTGGTCATGTGAAGGCATACATGATGTGCAACACCAACATTTGCGAGAATCTCCTAAAGGTGAACTCCTTCCCTTTGAGCCATCCTCAAATATGCATATTGGATGGGTCACTCTTTCATTGTTGTTTCCTTCTTCTTGTCTACATGTTACATCTATTGGATGGAGGACCGACATTGGAGATGGAACCCATGGACCTTCAAGTTGAGGAGCGCTCAGATTTATTGGATGCACCTTCAAACCTCCACTCATGCCACGACATCGAGCATTCGTATACCAACACCTCCATATTTGTTGATTGTGTTCACACATGTCACGCTCGATGGACATATCATACACATGACAAATTTGCATCTTATGCATGAATTGACTCACATCATGATTGCCTTGTTGCATCTTGTATTCCCATGTCATCCATGATATATGAGCTTGTGCATTTGATTAGCAAATTTGTTGTGATATACCTTGATGGCATATTCATACATCATGATCTTATTGCCTACCATCAATTGCATGATCACATCACATTGAGCGTCCATTACCATATTCATGCTATTCATAAACCGTCTCACTATGACATCATTTTGCACCATGGTTGCTTTCATCACATCCACAATAAATTTGTGTGCACAATGAATGATTTTTCTCCCATGAATGCTTTACATGTCATTTTACATCATTTGGATAAGCATCTCATGCATTTTCATGAACAATTCCTTTGGACGAACTCATGTTTATTTGATGGACACTTAGTGTGCTCTAACCATTGTATTTCCGAGTGTCGTTTGTGTTTCCTCTTTTTGAATGTATACCACTCCGGTGACACCTTGGAGTACTTGGATTACGCAACGTTTTCCACTCCGTCCAACTACAAGTCCGTCCACGACTACTGTTTCCATAGTGATGAGGATCACGATCCGAGGTCGGATCTTTCCCAAGGGGGGGGGAGATGATGCGGAGCATCCCACGTTCATCCCCATGTACACTCCGACCACTCTCCAAGCCCCAAGAGGACATATGACGAGACCTCGTACATACACCATTGGACGCAAGGTGAAATCGCTCCTCTTCGAACCATCACTTCCCACATGTGAGACATGGCTACTACCTCATATATATGTGCTATGCATGACCAGGAACAAAGAGGAAGGCCATGGACCAGACGGCGAGGACACCAAGTACAAGAACTACCGAAGAAGCTCCAGCGAGCGGACGTCCGGATGACACCGGACGACCGGCCTCTCACAGCGAGCGGATGTCCGGCCAGGATCGGACGACCGGCGACGCCGCACCCGAGCCAAACCAGCGGATGTTCGACGCCACCGGATGACCGGCGACCGGACGACCGGCCACCTCCGAAAATCCGGTGCCTTCTCAACCGAACCAGATCGAGCGGACGTCCAGCGACTAGCGGACGACCGGTCCCTCCTGAGCCACCGAACGACCGGTACCCACCAGACGACCGGTACCTGCGTGTGCGCAGTCGGGCCTTTGGCCTTGTATCCCTCTCCCACTTACCCCTTCGTGGCTCTAGACTATATATACTCATCCACCTCCTCCATTTGAGGGGTAGCGTTGGTTTATCTCATACTTAGAGATAGAGCTTCGCTCATCCACATCGGATCTACTCCTTGTGAGAGACCGCGGCCTCTTCGGAGAAGATCCCTTTGGATTCAAGACCTCCTTTTGGAGAAGAACATCAATACCTCCTCACGGAGAAGACCGGCTACCTTTGTATTGTCCGTTGTTGACTTTGGATCTTGTATCTCACCTTTGTGTTCATCGATCTAGCGCATGTGTGATCTATTCTTGTTGCTTGATTGATTCTCTCGTGTTTCCTCTTATGTTTTCCCTTGTTTTCCCCTCGTGTTCTTCGCGTTCTTGGACGGGATCCGCTCCTTTCGTGAAAGATCGGCCCCTAGGGTTCCTACCCTACATCATCTAATGATGCGGAGCATCCCAAGGTCATCCCCATGGACCTACAATCGTCTCATCAAGTGCCTAGTGGACCCATGACTCGATCACGTGCAAGAGCTCTTGAAACCGAGGTGACATCTCTCCTCTCACAATTCCACTTCGATGCACATGAAGCATGGTTACTACCTCATATGGACACTTTGTGCATACTCAGGTACCATGGAGAAGCTAAGGAGCAAGGACAAGAAGAAGAGGAAGATGGACGAGAAGACAGAGAAGAAGGAGGGTGAAGGCAAAGTCCCAGCCACCGGACGACTGGCTGGGACCGGACGTCCGGCGCCTGAAGCATCAGCCGAGCCCCAGTGAGCGGACGTCCGGTCCAGACCGGACGACCAGTGCCCCCGCACCCGAAGCAAATGAGCGGACGACCGACGCACCTGCATCCGAGCCAACATCAGCGGAAGTCCGATGTTTCCGGACATCTGGCACCCCCATCACAGAGCAGAACCAGCGGACGTCCGGAAGACACCGGACGACCGGCCGCTCCCGAGACACCGGACGTCCGGCCACCAGCGGACGTCCGGTACCTGGCTGCGTCCAGATTCGAGCCCGAGGCCCATGTACCCCTACTTTCGCCCCATTTGCACTTAGAGTATAAATAGACCTCTCCCACCTCTTTTCTAGGGGCAGGAAATGTTTAGCTCATATTTGTGAAAGAGCTTTGCTCATCCACTTGGTTACCTTCTCCTCGGAGATTCGAGCCTCCACCGGAGAAGATCCCCCAAGCGGATTCAAGCCCCCTTTGTGGGAAGATCCCCTTGTGGATTCAAGACCTCCTCACGGAGAAGAACCGGTTACCATGTATCGTCCCAAGTTATCCGTGGATTCGTGTATTGTTCTATGTACCCGAGGATCTAGCCCATGTGTGACTTATTCATGTCGGTTTAGTGATTTCCTCTTGTGTTTTCCTTCCGTTCTTCCCCGTGTTCTTTGTGATTTCCCCGGGATCTGCTCCTTTCGGGAAAGATTGGGCGATTAGGGTCTCTACCCTACATCATCTTGGTATCTAGAGCAAGGTTGATCACGATTTTGGAGCCCCCCTCTTCGTTTTCTAGCTTGATTTTGTTGTTTTTCGTCCTAATCCGAAAATCCCCACAAAAATAGCCCCAAATTTTTTTTCTTGTGTTTTGTGAGTTTTGATGATGTTTTGTTGGTTTTGATCCATGAGTTTGTTGTGTTGCAAGTGGATCTAGCCTTCCCCCACCATCTCCACCTCGAAATCCATCCAAAATCCATGAAATCCATTCATTTTTTACCCCGACCCACCGGACGATCGCAACTTACCGGACGTCCGGCGACCCAGGAACCACCGGACGACCGGAACCTCTAAACCGAGCTGAAATTAGCGGATTTCTGACCCGACCGGGCTTCCGGCACCCGGACATCCGTCCATTTCGGGACGACCGCTACTGTAAAAACTGTTTTCGCTCAAATTTTGTTTTGGCTTCCACCACATCATCCGCTACACCACCACCGACTTACGCAAATATTTCCAATATCCCAACCCACACCACCAGTTACCCGATACCTACTCCGACACAATTGCTACTTTGAGGGTTTGAGAATTTGAGTGCGGTACCATATCCTTTTGTGTTTCGGCTATCTACGTATGGTTCGACATTGACATCACCGCCACTCATATTCGCCACGGATGCGTCATCAACAACGACCACCTCGACTAGAACTTGGTATTCGTGCCACCATTTTGACACCATACCAGAAGCAAGACCGGTAACCTCATCTTGGTATTGGACATATCACTCTTGCCATTACATTGATAGCCATCATAGCCTTACTCCTTTGCGTTGCTTACCCATCGAGACTAGCCATTGAGTATTGCCGGCAATGAGACTTGTGCACATTAGTGATCATACTTCCCATAGCATACATACATACATCATTGTTGCCTATATTGGTATCATCTCTTGTGTCACAAAGTTGTCATCGCATACTCACTTGCTATCTTGGTTTGTCAAGCATTGCATGAGAAAAGAGCTCAAACATCAAAGAGCCAAACAAGCTTTTAAGCAAAGAGCTTTTAAGCAAGAACCATAGCATCATACAACATTAAGATTGTCATACTCGGTCATTTTGGATCATATCATAGCAACACCTTGCATAAAACATATTTGGGATAGAAGTCATTGCAAGTTTGCTAAGTAGGTTGTGCACAAGTTCTTGTATCCGCCTATCGTGCAATCGTGCTAGCGTCTCTCTAGTGTTGTGCAATAAGAGCATTTTTGTGGATTCCACATTTTGGCTCATCCTTGGTTGCCCAACCCCACTTATCTATTTGCGCGTGTCTTTCCGTGTACCGTATATGCTTGGTCTACTTGTTACATTGCATCTTGCGAATCTTTTCCAACATTATTGAATCTTGTTTACATTCACATTAAAAATTGTGCCACCATCCAAACAAGCTCCACCATAAGCTTTTACTTGTGTAGGTGTGAGAAACCGATGAGAATTCGTACCAATTGGGCCATTTCCTTGTCCTACATTGGAGTGATCATCGATTCACTTTCAACTTCGGTCAAGGTACATTTGGTATTCGTTCTTCTCTTTCTACCACTCACATTTGTCTTGGAATGATGGATAGGCCAAGTACTCCTACCAACCCACACTTCATGGAGCAAGACGGTGATATGAACTCCTTCGTCACCACGAGTCACCTCTTTGGTGCACAACATGCTTTGCATCAAGAGCAACGAGCTATGAGTGAACGCATCGACAACCTTGCCGCCAACTTGCGACTTTCCGAGCAACGTACAAGGGACTACTTCGACCACAAGCTCGACGATCACAAGCAAGAGGATGACGCAAGGATGGACGAGATTCGCGCTTTGTTGCTCAACTGCTCTTCTTCCACTTCAAGAAGGAGCCGTTCAAGTCGCCACTCCAACTTTACCCCCTCCAGCTCAAGTACACCGTCGTCCAACACACTTCGACGTGCCGCGCGCAACGAGCGTCAAGCAAACCTCAATCCACTTCGGGACACCGACTCGCAAGAACATCGACGACGTCAAGCCGAAGAAGCCTTTGCGCTAGCTCGAGAACGGCAACAACAACGCCAACATGAAGAGGAAGAACGCGTGCATCTACAGCAAAATGCACAAGATGCCGAGGCTCAACATCAAGAACAACAACTCCGTGACACTCAAGCACTCGAGGCACAATGAGCTCTACGCGATTCGAGTCGAGTCGTTGCCGACCGAGGCCGACAAGCCCGTGAAGAAGAGGAAGCACTTCGCAAAGAACTTCATGAACGACGATTTCAAGCGCGCTTGCATCGTCTAGTTCCTCCTCGAGCTCGATGCGCTCCTCCACAAGCTCACCAAGACCATCAAGTTCATCAAGAGCATGAAGACAATGGGAATCCTCCGCGACAAGAACAACACGAGGTTGACAACCCTCCACATCAAGAGCACCACGAGTTGAACAATCATCTACAACATGGGCGTCATCATCCCCGACCCCAACACAATGAAGAGCAACGCTACGGCAAGCTCAAGTTCACCATGCCCAAGTTCAACAGAAGAAACAACCCCGAAGAATACCTTTCATGGGCATTGAAAGTTGACAAGATCTTCCGTTTGCACAATTATGAAGAAGAGAACAAGATCATGATGGCATCCCTTGAGTTCCAAGACTATGTCCTCATTTGGTGGGAACAAATCATAGAGCGCCGCGAGGCAAGAGGTGAACCTCCCATCAGTACTTGGGCACAAATGAAGGATGTCATGAGAGCACGCTTCGTGCCTAACTACTACAACCGCGACCTCTTCAAGAAACTCCAAAACTCAAGCAAGGAACCAAGAGCGTTGAAGAATACAACAAGGAGATGTAGATTGCTATGATAAGAGCCAATGTGACGGAGGATGATGAGCAAACAATGGCACGTTTCTTGAATGGACTCAATCATCCTATCAAGAAGATCGCCGACTTCCAACCATACTCAAATCTCATCGAGCTCGTGCACCAATCTACCAAAGCGGAACGCTAAGTGCAAGATGATTTCAAGTATGCCAAGTTCTCATCCAGTCCTACGGTTTCTCCAATAATCAAGCTTCAACGACTCCAACACTGACTACAAGACCCTCTACTTCCAACATCGACAAGTCGACTTCCAAGAAAGATTCGCCAACTACAAGCAATCCTAATACATGCAACTTCAAGACGAGAGCTTCATCATCATCAACCCCTACTGATGAGACCGTCAAGACGAGTTCCCTCAAGTGTTTCACTTGCGGCGGCCGAGGCCACAATTCCTATGAGTGCGCCAACAAGAGGACCATGATCTTCAATGACGATGGCACTTATGATTCCATGAGCGAAGGAGAAATGGAAGCCCTTGAGCAAGTCGCCATGCACCGCCAAGTGAACAATGAAGAAGAACAAGTCTTTTGTGATGAAGACTCGAGTCCTGCACTTGTTGTCTCCAAAGTCTTGACTCTCCAACATAACCAAGAAGAAGACCAACGATGCCACATATTCCACACCAAGGTAGGCATCAATGGACGGTCCGTCAAGGTTATCATCGATGGAGGGAGTTGTCACAATCTCGCAAGTGAAGAACTTTGCTCCAAGCTCCAATTGCCCAAGACGAAGCATCCACATCCATACAAAGTGCAATGGCTTAGTGACTCTGGTACCATCCAAGTCAAGCACCGAGTGCAAGTCTCCTTCAAGATCGGCGCCTATGAAGACACCTTGGAGTGCGACATCATCCCAATGACCGTTTGTCATCTTCTCCTTGGACGGCCATGGCAATTCGATAGAGGAGTCGTCCACAATGGGCGTACAAACCACTATTGCTTCAAGATGAAAGGAAAGGAGTTTGTGTTACGCCCTATGTCTCCAAGCCAAGTGATCGCCGATAAGCAAGCCACCCATCGTGGAGAGAATGGCGAGAGAGAGAGCCATCAAAAAGAGAGTGAGCGCCACAAGCCCAAATTGAGTGCCTCCACGATGAGCAGAAACAAGAACCTAGTTCTATTTGCCACAAAACGTGAGATGAGAGAAGTGTGTATGAACCCATCTAGTGTCCTACACTACATCCTCATGTGCAAGGACAATGCACCACAAACTAACACTTCTCACACTCTTCCTCTAGTGTTGTCTTCTCTTTTGCAGGAATTTCAAGATGTTTTCCCCGATGAGCTACCTCTGGGACTACCTCCACTATGAGGCATTGAGCAACGCATCGACCTCATCCCCGGAGCACCACTTCCGAACAAGGCTCCCTACCACGTCAACCCCGAAGAAACCAAAGAAATTCAAAGGCAAGTAAAGCATCTCATAGACCATGGTCATGTGCGTGAAAGTTTGAGCCCTTGTGCCGTACCGGTCATTCTTGTGCCAAAACGTGACGGTAGTTTTCGCATGTGCTCCGATTGTAGACCTATCAATGCTATCACCATTCATTATAGATATCCCATTCCATGCCTAGATGATATGCTAGATGAACTTAGTGGTGCCACTATATTTTCCAAAATTGATCTCAAGAGTGGTTACTATCAAATCCGCATACAAGAGGGCGATGAATGGAAAATCGCCTTCAAAACCAAGTTTGGTTTGTATGAGTGGTTAGTCATGCCTATGGGTCTCTCGGAAGCACCGGGCACTTTTATGCGCCTTATGAATCATGTCTTTCGCCCTTACATTGGTATATTTGTTGTGGTTTACTTCGATGACATTCTTGTGTTTAGCAAATCTATCAAAGAGCATGTCACCCATGTCCGCACCATTTTGCAAACTCTTAGGAAAGAGCGTCTCTATGCTAATATGGAGAAATGCCTTTTTGGTGTTGATAAGCTCATTTTCTATGGTTTTGTTGTCTGTTCTATGCGTGTTCATGTAGATGAGTCCAAGATCAATGCTATTAAGACTTGGCCGCAACCAACCAACTTGCATCAAGTGCGTAGTTTCCTTGGTCTTGCGGGTTTCTATCGTCGCTTTGTGAAGGATTTTAGTACCATTGCTTCGCCTTTGCATGCTTTCAGCAAGAAGAATGTGCCGTTTATTTGGGGACCATCCCAAGATACCGCATTAAATGAGCTTAAGAATTTGCTTACTCATGCACCCGTGCTTGATTTACCCAACTTCGACAAGCCTTTTGAGATTCATTGTGATGCTAGCGGTAATGGGATAGGAGGTGTGTTAACGCAAGACAAGCGCCCCATAGCTTACTTTAGTGAGAAACTTTCCGGAGCGCAACTCAACTATCCCATCTATGAAAACATCGTAGCGGATGCTCTTTCCCGCATATGCATGCTAGTCACGCAACTTGAGTTAGATGTCATTGGCTTCGAGCATATCAAAGAATTGTATGAGCATGATGAAACTTTTGCCACTCCTTATGCCAAGTGTTTGTCGAATACATCTTGGGAATGCTATTACATCAAGGACGGCTATCTTATGAGAGCTAACAAACTTTGCATCCCCAAGTCGTCCCTTCGTTTGTTGCTTTTGCAGGAATCACATGGAGGAGGCTTAATGGGACATTTCGGATGTGACAAGACGTTTGCCACGCTCTCGAAGAGCTACTTTTGGCCAAAGATGTTTCGGGACGTCAATCGCTTCACCAACCGATGTTCGACATGCTGCAAAGCTAAGTCCAAAGCTCAATCTCATGGCCTCTATATGCCTCTACCGACTCCATACCACCCATGGGAAGACATTAGCATGGACTTCGTACTTGGTTTGCCTAGGACTCGCAATGGGAAAGATTTTATATTTGTTGTTGTGGACCGTTTCTCAAAAATGGCACATTTTATTCCTTGTAACAAGATAGACGATGCTTCACATGTTTCTAATCTCTTTTGTAGGGAAATATTGCGTCTACATGGTGTGCCAAAGACTATCGTCTCGGACCGCGACGTCAAGTTCTTGAGTTACTTTTGGAAGACCTTATGCGCCAAGCTTGGAATCAAGCTTCTCTTCTCCCCGGCCTATCACCCACAAACCGATGGCCAAACGGAGGTGACAAACCGCATGCTCTCCACCCTTCTTCGCGTGCTAATCAAGAAGAACATCAAGGAGTGGGAGGAGTGCTTACCCATCGCCGAGTACGCCTACAACCGCGCAAGACATTCGACTACCGGCAAGTCCCCCTTCGAGGTTGTCTACGGTTTCAACCCGTTGTCCCCATTGGACATCCTACCTCTACCACTCCACGAGCGCACAAACATGGATGCGAGTGACCGAGCCAACCACCTCAAGAAGATGCATGAAGATACAAGGCACACCATTGAGATCCAAGTACAACGACTCGCGACCAAGCTCAACGTCAACAAGAATCACATGATATTCAACATTGGAGATCTTGTATGGCTACACATTCGCAAGGAACGCTTCCCCAATGAACGCAAGTCCAAGCTACTACCACGAGCCAATGGACCATTCAAGGTGCTTGCACGCTACAACAACAACGCATACAAGATCGACATCCCACGTGACAAGTACTCCATGAGAGACATCTTCAACGTCAAAGATCTCTCCCCGTACCATGGTGATGAGGATTTCGATCCGAGATCGGATCTTCCCCAAGGGAGGGGAGATGATGCGGAGCATCCCAAGGTCATCCCCATGGACCTACCATCGTGCCTAGTGGACCCATGACTAGATCACGTGCATGAGTTTATAAGTGGGAATTCAAGTATATCGTAGGATATCCTTCCAACAGACACGTGATATGACATGGGGTCTATCATATGTTTGTTCTGGCTTATTTTGCAAGCCAATCCTTTGTTTTGTTTTGAGTTGTGGTATTCGAGTTGCTTCGAAGTCAAGTGTTGATTCCATACCTTTCCTAAGCGGTGTTCTCATATTTCTATGGGAATACTAATCCGTCATGATAATCGAGATTGTCATGTCAATCCTGTTCAACCGGCGTGTTTCTCTTCAAGTGGATCCAATCATTTCAACAACTGCAAGATCACCTCTCGGTTTTCCCAACATTGTTCGTTTCATCTGTACCCAAGGTGCCTTTGTTTTCCCGCCCACCCACCACTTATTCTTCGAGGCCTAAGATTTCTTAATCAAGTATCCATCTTATTGATGTGAAGTCTCTCCATTCTTTTCCATCAATATTCTTATCCAGTGATTCTCAGGAAGATACTAACGGAGCTTGAAGTTCATCATTTTTCGTTTCTTTTATCCTCTCGGGTCGATTCAAATCAAGCTTTTGGTGTTGATCATATCCCTTTTCCTCGTTTCAAATGCTTTCTCATGCTGGTGCACCTCTTAATCATCCGCTCCTTGCTATTCATTTGTTCTGGAGTGCTGAAGATATCTTAGGAGATTCGCGTTTCCATTCTCGATCCATTCAAGCTATTTCGAGATTGTTATCTCATTCAAGCCAGTTAATTCAACCGGTGCAATATCTTTCCAGTAGTCTTTCAACGGTGTTTATCTTCAGTGGGCTCTAACCCACATGTCTTTTCCCAGGATCTTACCTGACTCTTCTTTTCTCGGTGTTATTCTCAAATTCATTTCAAGTATGACGTAAGAAGGAATTATCATCAGTCATATGTATTTCTCCAAGATCTGTCAAATTCTATTCATCGTTGGCTCAGCCTCTTCGCTTTTGATTCTTCCGGAGTGTCTAAATAATTCATGGTGGTGTTTCTCGTCGTCATTCTCAGATTTTGAAGGCCGAAGAAGAGTTTTCCTCCAAATCTTATCCGTTCTCTCAAAGATTCGTGATTCTAGCTTGATGACATTCTCTCATAATTGTTTTTGATTGTGAAAATTCTTTTCACCCATCCGGAGCAATTGAAGATTATTTTTAGTTTGATTCTCCGAAGGCCATCATTTCGGGTTTATTCATTCCAGCTTTCGGCTATTGTTCTCCAAATCTTACTGGTGCATCATTCAAAAATTCTCTAATCAGTTTGTGATCTATTCGTTCTAATGCATCAAATTCCCTCAAGTATCTTCATTTGTTCTCTAATTCTTCCTGGTGTTTCTCTATATTTTCTTCATTCATTTTCAATTCTTATGGTGGTTCGATCAAGATTTCTCTTCCTTCATTATCATATTAATTTATTCGTTGTTTCAATCCTCTCGGTGGTTCATTGAAGACCTTCTTAAGATTACACTATACCACTCTTCAATCCTTTCTACGAGAATAAGTAGTATATCAAATCCATTGCTTGTCATCAATTTAATTTGATGAAGGATAAACATACAATAAATCTTATTCTTGTTTTCCTTAAAGTGATTTAATTCCTTACTCCAGAGGTTCATCAAAAATTCTCGTTTTCAATTGTTTCATCTTCTCTTTTTCACGGAGTTCGAAGCTCTCATCATCACGAAGATCCATCTAGTCATTGCAAGGCTTCAACCTTATTCTCTTCATCCTTCATTATGTTTGATCATCCTTTTATTATCAGAGTTCTTCATGGAGGCTCTACATGATGACTCATCAAGGATTTAATTCCTTCTCGAAGTGTTGATCAAGATTCTTTTCAAAGGAGCTCAAGTATTCTTCATCTTGCATTCCGAAGTGCAATTCGTTCTACCTTATCTTTTGAGGTGGTGTTATGTCATTTTGACAATTGCTTGGTGTTTCATAATTCACAAATTGTCTGGAATGACATATTGTAAACCCATCATTTTTAATTCGTTCATGAGATCCTTTGCAACTCATCAATCTCTTCATTGAAATTATCTTGGGTTATATTTCACCTAAAACTTTCCCTAAGGATTGTTGCTAATTATGGTGCTTATAAATGACCCAGGTTCTTCATTTATCCTCCCGGTGAAATAAGTTTCTCGTCTCCTTGTTGATATCAATCCAATCTGTTGTTTCCGTTAGTGGCAGAATTTCACCTCATAATTTTGAGACGTTTTCCATAAGCCCACTACAAGTTTATTTGTTTTGTTGTTTGTTTTCCAACAACTCCATCAACCTTCTTGCTAGGGTGCTTTCCAAGCTCATTTGTGGCAAAAGTTGGCATTTTCTTCTCCATTCTGTTATTCCAATGATCTATCTTTTATTCCTTCTTTCAGAGGCTTTGTGATGTTGCTCTCTTAACTCATCATCTCGAATTGTGAGGATCGTGTTCTTTTCGTGCTTATCCATTCAACCAGAGTGTCGTGTCCTTCATTCAAGTTCTCTCATCTTATCAAGTTTTGCCTCCCTTCTCAACCGGAGTATGATACGTCTCCAACGTATCTATAATTTTTGATTCCTCCATGCTATATTATCTACTGTTTTGGATATTTATGGGCTTTATTATACACTTTTATATCATTTTTGGGACTAACCTATTAACCCAGAGCCCAATGCCAGTTTCTGTTTTTTCTTGTCTTAGAGTATCGTAGAAAAGGAAAATCAAACGGAGTCCAATTGACCTGAAACTTCACGGAACTTATTTTTGGATCAGAAGCAACCAGGGAGACTTGGAGTCTACGTCAAGGAAGCTTCAAGGAGGCCACGAGGTAGGGGGGCGCGCCCACCCCCTAGGGCGCGCCCTCCACCCTCGTGGGCCCCTCGTGGCCCCCCTAACGTACTTCTTCCGCCTATATATCCCCATATACCCTAAAAACATCGGGGAGACAATAGATCGGGAGTTATGCCGCCAAAAGCCTCCGTAGCCACCGAAAGCCAATCTAGACCCGTTCAGGCACCCTACCGGAGGGGGCAATCCCTCTCTGGTGGCCATCTTCATCATCCCGGTGCTCTCCACGACGAGGAGGGCGTAGTTCTCCCTCAGGGATGAGGGTATGTACCAGTAGCTATGTGTTTGATCTCTCTCTCTCTCCCCCGTGTTCTTGAGGTGGTACGATCTTGATGTATCGCGAGCTTTGCTATTATAGTTGGATCTTATGTTTCTCCTCCCCCTCTACTCTCTTGTAATGGATTGAGTTTCCCCTTTGAAGTTATCTTATCGGATTGAGTCTTTAAAGATTTGAGAACACTTGATGTATGTCTTGCCATGCGTATATGTGGTGACAATGGGATACCACGTGATTCACTTGATGTATGTTTTGGTGATCAACTTGTGGGTTCCGCCCATGAACCTATGCATAGGGGTTGGCACACGTTTTCATTGTGATTCTCCGGTAGAACTTTGGGGCACTCTTTGAGGTCCTTTGTGTTGGTTGAATAGATGAATCTGAGATTGTGTGACGCATATCATATAATCAAACCCACGGATACTTGAGGTGACATTGGAGTATCTAGGTGACATTAGGGTTTTGGTTGATTTGTGTCTTAAGGTGTTATTCTAGTACGAACTCTAGGGTTGTTTCTGACACTTATAGGAATAGCCCAACGGGCTGATTGGAAAGAATAACTTTGAGGTGGTGTCGTACCCTACCATAATCTCTTCGTTCGTTCTCCGTTGTTAGTGACTTTGAAGTGACTCTTTGTTGCTGTTGAGGGATAGTTATATGATCCAATTATGTTATTATTGTTGAGAGGACTTGCACTAGTGAAAGTATGAACCCTAGGCCTTGTTTCAACGCATTGCAATACCATTTACGCTCACTTTTATCATTAGTTACCTTGCTGTTTTTATAATTTCAGATTAAAAATAACATTATCTACTATCCATATACTACTTGTATCACCATCTCTTCGCCGAACTAGTGCACCTATACAATTTACCATTGTATTGGGTGTGTTGGGGACAGAAGAGACTCTTTGTTATTTGGTTGCAGGGTTGCTTGAGAGAGACCATCTTCATCCTACGCCTCCTACGGATTGATAAACATTATGTCATCCACTTGACGGAAATTTTCTACTGTCCTACAAACCTCTGCACTTGGAGGCCTAACAACGTCTAAAAGAAGAAGGTTGTGTAGTAGACATCAAGATCTTTTCTGGCGCCGTTGCCGGGGAGGTTAGCACTTGAAGGTATATCTTTAGATCTTGCAATCGAGTCTTTTAGTTTCTTGTTTTATCACTAGTTTATTTTATAAAAGAAAACTATAAAAAATGGAATTGAGTTTGTCTGATACGCTTCACATTTTTAATACCTTTCGTAAGTATGATGGAAAGGATAATTGTGCTCAAGTGCTAGAAAAAGAAATCTATAAAATGTTTGGCACTAAATATTTGAATGATGAGCATGATTGCAATGTTGTTAGTATGAATTCCTTGAATATCCATGATGCTAATGATATGCAAAGCCACAAGCTTGGGGAAGCTATGTTTGATGAAGATGATATTTTTTGTCCCCCAAGTTTTGATGAGCAAATTTAATATGATGAAAGCATGCCTACTATATATGATGATTATTGTGATGACACGTATGCTTTAGAGAATAATAATAACAATGAAACTTGTCATCTTGATTTCAATTTTCAACCCCATGATAGTTACTTTGTTGAGTTTGCTCCCACTATTATTCATGAGAAGAATTTTGCTTGTGTGGAGAGTAGTAAATTTTATATGCTTGTAGATCATGAAAAGAATGCTTTAGGTACTGGTTATATTGTCGAATTCATTCATTGTGCTACTGAAAATTATTATGAGGTAGGAATTTATGCTTGTAGGGATTGCAATAATATCAAGTTTCCTCTCTATGTGCTTAAAGTTTTGAAGTTATGCTTGTTTTGTCCTCCTATGCTAGTTGATTATTGTTCCCATAAGTTGTTTGCTCACAAAATCACTATGCATAGTAAGTATGTTATAATTAAATGTGCTAGTCATATTCTTCATGATGCTCTCTTTATGTTTCAATTCTTATCCTTTATGTGAGCATCATTGAAATCATCATGCCTAGTTAGGGGCGTTAAACGATAGCGCTTGTTGGGAGGCAACCCAATTTAATTTTTGTTCCTTACTTTTTGCTCCTGTTTAGTAATAAATAATTTATCTAGCCTCTGTTATGATTGATTTTTTATGTTTTAATTAGTTTTTGTGCCAAGTAGAACCTTTGGGAAGACTTGGGGAAAGTCTTGTTGATCATGCTGTAAAAAACAGAAACTTTAGCGCTCACGAGAATTGCTGCTATTTTTATTTGGAGAGTGATATTTAGTTAATTCTTTTTGCATATGATTAATAGATAAATTCCTCAGGTCCATCAATTTATTTGAGAATTTTATGAGTTCCAGAAGTATACGGTTGATTCAGATTACTACAGACTGTTCTGTTTTTGACAGATTCTGTTTTTCATGTGTTGTTTGCATATTTTGATGAATATATGGCTAGTAAAATAATTTATAAACCATAGATAAGTTGGAATACAGTAGGTTTAACACCAATATAAATCAATAATGAGTTCATTACAGTACCTTCAAGTGGTGTTTTGTTTTCTTTCGCTAACGGAGCTTACGAGTTTTCTGTTAAGTTTTGTGTTGTGAAGTTTTCAAGTTTTGGGTAAGGATTCGATGGACTATGGAATAAGAAGTGGCAAGAGCATAAGCTTGGGGATGCCCAAGGCACCCCAAGATAATATTGAAGTATTTCCAAGAGCCTAAGCTCGGGGATGCCCCAGAAGGCATCCCCTCTTTCGTCTTCGTTCATCGGTAACTTTACTTGGAGCTATATTTTTATTCACCACATGATATGTGTTTTGCTTGGAGCGTCAATTTATTTTGTTAGGATTTGCTTTCTGTTATTTAAAACAATGTTTTGCATCTTTTATTTCAATAAAAGTGGCATTGATAGCCTTTACTATGCCTATTTTAGAAGTCCACATGTTGCTGTTTGAAAACAGAAAGTTTACCGCTGTTGCAATAATTCCCTAGAAAAGTCAGAATGTGATAAAATGTTGAAACCTTTTGAATATTAAGCTCTGATAAATTTACTACAGTGGGAATTTTATTTCATAATTTTTGGAGCTAGGGAAGTATGGATATTGCTGCATTCTTTACAGACTGTCCTGTTTAGGCAGATTGCTGTTATGTTTGCATTGTTTGCATATGTTTGCTTCTTTAATGATTCTATTTGAGGGTAGGACTATTAAATATGCAGAGGCATTTAGTATGCAATGTTGAATAATAATTTTAGTGATTTGCTACAGTAGAGTATGATAAGGTTTTGGCAATGGTTTATACTAACTTATCTCACGAGTCCTTGTTGAGTTTTGTGTGGATGAAGCTTTTGAGATTTAGGGAGACCGTGATATGAGAGGAATTAAGGAGACACAAAAGCTCTAGCTTGGGGATGCCCAAGGCACCCCAAGATAATATCTCAAGAAGTCTCAAGCGTCTAGGCTTAGGGATGCCCCGGTTGGCATCCCACCTTTCTTCTTCAACAACTATCGGTTAGTATCGGTTGATCCTAAGTTTTTGCTTCTTCACATGATGTTTTCTATTCTTAGATACCATTTTATTTTGCTTTGCTTCCTGTTTGAATAAAATACCAAGATCTGAAATTATTAAATGTTAGAGAGTCTTCACATAGTTGCATAATTATTCAACTGCTCATTGATTTTCACTTATATCTTTCGGAGTAGTTTGTCGATGCTCTAGTGCTTCACTTATATCTTTTAGAGCATGGTGGTAGTTTTATTTTGAATAAATAGATGAACTCTCATGCTTCACTTAGATTATTTTGAGAATCTTAAATAGCATGGTAATTTGCTTAAAATCCTAATATGCTAGGTATACAAGATTAGTAAAAACTTTCTTATGAGTGTGTTGAATACTAAGAGAAGTTTGATGCTTGATGATTGTTTTGAGATATGGAGGTAATAATATCAAAGTCGTGCTAGTTGAGTAGTTGTGAAATTGAGAAATACTTGTGTTGAAGTTTGCTGTCCCGTAGCATGCACGTATGGTAAACATTGTGTAACAAATTTGAAACATGAGGTGTTATTTGATTGTCCTCCTTATGAGTGGCGGTCGGGGACGAGCGATGGTCTTTTCCTACCAATATATCCCCCTATAAGCATGCACGTAGTACCGAGGTTTTTGATGACTTGTAGATTTTTGCAATAAGTATTTGAGTTCTTTAGGACTAATGTTGAATCCATGGATTATACGCACTCTCACCCTTCCATCCTTGCTAGCCTCTTCGGTACCGTGCATTGCCCTTTCTCACATCGAGAGTTGGCGCAAACTTCGCCGGTGCATACAAACCCCGTGATATGATACGCTCTTTCACACATAAACCTCCTTATATCTTCCTCAAAACAGCCACCATACCTACCTATTATGGCATTTCCATAGCCATTCCGAGATATATTGACATGCAACTTTCCACCATTCAGTTTATCATGACACATTCATCATTGTCATATTGCTTTGCATGATCATGTAGTTGACATCGTATTTGTGGCAAAGCCACCGTTCATAATTTTTCATACATGTCACACTTGATTCATCGCAATCCCGGTACACCGCCAGAGGCATTCATATAGAGTCATATCTTGTTCTAGTATCCAGTTGTAATCATTGAGTTGTAAATAAATAGAAGTGTGATGATCATCATTTTCTAGAGCATTGTCCCAAGTGAGGAATTATAAAAAAATAGAAAGGCCATAAAAAAAGAGAAGGCCCAAAAAAAAGAGAAAAGAGAAAGGCCATAAAAAAGAAAGGCCAAATAAAAAATGAGAGAAAAAGCGAGAAGGACAATGCTACTATCCTTTTACCACACTTGTGCTTCAAAGTAGCACCATAATCTTCATGATAGAGAGTCTCTTGTTTTGTCACTTTCACATACTAGTGGGAATTTTTCACTATATAACTTGGCTTGTATATTCCAACAATGGGCCTCCTCAAGTGCCCTAGGTCTTCGTGAGCAAGCAAGTTGGACGCACACCCACTTAGTTTCTTTTGTTGAGCTTTCATACAGCTCTAGTGCATCCGTTCCATGGAAATCCTTACTCCTTGCATTAACATCAATCAATGGGCATCTCCATAGCTAATTGATTAGCCTCGTTGATGTGAGACTTTCTCCTTTTTGTCTTCTCCACATAACCCCCGTCATCATATTCTATTCCACCCATAGTGGTATATCCATGGCTCGCGCTCATGTATTGCGTGAAGGTTTATGAGTTTGAGATTACTAAAGTATGAAACAATTGCTTGGCTTGTCATCGGGGTTGTGCATGGTGAGAGCATTCTTGTGTGACGAAAATGGAGCATGACTAAACTATATGATTTTGTAGGGATGAACTTTCTCATGCCATGTTATTTTGAGAAGACATAATTGCTTAGTTAGTATGCTTGAAGTATTATTATTTTTATGTCAATATGAACTTTTGTCTTGAATCTTTCAGATCTGAATATTCATACCACAATTAAGAAGAATTACATTAAAATTATGACAAGTAGCACTCCGCATCAAAAATTCTGTTTTTATCATTTACCTACTCGAGGACGAGCAGGAATTAAGCTTGGGGATGCTGATACGTCTCATACGTATCTATAATTTTTGATTGATGCATGCTATATTATCTACTGTTTTGGATGTTTATGGGCTTTATTATACACTTTTATATCATTTTTGGGACTAACCTATTAACCCAGAGCCCAGTGCCAATTTCTGTTTTTTCCTTGTTTTAGAGTATCGCAGAAAAGGAAAATCAAACGGAGTCCAATTGACCTAAAACTTCACGGAACTTATTTTTGGATCAGAAGCAACCAGGGAGACTTGGAGTCTACGTCAAAGAAGCTTCAAGGAGGCCACGAGGTAGGGAGGCACGCCCACCCCCCTAGGGCGCGCCCTCCACCCCCGTGGGCCCCTCATGGGCCCCCTGACGTACTTCTTCCGCATATATATCTCCATATACCCTAAAAACATCGGGGAGACAATAGATCGGGAGTTCCGCCGCCAGAAGCCTCCGTAGCCACCGAAAGCCAATCTAGACCCGTTTCGGCACCCTGCCGGAGGGGGCAATCCCTCTCCGGTGGCCATCTTCATCATCCTGGTGCTCTCCATGACGAGGAGGGAGTAGTTCTCCCTCAGGGCTGAGGGTATGTACCAGTAGCTATGTGTTTGACCTCTCTCTCTCTCATGTTCTTGAGGTGGTACGATCTTGATGTATCGCGAGCTTTGCTATTATATTTGGATCTTATGTTTCTCCTCCCCCTCTACTCTCTTGTAATGGATTGAGTTTCCCATTTGAAGTTATCTTATCGGATTGAGTCTTTAAAGATTTGAGAACACTTGATGTATGTCCTGCCGTGTGTATCTGTGGTGACAATGGGATACCACGTGATTCACTTGATGTATGTTTTGGTGATCAACTTGCGGGTTCCGCCCATGAACCTATGCATAGGGGTTGGCACACGTTTTCGTCGTGATTCTCCGGTAGAACTTTGGGGCACTCTTTGAGGTCCTTTGTGTTGGTTGAATAGATGAATCTGAGATTGTGTGACGCACATCGTATAATCATACCCATGGATACTTGAGGTGACATTGGAGTATCTAGGTGACATTAGGGTTTTGGTTGATTTGTGTCTTAAGGTGTTGTTCTAGTACGAACTCTAGGGCTGTTTGTGACACTTATAGGAATAGCCCAACAAATTGATTGGAAACAATAACTTTGAGGTGGTTTCGTACCCTACCATAATCTCTTCATTCGTTCTCCGCTATTAGTGACTTTGGAGTGACTCTTTGTTGCATGTTGAGGGATAGTTATATGATCCAATTATGTTATTATTGTTGAGAGGACTTGCACTAGTGAAAGTATGAACCTTAGGCCTTGTTTCAACGCATTGTAATACCGTTTACGCTCACTTTTATCATTAGTTACCTTGCTGTTTTTATAATTTCAGATTACAAATACCATTATCTACTATCCATATACTACTTGTATCACCATCTCTTCGCCGAACAAGTGCACCTATACAATTTACCATTGTATTGGGTGTGTGGTGGACAAAAGAGACTCTTTGTTATTTGGTTGCAGGGTTGCTTGAGAGAGACCATCTTCATCCTATGCCTTCTACGGATTGATAAACCTTAGGTCATCCACTTGAGGGAAATTTGCTACTGTCCTACAAACCTCTGCAATTGGAGGCCCAACAACGTCTACAAGAAGAAGGTTGTGTAGTAGACATCAAGCTCTTTTCTGGCGCCGTTGCCGGGGAAGTTAGCGCTTGAATGTATTTCTTTAGGTCTTGTAATTAAGTCTTTTAGTTTCTTGTTTTATCACTAGTTTAGTTTATAAAAGAAAACTATAAAAAATGGAATTGAGTTTGTCTTATACGCTTCACCTTTTTAATACCTTTCGTAAGTATGATGGAAAGGATAATTGTGCTCAAGATCTAGAAAAATGAATCTATAAAATGTTTGGCACTAAATATTTGAATGGCGAGCATGATTGCAATGTTGTTAGTATGAATTCCTTGAAGATCCATGATGCTATTGATATGCAAAGCCACAAGCTTGGGGAAGCTATATTTGATGAAGATGATATTTTTTGTCCCCCAAGTTTTGATGAGCAAATTTATTATGATGAAAGCATGCCTACTATATATGATGATTATTGTGATGACATGTATGCTTTAAAGAATAATAATAACAATGAAACTTGTCATCTTGATTTCAATTTTCAATCCCTTGATAGTTACTTTGTTGAGTTTGCTCCCACTATTATTCATGAGAAGAATTTTGCTTGTGTGGAGAGTAGTAAATTTTCTATGCTTGTCGATAATGAAAAGAATGCTTTAGGTACTGGTTATATTGTTGAATTCATTCATGATGCTACTGAAAATTATCATGAGGGAGGAATTTATGCTTGTAGGGATTGCAATAATACCAAGTTTCCTCTCTATGTGCTTAAAGGTTTGAAGTTATGCTTGTTTTGTCCTCCTATGCTAGTTGATTATTGTTCCCATAAGCTGTTTGCTCACAAAATCCCTATGCATAGTAAGTATGTTAGACTTAAATGTGCTAGTCATATTCTTCATGATGCTCTCTTTATGTTTCAATTCTTATGCTTTATGTGGGCATCATTGAAATCATCATGCCTAGCTAGGGGCGTTAAACGATAGCGCTTGTTGGGAGGCAACCCAATTTTATTTTTGTTCCTTACTTTTTGCTCCTGTTTAGTAATAAATAATTTATATAGCCTCTGTTATGATTGAGTTTTTATGTTTTAATTAGTGTTTGTGCCTAGTAGAACCTTTGGGAAGACTTGGGGAAAGTCTTGTTGATCATGCTGTAAAAAACAGAAACTTTAGCGTTCACGAGAATTGCTGCCATTTTTATTTGGAGAGCGCTATTTAGTTCATTCTTTTTGAAGATGATTAATAGATAAATTCCTCAGGTCCAGTAATTTATTTGATAATTTTATGAGTTCCAGAAGTATACGTTTGATTCAGATTACTACAGACTGTTCTGTTTTTGACAGATTCTGTTTTTCATGTGTTCTTTGCTTATTTTGACGAATCTATGGCTAGTAAAATAATTTAAAAACCATAGATAAGTTGGAATACAGTAGGTTTAACACCAATATAAATCAAGAATGAATTCATTACAGTACCTTGAAGTGGTGTTTTGTTTTCTTTCGCTAACGGAGCTTACGAGTTTTCTGTTAAGTTTTGTGTTGTGAAGTTTTCAAGTTTTGGGTAAGGATTCGATGGACTATGGAATAAGGAGTGGAAATATCCTAAGCTTGGTGATGCCTAAGGCACCCCAAGATAATATTCAAGGATTTCCAAGAGCCTAAACTTGGGGATGCCCTGGAAGGCATCCCCTCTTTCGTCTTCGTTCATCGGTAACTTTACTTGGAGCTATATTTTTATTCACCACATGATATGTGTTTTGCTTGGAGCGTTAATTTATTTTGTTAGGATTTGCTTTCTGTTATTTAGAACAATGTTTTGCATCTTTTATTTCAATAAAAGTGGCATTGATAGCCTTTACTATGCTTATTTTAGAAGTCCACATGTTGCTGTTTGAAAACAGAAAGTTTACCGCTGTTGCAATAATTCCCTAGAAAAGTCAGAATGTGATAAAATGTTGAAACCTTTTGCATGTTAAGCTCTGATTAATTTACCACAGTGGGAATTTTCTTTCATAATTTTTGGAGCTAGGGAAGTATGGATGTTGCTGCATTCTTTACAGACTGTCCTGTTTAGGCAGATTGCTGTTATGTTTGCATTGTTTGCATATGTTTGCTTCTTGAATGATTCTATTTGAGGGTAGGACTATTAAATATGAGAATCCGCGTGCCACTTGGCGAGCTGCCATATGCCAATCTGCATTGTTTGAATGCGCCCTCCGCCTCCTCCAGCCTATCTGCGTGCACCACGTGGCCCCTGCCCGCTCCCCGCCGCCACTACCCGCGGAGCCCGCTGCTGGCCTGCGTCGGGCCAGATCTGGGCCACGCGCCGCGCCCGCTTGCCCTAGCGCTCGTGCAACATCGCCACCCTGCTCCTTCTACTCGATCCCATCGGATCGGGAGCGCCCACCACCCGCGGCTCTCCTCGCTGACCTCGCCGCCGGCCACCGGAGAGCCCCGCCGGTGACCCGAGGCCGCCTTCCCTACCCTCCTCTCTCTTCGTTGCTCCCTCTCTGTCTCCCTGCTCTCTCATGGTCTCTCTCTCAATGCCCTTCGCAGGTCAACGCTGCCGGCCACCTCCGCCCCGGATCCGGAACCACCATCGCCGGAGCTACCCGTTCCTCACCTCCCTTGCAGTGGTCCGCCGCCCTCCGCGCTGGATCTCGCGCCGCTGTGAACCCCGCGACCATGGCCGCGCCCCTGGTTCGTCTCGCTGCGGGTGCACACTCGCGTTGACCGCGCCTCCAAGGCCCAGCCTGCCTCCTCGCGCCAGGCCCAGCGCTCCGCCAGGCCGGCCTACCACTACCTCCTCTCCCGAGCTGGGCCAAGGCCCACTGGGTGAGGCCACCCCCAGTGCCCCACCTTTTTTTTCCTGCTGTTGGGCTAGTCAATTCTGGCCCGCTACGTTTTTCCCTGTTCCAGCGATTTTAGCTATTAATCCTGAGTAAACAGTTTTACAGAAAAGTCCCCCTACATCATGCATATCATAAATCACCAACCGTGCATCGGATCTAAATAAGTTATATATGCAACTTGACTAAAATTTCATCTAGTTTCATAATATCAAACTTTCATGCATGTTCAAAATGTTTAAACTTGACGTTTGTTTAATTTTCTCTTATGCCATGTTAATATGATTTATTTCATAACTAAATAAACGTAGCTCCAAAACTAACAAACTTTATATGTAAATGGGGTAAAAAAATGCCTTGTTTACCATGGTGGCTTTACTTTGCATGTTTAATAACTCTAAAATTGTGTACAGGGCAGAACAGTACCAACTTTGAAATATGCATATGGGGATTTACCGAAATTGTTGTTCGTTGTTTCCGGCCTCATTTAGACTTGCCTATGTAGGTAGTTTTGTTGTGCTTCACCCCTTTCCATGTTAATCAATATTTAATATTGTTGGGTACATAAAGGGGATCGAACTAAATAACTTGAATGTGTTGTTTCGTCAATATGCAACTCGTTGCATATTGAGCTCCACGTAATTTGTAGTATTGTTTATGCACTTTGCCATGCCATGCCTCTTTAAACCGTACATGCATCATACTTGTTTGCGCGTCATGCCATGTTTATGTGATGGTTGTTTACAATGTTGTTTGCTTCTTTCCAGTGTTGCTTCTTCGGGTTGGTTCCGATAATGTCGCGTTTGTGAGGATTCGTTCGACTTTGTCCATTTGTCTTCTTCATGGACTCGTTCTTCTTCCTTGCGGGATCTCAGGCAAGATGACCATACCCTCGAAATTACTTCTATCTTTGCTTGCTAGTTGTTCGCTCTATTGCTATGCCGCGATACCTACCACTTGCTATATCATGCCTCCCACATTGACATGTCAAGCCTCTAACCTACCTTTCCTAGCAAACCGTTGTTTGGCTATGTTACCGCTTTGCTCAGCCCCTCTTATAGCATTGCTAGTTGTAGGTGGAGATGAAGTTTGTTCCATGTTGGAACATGGAGATTGTTGGGATATCATTATTATATCTTGTTTACTTTAATGCATCTATATACTTGGTAAAGGGTGGAAGGCTCGGCCTTATGCCTGGTGTTTTGTTCCACTCTTGCCGCCCTAGTTTCCGTCATACCGGTGTTATGTTCCTTTATTTTGCGTTCCTTACGCGGTTGGGTGTTATGGAACCTGTAACGCCCTCGATGCGGCTATATCTCCCACGTGTCGAAGCACGACTTAGAGACATAACCGCATTGAAAGCAATGTCGCAAGTGAGGTAATCTTCACACAACCCATGTAATACATAAGGGAAAGAGATAAATAGTTGGCTTACAATCGCCACTTCACACAATTACATGAATAAAGCATTACAACATCCAAATACAATCAAGGTCCGACTACGGAACCAAAATAAAAGAAGAACCCCAAAAGCGACACGGTCCCCGATCGACCCCAACTAGGCTCCACTACTGATCAACTAGTTACACACGCGGTTGATGTATTTTAATTAAGGTCAACTTCAGGTTTTCTACAACCAGACGTTAACAAATTCCCATCTTCCCATAACCGCGGGCACGACTTTCGAAAATTCAAATCCCTGTAGGGGTATCCCAACTTAGCCCATCACAAGCTCTCATGGTCAACGAAGGATATTCCTTCTAGTGGGAAGACCCGATCAGACTCGGAATCCCGGTTACAAGACATTTCGACAAGGTAAAACTAAACCAGCAACACCGCCCGAATGTGCCGACAAATCCCGATAGGAGCTGCACATATCTCTTTCTCAGGGCACACTCAGATTGTCCAAGGTACGGGTAGGCCAGCCCAGAGTTGCCCCTGGTGACCACCGGCAACTGACAGGTTGGACCAACACTTAGAGGAGCACTGGCCCGGAGGGGGTAAAATAATGATGACCCTTGAGTCTACAGAACCCAAGGGAAAGAAAAGGCTAGGTGGAAAATGGTAAAACCAATGTTGGGCATTGCTGGAGGAGTTTTATTCAAGGCGAACTGTCAAGGGGTTCCCATTATAACCCAACCACGTAAGGAACGCAAAATCCGGGAACATAACACCGATATGACGAAAACTAGGGTGGCAAGAGTGGAACAAAACACCAGGCATAAGGCCGAGCCTTCCACCCTTTACCAAGTATATAGATGCATTAATTAAATAAGAGATATTGTGATTCCCAACAAGTAAAAATGTTCCAACAAGGAACATCATCTCCATGTTCCAACAAGGAACAAACTTCAATCTTCACCTGCAACTAACAACGCTATAAGAGAGGCTGAGCAAAGCGGTAACATAGCCAATCAACGGTTTGCTAGGACAAGGTGGGTTAGAGGCTTGGTTCAACAATATGGGAGGCATGATAAGCAAGTGGTAGGTATCGCAGCATAGGCATAGCAAAAGAGCGAGCAACTAGCAAGCAAAGATAGAAGTGATTTCGAGGGTATGATCATCTTGCATGAGATCCCGCAAGGAAGAAGAACGAGTCCATGAAGAAGACAAACAGACGTAGTCAAACAGATCCTCACAAACACGACGTTAACGGAACCAACCCGAAGAAGCAACACCGGAAAGAAGCACACAACATAGTAAACAACCAACACACGAACATGGTATGATGCACACCCAAGTATGATGCATGTCCAGTTTAATGAAGCATGTCATGGAAAAATGCACAAACAATCCTACAAATTAAGTGGAGCTCAACATACAACTCCGTTGCATATTGACGAAACACCACATTCAAGTATTTAGTTCAATCTCGTTTATGTACCCAACAATACTAAATGTTGTTAGCATGGCAAGAGGGTGAAGCAAAGTAAAACTACCTATCTAGTCAAGTTCAAATGAGGCCGGAAGTAACGAACAACAATTCCGGAAACTCCTCATGTCCATATTTTAGATTTGGTACTGTTCTGTCCTAAAGCATATTTTATTGTTGTTAAACATGCAAGATAGGTGCACCATGTTAAACTAGGCATTTTTCTATCCCATTTACATATAAAGTTTATTAAATTCCGAGCTACGGTTATTTAGTTATGAATTAAATCATTTTAGAATGGCATAGGAGCAAATTTAAACAAACAGCAATTTAAACATGTTTAACATGGATGAAAGTTGAAAATTATTAAACTAGACAAAATTCTAAGCAAGTTACATATATAATTTATTTAGATCTGATGCACGGTTGGTGAGTTATGAAATGCATGAAGTATGGAGGGTTTTTCTATAAAACTGCAGTCTCTGGATAAATAGTAAATTCGGCCGCGAAAAAAAAACAGGCACTCGGGCCGAATCTAGCTGGCCCAACAAGAACAGTGGATCTGGAGGGGAAAGCTCACATTGGGCCTAGCAGGGGCGCGCGGAGCTGGGCCTCGCGGGCGAAGGGAGCTGGGCCTGCGCCTTGGTGCTGGGCCGGACTTGCTGGAGGAAGCTCTGGGCCGGGGTGAGGGAAGAGGAGGCCCACGCATGGTCGCTGTGGCATCGTGCCCGGTCAATGTGAGGCGCGGGCAAGCGGGCAAACTGCTCGCTCTGAAGAAACAACGACAGCAACAGGTGAACTCCGGCGCGATTGCAGGGACTTAGCAAGGCGATGCAGGCGAGGATCGACGGTGACCGGACGCGGGAGCGGGTGAGGGAGGCGTCTGGGTTCGGATCCGGTGACCGACGCGGTGGCCTGAAGCAGAGGAGGCAGTGGCGCTGGAGCGGCTTGCAGGCGGACTTGGCGCGGCGGCTTGCCGGTGGTCTCCGCGAGGGCACCGGTGGCCGAGGACAGGGCCCAGCCGGCAGGATCCGGCCGGAATGGGCAAGACGGCGAAGACACGGGTCCGGGCAGTTGATATGTCCTGGCGAGGCGACATTGCAGGGGGGTCGAGGCTCTCGTGACCCATGGCAGCGATGAAGCAGAGGATCAAGCGGACACCGCGGTGCTCCGGCGAAGTTGGGGAGGTCCGGCGCGCGAGGAACGACGCGGAGAAGGAAGGCTGGGCGCGGGTCCATGGCGCGGGGCAGGCGAGGATCTCGTCGAGGCGCTGGTGCGGGCAAAGCTCAGCGAGGCCATGGCGCGGATGCTCCTGTCGACAGAGAAACATGAGAACAGAGAGAGAGATGAGAGAGGGAGAAACGGGAGGAGCACGGGAAGAGGGAACAGAAGGAGAGGGTCGCGACGGGGACTCATCTGCTGGTCTCGGGAGGAGCTCGTCTCCCTGGTCGACGAGGAGAGCGAAGACGAGTTGGATCGAGGGGAGGCCTCAGGTGGAGTCTGGTTGGTGGGATTGGGTCGGGGGAATGAGGGGATCCCGAGGATTTGATTGTGGCGGCGGCGAGGAGGAAATGATGGGACAGGTTTGGTCTAGATTTAGACTAGGGAGTATATATATATATATAAGGAAAGAGGGGAGTTTGGATCATCTGATTGAAATCCGACGGTCGAGAATAAATGGGTTAGGAAATCCAAATGAGAAAACGGTGATGTTTTATAGATGTTTGGGGATGATCCGGATCCAACGGTGACGACTGCTCGGGTCGGGTCTGGGACAATTTTCGGACGCGCGCGCGAGGAGGGATGCGGGCTGACGAGAGAGGGTATCAGGGCTTGGCGGTTAACAGCGGACTGTGCAGAAAGCTTCAGGCTGAGAAAAGAGAAGAGAGAAGGCCCGACGACTGTTTTCGGAGACCGAAAACGTCCGACATTAGACCGGCTATAATGCCTCTATAGTTAATCGTTGGGGCGTCAAACGAACTCCGAATGCGATGAAACTTGACAAGCGGTCTATCTACACTGTAATAAGACCACACGCCAACTCTCATCCCATTCCGAGAACATTTTTCGGCCACTTATAAAATACTATTTCGGACATGCCGCGGGCGCGTGCAAGTGTGTCTGGGCTCAGAACGAACAATAGAAAGAACGAGGAGACCGGGACGGATGCAAGTTTTGAAAACATGATGATGCAATATGCACATGATGGCATGGTATGCAATGCATGACACGCAAGCACATGACAAGGCAACAACAGCGAATAACTAGAGGACACCTGGCACATCGGTCTCGGGGTGTTACGGAACCCCTTGAATAAAACTCCTCCAGCAAGGCCCAACCTTGGTTTTACCATTTGCCACCTAAGCCTTTTTCCCTTGGGTTTCGTGGACTCAAGGGTCATCTTTATTTTAAACCCGCAGGCCAGTGCTTCTCTAAGTGTTGGTCCAACCTGGGCGATGTCCAGCGCCCCCTGGGCAACCAGGGTCTATGCCAACCCGATGTCTGGCTCATCCGGTGTGCCCTGAGAATGAGATATGTGCAACTCCTATCAGGATTTGTCGGCACATTCGTGCGGCTTTGCTGGTCTTGTTTTACCATTGTCGAAATGTCTTGCAACCGGGATTCCGAGTCTGATCGGGTCTTCCTGGGAGAAGGAATATCCTTCGTTGACCGTGAGAGCTTGTGATGGGCTAACTTGGGACACCCCTGCAGGGTTTTGAACTTTCAAAAGTCGTGCCCGCGGTTATGGGCAGATGGGAATTTGTTAATATCCGGTTGTAAAAAACTTGACACATAACTTAATTAAAATGAATCAACTGTGTATGTAGCCGTGATGGTTTCTTTTCGGCGGAGTCCGGGAAGAGAATACGGTCTCGGGTTATGCTTGAACGTAAGTAGTTTTCAGGATCACTTGATCATTTTAGCTTCTCGACCGTGCTTTGCTTCTATTCTCGCTCTCTTTTGCGTAAGTTAGCCACCATAAATGCTAGTGCTTGCTGCAGCTCCACCTCACTACCCCTTCCTACCCATAAGCTTAAATAGTCTTGATCACGAGGGGGTGAGATTGCTGAGTCCCCGTGACTCACACATTACTTCCAAACAGATGCAGGTGCCGATGATGCCAGTGCAGGGGACGCTGCCGAAATCAAGTGGGAGTTCGATGAGGATTCGGGTCATTACTATGTTTCTTTTCCGGATGATCAGTAGAGGAGCCTAGTTGGGGCGATCGGGGATCTAGCATTTGGGGTTGTCTTTATTTATGTTGGTTCCGTAGTCGGACCTTGATTGTATTCTGGATGATGTATGATTTTTTTATGTATTGTGTGAAGTGGCAATTGTAAGCCAACTCTTTATCCCTTTTCTGATTAAGTACATGGGATGTGTAAAGATTACCCCTCTTGCGACATGCCTACTATGCGGTTATGCCTCTAAGTCGTGCTCCGACACATGGGAGATATAGCTGCATCGTGGGTGTTACAGGCTGCTTGGGTCCTTCTCAAGCAAGGTATGCACGACCTTGCTCAGCTCCTAGCCAGTCAAGCTCCATGGGCGCAGCCGGATGTCGTCCTTCGCGCCCTTGAAATCCCACATGGGGGCGTGAGTGTGCTTGGAGCGAGGCCAGGTGCTGTGTCAGGAACTCCTTGACAAGCATGGTCATCGTCAGCGCCTCGGATTCCATGTCCACCTACATCAGCCTTAGGACCAACGTTGCCCGGGGGTCAGTGAGTTTCTCATGACCCCACAGGCCCAGCTTCTCCGGCATCACGGTCGGCAGCTCCAGCCGAGCGTGGAGGCCCTTGGTGTCCATGTAAATCCACTTACGCCAGAAGTCCTCCACCTTCTTCCCGGCCCTCATGAGCGCGTTTCCGCTGTGGACCGTGACAAAGGAGACATAGCTGGAGCGCTGGGTCGGTCGTGCATCAGAAGTATGACGAAGTGGCGGAGTAGCGCAATGGAGAGCATCACGCCCATGAACACCTCGTAGTAGAAGGCAAAGATCAACATGAGAAGGATGGAGTTGGGTTGGACGTGCAGAGCATGAACCGAATAATGGTCGAGGATGGCGGGGATGAACTTGGAGAAGGGTGGGATGAGCCCCGCGAAGACACTATGGAGGAAGAAGTGATAGAATGTCCCCGCCAAGGTCCCCCGCTCGATGGAGCCATCCTGGAGCGTCGGCTCCCTCCCCTCGTTGTCATTGCTCGCTATCAGCGGGAGCACGCAAGGTGCCTCGCCTCGGTTATGGAGGGCATATTGAGGGCCGGCGAGGGCCTAGAGGAAGAGTGTGTGGCCGGAGCGGCTGGCTTCACTTTCTTGGATGCCATCAGCGAAGAGCCTGTGGGAGAAATTTGGCAGATCTGGAGGTGCTCTCGGCAAGGAGAAAAGGGGATCTGGAGCAAGACGAAAAAGGCAATGAAGGCTCGGCGGCAGGTGGCATTCTTTTTGTCAGCTTGGGCAGTTTCCAAGGCAGCATGGGCAAGTGGAGACGCCCACGTCCCATCAAGCACCACGCGTCGTCTCGGTCCGTGGGCGATTAGGGCCCGCGGTACTTTGCCCTTGCCCTTTGTTTTTGCCTCGAAGCCAAGTCCTAGCGTGCCTTGGGCCCGAGGGCTACTGTCGGCGTTTTGGGAACCATGCTACCCAGACTTGCCTGCCTGCGGTCCACGACGTGGCTACATCGACAGCCTGGTACGGCACATCTTTAGCACTGGCAAGACAAGACCCTCGCGAGGGGCCAAGCCTCACGAGGCGGACGACACCAAGACCTCCGGAGGGAGCGGCCCCCAGACTGGCTCCCAAGGAGCGGAGATTCCTATGAAGGCGCCCACCTCATGAGGTTGTGGTGAGCAAGCCATGAAGACCAAGGCCAGGCGGGCGCCAGCGGGTGTAGAGCAGCAGGTTTCCTCTTTGGTGTTAAGAAGGCAAGCGTAGGTGCGGGGTCCCGACAAATTGGCCAAAGGTTTCCATTCCCATGCAGCAAGACGAAGACCGCCAGGACGGCAAGACAGATGTCATCGCCGAGCCCACCACGAAGTCACGACCAGAAGATTTGTAGGCGAAGACCACCTTTTGTCAGGATAAGATGTACTAATTGTCCCCCTTCAAAATTGGCCACTGTGGGATCCCTTCCCGCTTTCGATTGCAGGAAGAGGACCAAGGCCACTATAAATATTGCTTAAACACCATCGTAGAAAGGGATCCGATCCGAATCCTCACAAGCTCACTCCCACACAAGAACAGATCTCCTAAGGTTGTTCTTGCTCTGTACTAGTTCATCCTCAACCCTTCGCGAGGCTAATCCATCCCCAAGCAGGAGTAGGGTCTTACACCGCAAGGTGGCCCGAACCTGGGTAAATTGTTGTGTCCCTCTCCTTTCTTGTTCATCGAGCTAGGCCATGGGGGTGCCGATCTGGTTGGCTAGAGAGGTTTAGTTCTTCGCACATGCCCCAGTGTTCGAACCTTTCTTGATTCTGCGGAGCCCTAAATCTGACAAAAGTTGTTCTTTCTCCTTCATAGGGGCTCAACCCAAAGAATGCAAGCTTCGACAAGTGAAGCTGTTCATTGAAAGTTGGGCCATTGGGGCCATACACGGATAAAAATAGCGGGAATGATTCTTGAGGATTTTTCTAATAAACTTCTTCGCTAATTTCCATTGGCTGAACATCATCAGTTGCAGATGCATTCTCATTAGAGGGCTGAACTAGAGCATGAGGGACAATGACTTTCTCTAAGGCAAATGGCTTGGGATCATTGGACTGACAATCATTTTCCATCGCTAGAAATCCTTCAGAAGCTTTATTAGACTCAGGCACAAGGGCCTTTTATTTTGGCGAGTCAACAATTGGTGGTGGCACAAAAACTTCTTCAGCTTGCTGTGGCAGCATTGTTGGTATGACTTGGTGGGACAGCACTGGGGGTGCAATTACTTCATCTTTCTCCTCGTGAGCCATGGGCTCTTCGAACTTCTTTTCTTCCTGTTCTGGCTGTGAAGCCAAAGAACTAGGAGCAGGATCATGTTGGGGAACGTAGTAATTTCAAAAAATTTCCTACGCACATGCAAGATCATGCTGATGATATAGCAACGAGGGGAGAGTGTTGTCTACGTACCCTCGTAGACCGAAGCGGAAGCGTTAACGCAACGTAGAGGAAGTAGTCGTACGTCCTCCGGTTCAACCGATCCAAGTACCGTTACTCCGGCACCTCCGAGTTCTTGACACGCGTACAACTCGATGACGCACCCTCGATCTCCGATCCAGCAGAGGCGCCGAGGGGGAGTTCCGTCAGCATGATGGCGTGGTGACGATCTTGATGTTCTCCTATTGCAGGGCTTCGCCTAAGCACCGCTACAATATGACCGAGGTGTAATATCGTGGAGGGGGGCACCGCACACGGCTAAGGAACGATCAATGATCAACTTGTGTGTTCTAGGGTGCCCCCCTACCCCCGTATATAAAGGAGGGAGGGAGGAGGTGGCCGGCCCTAGGGGGGGCGCGCCATGAGGAGGGGGAAACCTACTCCAAGTAGGTTTCCCTCTCTTTTCCTTATCTTATTTGGAGGGGGAAGGAAAGAGTACTAGTATTAGGAAGTAGTACTAGTAGTAGTAATAGGAAGAGGGGGAAGGAGAAAGGAAAGGGGGGGCCGGCCCCCCTCCCCAATTCGGATTGGGCTTGGGGGGGCGCGCCCCCTTCCCTTGCTCCTTCTCTCTTCTTCCTACATGGGCCCAATAAGGCCCATATACCTCCCGGGGGGTTCCGGTAACCTCCCGGGGCTCCAAACTTCTCCGGAACCTTTCCGGTGTCCAAATATATCCGTCCAATATATCAATCTTTATGTCTCAACCATTTCGAGACTCCTCGTCATGTCCGCAATCATATCCGGGACTCCGAACAACCTTCGGTACATCAAAATACATAAACTCATAATATAACTGTCATCGAAACCTTAAGCGTGCGGACCCTACGGTTCGAGAACGATGTAGACATGACTGAGACACATCTCTGGTCAATAACCAATAGCGGGACCTGGATGCCCATATTGGTTCCTACATATTCTACGAAGATCTTTATCGGTCAAACCGCATAACAACATACGTTGTTCCCTTTGTCATCGGTATGTTACTTGTCCGAGATTCGATCGTCGGTATCCAATACCTAGTTCAATCTCGTTATCGACAAGTCTCTTTACTCGTTCTATAATAATTCATCTTATAACTAACTCATTAGTTACATGCTTTCAAGGCTTAGGTGATGAGCATTGCCGAGAGGGCCCAGAGATACCTCTCCGACAATCGGAGTGACAAAACCTAATCTCGAATTATGCTAACTCAACATGTACCTTCGGAGACACCTGTAGTACTCCTTTATAATCACCCAGTTACATTGTGACGTTTGGTAGTATCCAAAGTGTTCCTCCGGTAAACGGGAGTTACACAATTCTCATAGTTACAGGAACATGTATAAGTCATGAAGGAAGCAATAGCAGAATACTAAACGATCAAGTGCTAAGCTAACAGGATGGGTCATGTCAATCACCTCATTCTCCTAATGATGTGATCCATTAATCAAATGACAACACATGTCAATGGTTAGGAAACATAACCATCTTTGATTAATGAGCTAGTCAAGTAGAGGCATACTAGTGACTATATGTTTGTCTATGTATTCACACATGTATCATGTTTCCGGTTAATACAATTCTAGCATGAATAATAAACATTTATCATGAAATGAGGAAATAAATAATAACTTTATTATTGCCTCTAGGGCATATTTCCTTCAGTCTCCCACTTGCACTAGAGTCAATAATCTAGATTACATAGTAATGATTCTAACACCCATGGAGTCTTGGTGCTGATCATGTTTTGCTCGTGAGAGAGGCTTAGTCAACGGGTCTGCAACATTCAGATCCGTATGTATCTTGCAAATCTCTATGTCTCCCACTTGGACTTGATCCCGAATGGAATTGAAGCGTCTCTTGATGTGCTTGGTCCTCTTGTGAAATCTGGATTCCTTTGCCAAGGCAATTGCACCAGTATTGTCACAGAAGATCTTCATTGGTCCCAATGCACTAGGTATGACACCTAGATCGGAAATGAACTCCTTCATCCAGACTCCTTCATTTGCTGCTTCAGAAGCAGCTATGTACTCCGCTTCACATGTAGATCCCGCCACGACGCTTTGTTTAGAACTGTACCAACTTACAGCTCCACCGTTTAATAAAAACACGTATCCGGTCTGCGATTTAGAATCGTCTGGATCAGTGTCAAAGCTTGCATCGACGTAACCATTTACGACTAGCTCTTTGTCACCTCCATATACGAGAAACATATCCTTAGTCCTTTTCAGGTATTTCAGGATGTTCTTGACCGCTGTCCAGTGATCCACTCCTAGATTACTTTGGTACCTACCTGCCAAGCTTATTGCTAAGCATACGTCAGGTCTGGTACACAGCATTGCATACATGATAGAGCCTATGGCTGAAGCATAGGGAACATCTTTCATTTTCTCTCTATCTTCTGCTGTGGTCGGGCATTGAGTTTGACTCAACTTTACACCTTGTAGCACAGGCAAGAATCCTTTCTTTGCCTGATCCATTTTGAACTTTTTCAAAATTTTGTCAAGGTATGTACTTTGTGAAAGTCCTATTAAGCGTCTTGATCTATCTCTATAGATCTTGATGCCCAATATGTAAGCAGCTTTACCGAGGTCTTTCATAGAAAAACTTTTATTCAAGTATCCCTTTATGCTATCCAGAAATTCTATATCATTTCCAATTAATAATATGTCATCAACATATAAAACTAGAAATGCTATAGAGCTCCCACTCACTTTCTTGTAAATACAGGCTTCTCCAAAAGTCTGTATAAAACCATATGCTTTGATCACACTATCAAAACGTTTATTCCAACTCCGAGATGCTTGCACCAGTCCATAAATGGAACGTTGGAGCTTGCACACTTTGTCAGCACTTTTTGGATCAACAAAACCTTCAGGTTGCATCATATACAACTCTTCTTCTAGAAATCCATTCAAGAATGCAGTCTTGACATCCATTTGCCAAATTTCATAATCATGAAATGCAGCAATAGCCAACATGATTCGGACAGACTTAAGCATCGCTACTGGTGAGAAAGTCTCATCGTAGTCAACCCCTTGAACTTGTCGAAAACCTTTTGCAACAAGTCGAGCTTTGTAGACAGTAACATTACCATCAGCGTCAGTCTTCTTCTTAAAGATCCATTTATTCTCAATGGCTTGCCGATCATCGGGCAAGTCAACCAAAGTCCATACTTTGTTTTCATACATGGATCCTATCTCAGATTTCATGGCCTCTAGCCATTTTGCGGAATCTGGGCTCATCATCGCTTCCTCATAGTTCGTTGGTTCATCATGGTCTAGTAACATGACTTCCAGAATAGGATTTCCGTACCACTCTGGTGCGGATCTTACTCTGGTAGACCTACGAGGTTCAGTAGAAACTTGATCTGAAGTTTCATGATCAATATCATTAGCTTCCTCACTAATTGGTGTAGTTGTCACAGGAACCGGTTCTTGTGATGAACTACTTTCCAATAAGGGAGTAGATACAGTTATCTCATCAAGTTCTACTTTCCTCCCACTCACTTCTTTCGAGAGAAACTCCTTCTCTAGAAAGGATCCGATTTTAGCAACGAAAATCTTGCCTTTAGATCTGTGATAGAAGGTGTACCCAATTGTCTCCTTTGGGTATCCTATGAAGACACATTTCTCCGATTTGGGTTCGAGCTTATCTGGTTGAAGTTTCTTCATATAAGCATCGCAGCCCCAAACTTTGAGAAACGATAACTTTGGTTTCTTGCCAAACCACAGTTCATAAGGCGTCGTCTCAACGGATTTTGATGGTTCCCTATTTAACGTGAATGCGGCCGTCTCTAAAGCATAACCCCAAAACGATAGCGGTAAATCGGTAAGAGACATCATAGATCGCACCATGTCAAGTAAAGTACGATTACGACGTTCGGACACACCATTTCGCTATGGTGTTCCAGGTGGCGTGAGTTGCGAAACTATTCCACATTGTTTCAAATGTAAACCAAACTCGTAACTCAAATATTCTCCTCCACGATCAGATCGTAGAAACTTTATTTTCTTGTTACGATGATTTTCTACTTCACTCTGAAATTCTTTGAACTTTTCAAATGTTTTAGACTTGTGCTTCATCAAGTAGATATACCCATATCTGCTCAAATCATCTGTGAAGGTGAGGAAATAACGATATCCGCCACGAGCCTCAACATTCATCGGACCACATACATCTGTATGTATGATTTCCAACAAATCTGTTGCTCTCTCCATAGATCCGGAGAACAGTGTTTTGGTCATCTTGCCCATGAGGCACGGTTCGCAAGTACCAAGTGATTCATAATCAAATGATTCCAAAAGTCCATCAGTATGGAGTTTCTTCATGCGTTTTACACCGATATGACCTAAACGGCAGTGCCACAAATATGTTGCACTATCATTATCAACTCTGCATCTTTTGGCTTCAACATTATGAATATGTGTATCATTACTATCGAGATTTAATAAAAATAGACCACTCTTCAAGGGTGCATGACCATAAAAGATATTACTCATATAAATAGAACAACCATTATTCTCTGATTTAAATGAATAACCGTCTCGCATCAAACAAGATCCAGATATAATGTTCATGCTCAACGCAGGCACCAAATAACAATTATTCAGGTCTAAAACTAATCCCGATGGTAGATGTAGAGGTAGCGTGCCGACCGCGATCACATCGACTTTGGAACCATTTCCCACGCGCATCGTCACCTCGTTCTTAGCTAATCTTCGCTTAATCCGTAGTCCCTGTTTCGAGTTGCAAATGTTAGCAACAGAACCAGTATCAAATACCCAGGTGCTACTGCGAGCATTAGTAAGGTACACATCAATAACATGTATATCACATATACCTTTGTTCACTTTGCCATCCTTCTTATCCGCCAAATACTCGGGGCAGTTCCGCTTCCAGTGTCCAGTCTGCTTGCAGTAGAAGCACTCAGTTTCAGGCTTAGGTCCAGACTTGGGTTTCTTCACTTGAGCAGCAACTTGTTTGCCGTTCCTTTTGAAGTTCCCCTTCTTCTTCCCTTTGCCCCTTTTCTTGAAACCAGTGGTCTTGTTGACCATCAACACTTGATGCTCCTTTTTGATTTCTACCTCCGCGGCTTTCAGCATCGCGAAGAGCTCGGGAATAGTCTTGTTCATCCCTTGCATATTATAGTTCATCACAAAGCTCTTGTAGCTTGGTGGCAGTGATTGGAGAATTCTGTCAATGACGCTATCATCCGGAAGATTAACTCCCAGTTGACTCAAGTGATTATTATACCCAGACATTTTGAGTATATGCTCACTGACAGAACTATTCTCCTCCATCTTGCAGCTGTAGAACTTATTGGAGACTTCATATCTCTCAATCCGGGCATTTGCTTGAAATATTAACTTCAACTCCTGGAACATCTCATATGCCCCATGACGTTCAAAACGTCGTTGAAGACCCGGTTCTAAGCCGTAAAGCATGGCACACTGAACTATAGAGTAGTCATCAGCTTTGCTCTGCCAGACGTTCTTAATGTCGTCAGTTGCATCAGCAGCAGGCCTGGCACCCAGCGGTGCTTCCAGGACGTAACTCTTCTGTGCAGCAATGAGGATAATCCTCAGGTTACGGACCCAGTCCTTGTAATTGCTACCATCATCTTTCAACTTTGCTTTCTCAAGGAACGCATTAAAATTCAACGGAACAATAGCACGAGCCATCTATCTACATACAAACATAGACAAGCAAAATACTATCAGGTACTAAGTTCATGATAAATTTAAGTTCAATTAATCATATTACTAAAGAACTCCCACTTAGACAGACATCTCTCTAGTCATCTAAGTGATTACGTGATCCAAATCAACTAAACCATGTCCGATCATCACGTGAGATGGAGTAGTTTCAATGGTGAACATCTCTATGTTGATCATATCTACTATATGATTCACGCTCGACCTTTCGGTCCCCGTGTTCCGAGGCCATATCTGTATATGCTAGGCTCGTCAAGTATAACCTGAGTATTCCGCGTGTGCAACTGTTTTGCACCCGTTGTATTTGAACGTAGAGCCTATCACACCCGATCATCACGTGGTGTCTCAGCACGAAGAACTTTTGCAACGGTGCATACTCAGGGAGAACACTTCTTGATAATTAGTGAGAGATCATCTTAAAATGCTACCGTCAAACAAAGCAAGATAAGATGCAAAAAGGATAAACATCACATGCAATCAATATAAGTGATATGATATGGCCATCATCATCTTGTGCTTGTGATCTCCATCTTCGAAGCACCGTTGTGATCACCATCGTCACCGGCGCGACACCTTGATCTCCATCGTAGCATCGTTGTCGTTACGCCATCTATTGCTTCTACGACTATCGCTACCGCTTAGAGATAAAGTAAAGCAATTACAGGGCGTTTGCATTTCATACAATAAAGCGACAACCATATGGCTCCTGCCAGTTGCCGATAACTTCGGTTACAAAACATGATCATCTCATACAATAAAATATAGCATCATGTCTTGGCCATATCACATCACAACATGCCCTGCAAAAACAAGTTAGACGTCCTCTACTTTGTTGTTGCAAATTTTACGTGGCTGCTACGGGCTTAAGCACGAACCAATCTCACCTACGCATCAAAACCACAACGATAGTTTGTCAAATAGACTCCGTTTTAACCTTCACAAGGACCGGGCGTAGCCACACTCGGTTCAACGAAAGTGAGAGAGACAGACACCCGCCAGCCACCTTTAAGCACGAGTGCTCGTAACGGTGAAACCAGTCTCGCGTAAGCGTACGCGTAATGTCGGTCCGGGCCGCTTCATCTCACAATACCGCTGAACCAAAGTATGACATGCTGGTAGGCAGTATGACTTATATCGTCCACAACTTACTTGTGTTCTACTCGTGCATATAACATCAACGCATAAAACCTAGGCTCGGATGCCACTGTTGGGGAACGTAGTAATTTCAAAAAACTTCCTACGCACATGCAAGATCATGGTGATGATATAGCAACGAGGGGAGAGTGTTGTCTACGTACCCTCGTAGACCGAAGCGGAAGCGTTGACGCAACGTAGAGGAAGTAGTCGTACGTCCTCCGGTTCAACCGATCCAAGTACCGTTACTCCGGCACCTCGGAGTTCTTGACATGCGTACAGCTCGATGACGCACCCTCGATCTCCAATCCAGCAGAGGCGCCGAGGGGGAGTTCCGTCAGCACGACGGCGTGGTGACGATCTTGATGTTCTCCTGTTGCAGGGCTTCGCCTAAGCACCGCTACAATATGACCGAGGTGTAATATCGTGGAGGGGGGCACCGCACACGGCTAAGGAACGATCAATGATCAACTTGTGTGTTCTAGGGTGCCCCCCTACCCCCGTATATAAAGGAGGGAGGGAGGAGGTGGCCGGCCCTAGGGGGGGCGCGCCATGAGGAGGGGGAAACCTACTCCAAGTAGGTTTCCCTCTCTTTTCCTTATCTTATTTGGAGGGGGAAGGAAAGAGTACTAGTATTAGGAAGTAGTACTAGTAGTAGTAATAGGAAGAGGGGGAAGGAGAAAGGAAAGGGGGGGCCGGCCCCCCTCCCCAATTCGGATTGGGCTTGGGGGGGGGGGGCGCCCCCTTCCCTTGCTCCTTCTCTCTTCTTCCTACATGGGCCCAATAAGGCCCATATACCTCCCGGGGTGTTCCGGTAACCTCCCGGGGCTCCAAACTTCTCCGGAACCTTTCCGGTGTCCAAATATATCCGTCCAATATATCAATCTTTATGTCTCGACCATTTCGAGACTCCTCGTCATGTCCGCAATCATATCCGGGACTCCGAACAACCTTCGGTACATCAAAATACATAAACTCATAATATAACTGTCATCGAAACCTTAAGCGTGCGGACCCTACGGTTCGAGAACGATGTAGACATGACTGAGACACATCTCTGGTCAATAACCAATAGCGGGACCTGGATGCCCATATTGGTTCCTACATATTCTACGAAGATCTTTATCGGTTAAACCGCATAACAACATACGTTGTTCCCTTTGTCATCAGTATGTTACTTGTCCGAGATTCGATCGTCGGTATCCAATACCTAGTTCAATCTCGTTATCGACAAGTCTCTTTACTCGTTCTGTAATACTTCATCTTATAACTAACTCATTAGTTACATGCTTGCAAGGCTTAGGTGATGAGCATTGCCGAGAGGGCCCAGAGATACCTCTCCGACAATCGGAGTGACAAAACCTAATCTCGAATTATGCTAACTCAACATGTACCTTCGGAGACACCTGTAGTACTCCTTTATAATCACCCAGTTACGTTGTGACGTTTGGTAGTACCCAAAGTGTTCCTCCGGTAAACGGGAGTTACACAATTCTCATAGTTACAGGAACATGTATAAGTCATGAAGGAAGCAATAGCAGAATACTAAACGATCAAGTGCTAAGCTAACGGGATGGGTCATGTCAATCACCTCATTCTCCTAATGATGTGATCCATTAATCAAATGACAACACATGTCAATGGTTAGGAAACATAACCATCTTTGATTAATGAGCTAGTCAAGTAGAGGCATACTAGTGACTATATGTTTGTCTATGTATTCACACATGTATCATGTTTCCGGTTAATACAATTCTAGCATGAATAATAAACATTTATCATGAAATGAGGAAATAAATAATAACTTTATTATTGCCTCTAGGGCATATTTCCTTCAGATCAACCTCCATCGGGGCAGGAGCACCAGATGAGGAGACCATAGAGGCACTACCTTGATCAGCAATTTGCTCCCCCTCAACCTTTTCTCCCTCCTTAGTGGGTCTGGAGGGTTCAGCTTGAATATCCTTCACAAGTGATGAGACTTGCTTCCACATTTCAATTTCTTTGTCAATCTTGTCTTAGGGAGCATTTTGCTCGGGCACAACCTTTACTTATCAGGGTTGACCAAATATATGTCCACAACATCAACTTCTTTTTCGATTGAGGTAGGAACTACCACAGCCTCAACTTATTGCTCGCCTACTTCCTCGGGACAAGGGGATGGTGGAATCCGCTGAAGTAGGGCACTTGTGTCAATGGGAGCATCAACTAAAGTAGATTGGACACGATGGTCCTTGACTTCTTTTGACTTCTTTGCTCTAGCCTAACCTCTCTGGCGTTTTTCTTCTTTCTCCCTGCGTCGAGCAAGATTTTCCTGAGCTTAATCTCTCTGATTCTATGATCACAAAGCTGGGGGACATCCATCTTCATCCTGGAGCAATCTTGTTTTTCCTCATGGTAGTGAGGGCTTTGGTGGGTTCAAGAATAGCCTTGTTCACATCTTTTCTTTCAGGTTTAGACTTAGCTTCCCTTCTCTTCTTCTCCAAAAGCTTCTTATAATCGACAACTTGATTGAGTTCTTTGGTGATTTCCTTCAGATCAGTGAAGTGCTTTGCTACCATCTTCTAGCAGACCTAAGTTACCCAACTCGGCTGGATTAGAATCATAGGAGGTCATGTCTGCTAGAACTACATCGGTATTTCCCCAAAGAAGAAGGGATGATGCAGCACAACAACGGTAGGTATTTTCTTCAGTGATGAGACCAAGGTTATCGAACCAGTAGGAGAACCAAGCAACACTATGTAAATAGCACCTGATGTGTTAAAGGGGTTGTCAATCCATTTCGGGTAACGGCGCCAGAAATTGGCAAAGAGACGTGATAAAGAAATGATACATTGGATAAATGGGTCACAAAACAAATAAAGTGCAGTCAGGTATTTTTGTATTTTTGGTTTAATAGATATGAAAATAAAAGCAAATAAAAGTAAATCGCAAAGGAAAATATAATAAAGAAGAGACCCCGGGGGCCGTAGGTTTCACTAGTGGCTTCTCTCGAGAAAAAATAGCAAACGGTGGGTAAGCGAACTACTGTTGGGTAATTGATAGAACTTCAAATAATCATGACGATATCCAGGCAATGATCATTATATAGGCATGACATCCAAGATTATTAGACCGACTCCTGCATGCATCTACTACTATTACTCCACACATCGACCACTATCCAGCATGCATCTAGTGTATTAAGTTCATGGAAAAACGTAGTAATGCAATAAGAATGATGACATGATGTAGAGAAGATCTATTTATGTAGAAATAGACCCCATCTTGTTGTCCTTAATAGAAACAATACATACGTGTCGTTTCCCCTTCTTTCACTGGGATCAAGCACTGTAAGATTGAACCCATTACAAAGCACGTCTTCCCATTGTAAGATAAATAGATCAAGTTGGCCAAACAAAACCCAAATATCTTAGAAGAAATACGAGGCTATAAGCAATCATGCATATATGATAGAGGCGAGGGTGTCCCGATCTTTCGATGAGATGATAACTATCGATTTGGTGGAGACAACTTTGACGATCCGACTACAAACGTGCACAACGTTGCGCCTTAGCAATCGCTAAACCAATCTCCTGAGGTTACTGACGATGCTGGAAGCATGATCAGCCTGACCACGAAGGTCTATTCCTGCAAGCAATCGAAGAACGAGCAAGAATATGATAAAGCAATCTGAATATTGCGAATATATATGAAGTATTGATAATGGTGGGGATCCGTAAGCGGTCTTGGTCTGGTCGTTGGACACAAACGAAGTGCACGAAATTGCAATGGCTAACTTTTAACTAAACAAATCCCAACGAAAAAGCTACTAAATGGATCTATTTATATAGGAGCAAGGGGTGGCGTCCAAGGAGGTGGAAGGACGTCCCAAGGCAGCCTAAAACTAACCCTAGGTCGTACAAGGATCATGGGCCCAAGTGGAGGTGGTGCAACACCTTTGGACTTGTTGTTTGACTCGGATTCTGCTTCAGCATCAGATTGTTTCGTCGATATCTCAATGCTGCAGACGAATTTGAAGGTGATTCCAAGTAGGTTGGAAAGAGCACGAAATCTACTTTCCTACAAAAAAGAATCACCCAATTTGGAGTCTGTATGAAAAAGTTGTTGACGTTTTGAGTCAGGTATGTCTGTGTAGTCCGAATCTGAATCCAGAACGTGAGAGACTTGGACTCTATCTTCTCTTGGCCCAAAAGTGACGTGAGAGGACTTTTTGAACAGAACCTAAACTTCTCCTTTTCCCTTATCTTCATATGTGGATTGTACAAATGTCCCATACACCTGCAATTAGACAAAACATAAAGGTGTGTGAAGTATTTTTGTTTTGGATAACATAAATAGATTATTGAATAGTTTGCACTAGAAATCACCTGACAAATATGCATGTATGCAATATTTTTGGTCGTATCCAAGGTAGTCATGTCCTCATCATCCTCCCCTTCTTGGAAACAAAGCCGTCCTCGGCGTTGCTTAATCTGAAATGTGGCTAACAAAAAAGATAAGGTGTACATGTTGTATATGTATATGTCATCCATTTTTACTTCCTTTGATTTTTGCACATATGAAACATGTATACATGAGTAACTTTCATAGTTCATAAAATCTAAAGCCAAAAAATTATCACAAGAAGTAGAAGGCATGAAAATATTGCAACTCAATTTGCACATATAAGTGAAGCTCTTATTCATTTCAAAAGATTGACAATGTTCATCATTAAACCGTCCCAACATTGGTGAATAAACATTACATGCATCAAATTTACATGCTACAACATGCTTAAATAAGCAAACATGCAATAAGTCATTGGACATAGAATCATCACCAAGATTAGAGGTCATATCAAAATGATTAAACATTGGTTCTTTTGCATCAACAGTTAATTCAATGGGTGCACTCAAAATTGTTGATATTTCAGTTATTTGATCACATGACGCATTCATGACAGTAACAAGATTCTCTAAAATAGGTGGTGTGCTCAAATCAACAGGTAACTCAACACATGATGCATTCAAGTTAACTAGGCATGCATCATTCTCATGTGAAGTTATATCATCAATACCTTTATTGTTACCTTGTCGCAAAGACGTAGCTGATGTAGGTACGGAAGTTGACAATGTACCATACTCTTGAGATGATGTTGCGCTCACAATCCGAGGTGGGGCAGCTCTAGTAGGTGCAACGGTGGAGGAACCAACCGGCGGTGGTGAGCGTGAACTGGAATAGTAGTTGTTGTTGTCACCCAATGCATCATCATGTATCTGTCTCTCAAAGGTACAAGCGCGAACATGCATACCAGTAATGCAACGAGGAATATACTAAAATCTTGCACGGATATCATGGTTCAAACCACCAAAAAATCTATTCATTGTATCATCCTCAGATTCTTCTATGTCACAATGATGCATATAAGATTTGAGCTCTTGGTAGTAAGCATGAACAGTGTTACTGCCTTGTTTTAATTGTTCCAATTTGCGAAGCAATTCACGACGATAGTAAGGAGGAAAAAATTGTTGTCTCATTACAGCTTTCCAAGTTGTGGGTTGGTTATCAATGTTTTTCTTACAATATACACTCCACCAGACAGAAGCAAAACCAGTAAATGATCTAGTGGTAGCTTGTACTCTCTCAAGTTCAGAAAAATCATGGTGACTAAAAACTTCTTCTACTTCAAGCTTCCAAGCAAAATAAATAGCAGGATTAAATCTACCCTCAAATGATGGTAAAGAGATAACCTGACCATATGCTTGTGTATGTTGTCCCAACTCTCATGATGGTGAAGATGTGTCCGTCGTCCAAGATCTTATATCTCTGGAACCTGTCATGATTAGTAGAAACAAGAAACAAAATTCGAGAATAATGTTCCTATGAACTACTAGGATGTGGTTGTAAAGTGCTCACAGTAAAGCAAATATCAATATCTTACAAGTTCTTACCATGCGGCAGGTGGTGACAAGCAACCAGCGGTGTCAAATAACTCCGAAGATTGTGTAAAGCGATTGCCAGGGGAACGTATGTATACACAGTGTAGAAATATGTGGAGCTGGGTTGGCTATATATGGTAGCAAAAGATTAGCAATAATCAATTCAGAGATGCAATGTTGAATAAACGCTCAATGACGGTACTGTGCTGGTCCTAGGCTAGACCGAACTAGAGACACGAGCCTAGAACACTAATGAGGTCACGTCGTAGCACAACTAGCATCAATGAAGGATACTAAGTAGCTCTGGACAACAAGATATAAGTGAAGATCACAACGGCAGTAAAGATAATGATGTGCAACAACAGCCAAGCAGGATATATCAACAACTTTGTCTCCAACTTTCCTCTGGAAAAGTTTGTGCCAATTTTTTGATGATTTTTTTCAAGAATGGTATTGACTCATGCTTTCAAACACAAAAGGAATCACTCAATTCCGAGTTGATATGAGGAGTAAAAAAAAATTCTAAAACTGACCTAAAAAACTGGAATAAGCCGTGTTTGTGAACTTCGGAGGGCAAAAAGGCCTATTTAGAAGACGATTTTGAGGTGCCAAATATTGAAATAGCTTCTTCCACTATTTACATGCGTCTCGTCGCTAGCTTTCATTTGAGTACTTGTGGAGCCAAAACGGACTTCGTATGAGGAAGTTATGCCTGTTTTACTGAACAGTGCACAAAACAGATTCCAGTCCGAATTCAACTACGAGATTGAGTCTAAATAGATCCGAATTTTGTTTTTTTTCTTTCTCTCCTTTTTTATCTGACTTTTTTTTAACTTTTCTCTCTCTTTTTTTCTCTCGTTTTTTCTCTCTCTTTTTTTCTCCCTCTTTCCAAAACAAACTAGATAAGATGCAGATTGGATCAAGCGAAGATGTGAACGATCTCAACTATATTACAATGAATGATGGGTAACACGTGGTGGAAATTGATGGATGGGTGGTGGACAGCGGAAGGGATAACGATGCAGCGGCGGCGTGACTAATATGAACAGAACTCAAAACCCTAAACGAACTAGACACTAAGACCAGCAACTCGACACGACGATGCAACCGATAATTTAACTATGCAAGCAATGAAAAGAAAATTGCAAAGGCTTAGACTGGCTTGGACAAAGGATGAATAGATCTAACTTTTTTGTGGCTTTTTGTTGGACAATAGGTAAGAAAATAAATCTAATCTAGGAAAAACTGGAAATTCTCACCGAGCAACCTGAAAACTGATACCAGTTGATAGAGGCGAGGGTGTCCCGATCTTTCGATGAGATGATAATTATCGATTTGGTGGAGACAACTTTGACGATTCGACTACAAACGTGCACGACGTTGCGCCTTAGCAATCGCTAAACCAATCTCCCGAGGTTACTGACGATGCTGGAAGCACGATCAGCCTGACCACGAAGGTCTATTCCTGCAAGCAATCGAAGAACGAGCAAGAATATGATAAAGCAATCTGAATATTGCGAATATATATGAAGTATTGATAATGGTGGGGATCCGTAAGTGGTCTTGGTCTGGTCGTTGGACACAAACGAAGTACACGAAGTTGCAATGAATAACTTTTAACTAAACAAATCCCAACAAAAAAGCTACTAGATGGATCTACTTATATAGGAGCAAAGGGTGGCGGCCAAGGAGGTGGAAGGACGTCCCAAGGCAGTCTAAAACTAACCCTAGGTCGTACAAGGCTCATGGGCCCAAGTGGAGGTGGTGCAACACCTTTGGACTTGTTGTTTGACTCGGATTCTGCTGCAGCGTCAGATTGTTTCGTCGATATCTCAATGATGCGGACGAATTTGAAGGTGATTCCAAATAGGTTGCAAAGAGCACCAAATCTACTTTCCAACAAAAAAGAATCACCCAACTCGGAGTCCGTATGAAAAAGTTGTTGACGTTTTGAGTCAGGTATGTCTGTGCAGTCCAAATCTGAATCCAGAACGTGAGAGACTTGGACTCTATCTTCTCTTGGCCCAAAAGTGATGTGAGATGACTTTTTGAAAAGAACCTAAACTTCTCCTTTTCCCTTACCTTCATATGTGGATTGTACAAATGTTCCATACACCTGCAATTAGACAAAAAACAAAGGTGTGTGAAGTATTTTGTTCTGGATAACATAAATAGATTATTGAATAGTTTGCACTAGAAATCACCTGACAAATATGCATGTATGCAATATTTTTGGTCGTATCCAAGGTAGTCATGTCCTCATCAATATAAGAGATCAAAGAAGACTCAAATAACTTTCATGGAAAAAATATAGATTTGATCATAAACTTAAAGTTCATCGGATCCCAACAAACACACTGCAAAAATAGTTACATCATATGGATCTCCAAGAGACCATGGTATTGAGAATCAAAAGAGAGAGAAAGTCATCTAGCTACTAACTACGGGGCGTAGGTGATAGAGGCAAAGGTGTCCCGTCTTTCGATGAGATGATGGATATCGCTTTGGTGGAAGTCGACTTTGACGATCCGACTACGAACGTGCGAGGACGTCGCACCTTAGCAATCGCTAAACCAACTCCGAGAGGTTATTGACCACGCCGGAGCACGATCAACCTGACCACGAGGGTTTGTTTCCTGCGAGCAAACGAAGAACAAGCAAGAAACTAAGATTGCAATCTGGATATTGCGAATATAAGATGAAAGCTTTATTGATGAAGGTGGGGTTCTGTGACGCCTTTGTCTGGTCGTTGAACACAAACGAAGTACGCGAAGTTGCAGCTATGGCGAACTTTTAATCTAAACAAAACCCAAAGTCTAAACGATGCCCTAAGGGCTGTATATATGGAGGAAGAGGGGGGAATTTCGTGGCCCTTGGTGGAGGGGTCCGAAATCAACCCTATCTCTTGTTTCCCCACACATACGGACTCTAAAAATAGCCTATACTTATGTATTTCGAAATTACATGGGCCTGGCCCAATAATAAGGTGACGCAGCACCTAAAATAGCCTCAGGACGAAATTTATGAAGTGTCATCTTGTATATTTCGTCCAAGGCTTCATGCACCCATTATGGTGGCTTCAAAGTCCTGAAATCATCACTTGTAACTCCATTCTTGTTCTTGCTCCAATGTTCATCCTACTCCAAGCTAGGCCCTTCATTTGTAAGCAAAACAAATGTATTCAATTTAGGCAGCATCATATTCTCATGAACATTAGAATCATTACCAAGAAACGAAAGTACCTGGTAATTTAGTTGGCGTGCACGAGCTCTAGTAATTGGTCCAGTATGTATAGCAGCAGGGGCTGTGGGTGTAACAATTGTATTGATGTCCTCATCATCCTCCCCTTCTTGAAATGAAGTCGTCCTCGACGGAAGTTCATCTTCCTCACCCAAATAAGGCTTCAAATCTGCAATGTTAAAAGTGGGACTAACCCCAAAATCTGCAGGCAGCTCAAGTTTATATGCATTATCATTTATTTTCTCTAACACCTTAAAGGGACCATCAGCACGTGGCATTAACTTTGATTTGCGCAAATCAGGAAATCTATCCTTACGCAAATGTAACCAAACAAGATCTCCAGGTGCAAACACAACATGTTTTCTACCCTTATCTCCAGCAAGTTTATATTTAGCATTCATGCGCTCAATGTTTTCCTTAGTTAACTCATGCATTTTTAAAATCAATTCAGCACGTTGTTTAGCATCAAAATTAACCTTCTCCGAAGATGGAAGAGGCAACAAATCAATAGGTGCACGAGGTAGGAAACCATACACAACTTCAAAAGGGCACATCTTAGTAGTAGAATGCAATGAACGATTATAAGCAAATTCAATATGAGGCAAGCATTCCTCCCACATTTTCTTATTATTCTTCAAAACAGCCCTAAGCATAGTAGACAACGTTCTATTGACTACTTCAGTTTGTCCATCAGTTTGGGGGTGACAAGTAGTACTAAAAAGCAGTTTAGTCCCCAACTTAGCCCATAAACATCTCCAAAAGTGGCTAAGAAATTTAGTATCACGATCTGAAACAATAGTATTTGGCACACCATGCAAGCGAATAATTTCACGAAAGAACAAATCAGCAACATTAACAGCATCATCGCTTTTATGACATGGTATAAAGTGTGCCATTTTCGAGAATCTATCCACGACAACAAATATGCTATCCCTCCCCTTCTTTGTTCGAGGTAAACCTAAAACAAAGTCCATAGATATATCCTCCCAAGGAACACTAGGTACAGGCAAAGGCATATATAAACCATGAGGATTGAGTCGTGACTTAGCTTTTTGACATGTAGTGCAGCGAGCAATAAAACGCTCAACATCCCGTCTCATCTTTGGCCAAAAGAAATGTGTAGCAAGTACGTCCTCCGTCTTCTTCACGCCAAAGTGCCCATTAATCCTCCTCCATGCGCCTCCTGCAACAACAAAAGACGAACGGAGCTAGCTGGAATGCATAGCTTGTTAGCACGAAACACAAATCCATCGTTAACAACAAACTTGTTCCACATTCTTCCTTCTTTACAATTCTGCATTACATCTTTAAAATCAGCATCATGCACATATTGATCTTTGATGGTCTCCAAACCAAATATTTTGAAGTCAAGTTGTGAAAGCATAGTATACCGACGAGACAATGCATCAGCAATAACATTTTCTTTTCCCTTCTTGTGTTTAATGACATAAGGGAAAGTCTCAATGAATTCAACCCATTTAGCATGTCTATGATTCAGTTTAGCTTGACTTTTAATATGTTTCAAAGATTCATGATCAGAATGTATAACAAATTCTTTGGGCCATAAATAATGTTGCCATGTTTCTAAAGTCCGAACAAGAGCATATAATTCTTTATCATAAGTAGAATAATTCAGACTAGGCCCACTCAATTTTTCAGAAAAGTATGCAACAGGTTTGCCATCTTGTAATAACACACCTCCTAATCCAATTCCACTAGCATCACATTCAAGCTCAAAAGTCTTATTAAAATCAGGAAGTTGGAGTAAAGGAGCATGTGTCAACTTATCTTTCAATACCGTGAAGGCTTCTTCCTGTGCGGTACCCCAAAGAAAAGGCACATCTTTCTTTGTAAGCTCATTGAGAGGTGCAGCAATGGTGCTGAAATCTCTCACAAAACGCCTATAGAATCCAGCGAGGCCAAGAAAGCTCCTCACTTGTGTGACCGTTTTGGGCTGCGGCCAACTCTCAATAGCTTCAATCTTGGCTTTATCAACTTCAATTCCCTGTGGAGTAACAACATAGCCAAGAAAAGATACTCGGTCGGTGCAAAAGGTGCACTTCCCAAGGTTACCAAACAAACGTGCATCACGTAGTGCAATAAAAACAGCACGTAAATGTTCCAAATGTTCCTCCAAAGATCTGCTATAAATCAATATGTCATCAAAGTAAACCACCACAAATCGTCCAATGAAAGCACGTAAAACTTCGTTCATTAATCTCATGAAAGTACTAGGTGCATTAGTTAACCCAAAAGGCATGACTAACCACTCATATAATCCAAACTTAGTTTTAAATGCTGTTTTCCATTCATCTCCCAATTTCATACGAATTTGATGGTAGCCACTACGCAAATCAACTTTGGAGAATATTGTAGAGCCACTCAATTCATCAAGCATATCATCTAGCCTAGGAATAGGATGACGATAACGAATAGTAATATTATTAATGCCTCTACAATCAACACACATACGTGATGTACCATCCTTTTTCGGCACTAGAATAATAGGAACAGCACAAGGACTAAGGGATTCGCGTATATAACCTTTGTCGAGAAGCTCTTGTACTTGACGCATAATCTCCTTCGTCTCCTCTGGATTGGTACGGTATGGTGCACGGTTTGGCAGTGAAGCACCGGGAATTAAGTCAATCTGATGCTCAATCCCTCGAATAGGCGGTAATCCCGGTGGCACGTCTTGTGGAAAAACGTCAGCGAACTCCTGCAAAATGTTAGTGACAGCAGGAGGCAAAGAGGAAGGCACGTCCTCGAATGAAAATAATGCCTCTTTGCACACAAAAGCATAGCAAACAGATTTGCTGAAATCTAGCTCATCAATATCAGATTTGGTGGCAAATAAACATGCACTTTTCAATTTAATTTCAGAAGCAACACTAGATGGTTTATTATTAGGCTTCATTTGTTGCTCAAATTCTTTTGCCACAATCTGATTTTCACTCTTATTCTTCTCCTGTTGTGCTTTATTAGCTCTATTAATATCATCTTTCAAAATGGAATCAGGAGTCATAGGAAGCAAAGTAATATTTTTATCCTTATGAACAAGAGTATAGTGATTGTTTCTACCATGGTGTACAGAGTTTTTATCAAATTGCCATGGTCTACCAAGTAATAAGGAACATGCTTGCATAGGTACCACATCACAATCAACATAATCAGCATATGTAGAGATACTAAAATGCACACGAACAGTACGTGTTACCTTAACCTTGCCGCTGTTGTTGAACCATTGGATGTAGTAAGGATGTGGATGTGGTCTTGTGGTGAGAGAAAGCTTCTCCACCATCTCCATGCTAGCCAAGTTGTTGCAGCTCCCTCCGTCTATTATGACGCGCACAGAACGTTCCTTCACAACTCCCTTGGTATGGAACAAATTGTGCCTCTGATTTTGCTCAGCTTGTGTGACCTGCACACTCAAAACACGTTGAGCAACTAAACATTCATACCTGTCAGCGTCTTCAGGAGCCATGTATTGCGTCTCATGATCAGAATCATCTCCACCATGTTCTTCACGTGTAATAAGAGCCAAAGTCTCCTCATCATAGTCACTAGCGGACTCATATCCACCATCCGCGGTAGCAATCATCACACGCGGAGATTTGCATTCCCTCGCATAATGACCTCCTCCCTTACAACGACGACAAATAATATCACTTGTGTGCCCTGTTGATGCCATGGAAGAAGAAGAACTCCGTGCAGGCCCAGCAGGTGCGCTCTTGGCAGATAATGGTGGTTGTGCCTGTTTTCTTGTATCACGACTGGAGGAGGCACCTAATTGAGGTGCTGGTGCAGTTGAAGTAGAAGATGCACGCGGTGTCCATGATGAAGGTCGGCCTGCAGAAAAGTTAGTTCGCGCCAATGCTTGTCGATCCTGCACTTCACGTTCAGCTTTACAAGCAAGATGGAATAAACGAGTGATATTAGTATACTCCTTATAGTCTAGAATGGTCTGAATCTCTCTATTTAATCCACCCAGAAAACATGCAAGCATAGCTTCATTCTCCTCAACAATACCACATCTAATCATGCCAGTTTGTAATTCCTGATAATATTCTTCTACAGAATTTTTCCCTTGTCTTAAACGCTGCAATTTTTGAAGCAATTCACGTTGATAATATGGTGGAACCCAACGCGTACGCATAGCAGTTTTCAAAGCAGCCCAAGTAGTTGGAATAGGATATAATCTACAATGTTCAGACCACCATACACATGCAAAACTAGTGAAAGCACAAACAGCAGCAGCAACTCGTCTCTCCTCAGGATATTGTAAACATGTAAATCGTTGTTCAGTTTCTAACTCCCAAGTAAGATATATATCAGGAACATATCTACCCTCAAATGGTGGAATATTCAATTTCAGTTTAGGAATATGGACATCATCTCGTACCTGAGGTGGTGGTGCAGGCCTACCATTACGAATATCTACCTGAGGTCGACCTGCTGGTGGTGGTGCTGGTGGCTGCTCGTAGATCTGATTTTGATCAACCTCATCCTCATAATCGCCCGCATACTCATCATCCTCCTGGGTACCAGCAGGAGCAGTAGCAGGAGCCAAAGAAGCACCAACAGCAGTAACAGCGGCACCAGAATTTTGTCCTGGCATAATAGGAACACGCTGTGCTCGTCCATACTGATTCGGAAGGGGGCGTAGTTGTTGTTGTTGCAGAGGTGCGACAGGTGCAGCCGGTGGTGGAAGACGCGCAAGCAGTTCATTAAATCTGTTATCGAGCTTTGTTTCGAACGTCTTCTCAAGGCCAGTGATCTTCTCCATGGCCTCTTCAAAATTGTTCAGCACATCTTGTACCTGTTCAGTCATCATTTGCTGAAACTTATCATGAAGCTCCTAGTTCGATAAGTTCTCCCAGTCAATCTCGTCGGCTTGTGATCCTGGCATGGTTAGCAGCAATAGAAACACACAAGAATATGATTCCTACAGACTACTAAGAAGTGGTGGTGGTGTATCACAAATCCGTCAAGCAAATCTCAAATTCTTACCAGTTCTTACCCAGCAGCAGGCGGTGATCGGCAACCGTTGTAGTCAAAAACTCTCAAAGCTTGGATAGAGCGATTACCAGGGAGAGTCAAACACACGATGTAGATGTATGTGGAGCTGGGAAGGCTTATAGTATGGTAGCAAAAAGGGTCAGCAATAATCAATTCAGAGATGCAAAGTTGAATAAACGCTCAACGACGGTACTGTGCTGGTCCTAGGCTAGACTGTGCTAGAGACCCGAGCCTAGAACACCAACAAAATCACGGCGCGGCACGTAAACAAGGGAAAAGCACACTCTGAATTTTTTTTTCGCTCTTTTTTTTGCGCTGCTTTTTTTTTGCGAAAAATCACTATAATGGCGAGTGTCTCAAAACTCTTCTTAGCTCAAACTGACAGGATGGGCACGAAATTTTTTCGACCAATTTTTTTTTTGACTGCCCGGACCCAAAAACTGGAAACGGGTCAAAAAAAACTTCCTATAATGGCACCTATCTCAAAACACTCAGAAACACCTAAAAATAGGATAGCCAATTTTTTTTTCGAAAAATGCGTTTTCGAAAATTTTTGGGCCTAAACGGAGCGTGGCTACCCGATTTTTTTTCCCGAAACCTACTCCGGCAAGGAAACACAAATCGGAAACTAGATGGATCTCGAAAACAACCCTAATAATCAAGGAACTCGGATTGGTGGTGGATATATGGTGGTGGTATATGGCAGCGGTGGTGGTAGTATATGGATATGGATCGGTGGTGGTATATGGACACGGATTGGTGGTGGTATATGGATACGGATTCGGAGCGGTGGTGGTAGATGGCAGGGGCGATGATGATGGTGCGGCGGCGGCGTGACAACTTATGACCAGAACTCGAAACTCTAAAAGACTAGACTCTAAGACCAGCAACTAGACACGACGATGCAACCGCAAATTCAACAAAGCAAAACCCTAAAAAGATTATGCAAAGGCTCAGATTGGTTCGGATATGATGAACTAACCCTAATTTTTTTTGTGGCTTTTTCGTGGACTGTAGGTATGAAGAACAGACTCGATCTAAACTACGAAATACTGTAAAATCTCACCGAGCAACCTGGAAATCTGATACCACTTGATAGAGGCAAAGGTGTCCCGTCTTTCGATGAGATGATGGATATCGCTTTGGTGGAAGTCGACTTTGACGATCCGACTACGAACGTGCGAGGACGTCGCGCCTTAGCAATCGCTAAACCAACTCCGAGAGGTTATTGACCACGCCGGAGCACGATCAACCTGACCACGAGGGTCTGTTTCCTGCGAGCAAACGAAGAACAAGCAAGAAACTAAGATTGCAATCTGGATATTGCGAATATAAGATGAAAGCTTTATTGATCAAGGTGGGGTTCTGTGACGCCTTTGTCTGGTCGTTGAACACAAACGAAGTACGCGAAGTTGCAGCTATGGCGAACTTTTAATCTAAACAAAACCCAAAGTCTAAACGATGCCCTAAGGGCTGTATATATGGAGGAAGAGGGGGGAATTTCGTGGCCCTTGGTGGAGGGGTCCGAAATCAACCCTATCTCTTGTTTCCCCACACATACGGACTCTAAAAATAGCCTATACTTATGTATTTCGAAATTACATGGGCCTGGCCCAATAATAAGGTGACGCAGCACCTAAAATAGCCTCGGGACGAAATTTATGAAGTGGCATCTTGTATATTTCGTCCAAGGCTTCATGCACCCATTATGGTGGCTTCAAAGTCCTGAAATCATCACTTGTAACTCCATTCTTGTTCTTGCTCCAATGTTCATCCTTCTCCAAGCTAGGCCCTTCATTTGTAAGCAAAACAAATGTATTCAATTTAGGCAGCATCATATTCTCATGAACATTAGAATCATTACCAAGAAACGAAAGTACCTGGTAATTTAGTTGGCGTGCACGAGCTCTAGTAATTGGTCCAGTATGTATAGCAGCAGGGGCTGTGGGTGTAACAATTGTATTGATGTCCTCATCATCCTCCCCTTCTTGAAATGAAGTCGTCCTCGACGGAAGTTCATCTTCCTCACCCAAATAAGGCTTCAAATCTGCAATGTTAAAAGTGGGACTAACCCCAAAATCTGCAGGCAGCTCAAGTTTATATGCATTATCATTTATTTTCTCTAACACCTTAAAGGGACCATCAGCACGTGGCATTAACTTTGATTTGCGCAAATCAGGAAATCTATCCTTACGCAAATGTAACCAAACAAGATCTCCAGGTGCAAACACAACATGTTTTCTACCCTTATCTCCAGCAAGTTTATATTTAGCATTCATGCGCTCAATGTTTTCCTTAGTTAACTCATGCATTTTTAAAATCAATTCAGCACGTTGTTTAGCATCAAAATTAACCTTCTCCGAAGATGGAAGAGGCAACAAATCAATAGGTGCACGAGGTAGGAAACCATACACAACTTCAAAAGGGCACATCTTAGTAGTAGAATGCAATGAACGATTATAAGCAAATTCAATATGAGGCAAGCATTCCTCCCACATTTTCTTATTATTCTTCAAAACAGCCCTAAGCATAGTAGACAACGTTCTATTGACTACTTCAGTTTGTCCATCAGTTTGGGGGTGACAAGTAGTACTAAAAAGCAGTTTAGTCCCCAACTTAGCCCATAAACATCTCCAAAAGTGGCTAAGAAATTTAGTATCACGATCTGAAACAATAGTATTTGGCACACCATGCAAGCGAATAATTTCACGAAAGAACAAATCAGCAACATTAACAGCATCATCGCTTTTATGACATGGTATAAAGTGTGCCATTTTCGAGAATCTATCCACGACAACAAATATGCTATCCCTCCCCTTCTTTGTTCGAGGTAAACCTAAAACAAAGTCCATAGATATATCCTCCCAAGGAACACTAGGTACAGGCAAAGGCATATATAAACCATGAGGATTGAGTCGTGACTTAGCTTTTTGACATGTAGTGCAGCGAGCAATAAAACGCTCAACATCCCGTCTCATCTTTGGCCAAAAGAAATGTGTAGCAAGTACGTCCTCCGTCTTCTTCACGCCAAAGTGTCCCATTAATCCTCCTCCATGCGCCTCCTGCAACAACAAAAGACGAACGGAGCTAGCTGGAATGCATAGCTTGTTAGCACGAAACACAAATCCATCGTTAACAACAAACTTGTTCCACATTCTTCCTTCTTTACAATTCTGCATTACATCTTTAAAATCAGCATCATGCACATATTGATCTTTGATGGTCTCCAAACCAAATATTTTGAAGTCAAGTTGTGAAAGCATAGTATAGCGACGAGACAATGCATCAGCAATAACATTTTCTTTTCCCTTCTTGTGTTTAATGACATAAGGGAAAGTCTCAATGAATTCAACCCATTTAGCATGTCTACGATTCAGTTTAGCTTGACTTTTAATATGTTTCAAAGATTCATGATCAGAATGTATAACAAATTCTTTGGGCCATAAATAATGTTGCCATGTTTCTAAAGTCCGAACAAGAGCATATAATTCTTTATCATAAGTAGAATAATTCAGACTAGGCCCACTCAATTTTTCAGAAAAGTATGCAACAGGTTTGCCATCTTGTAATAACACACCTCCTAATCCAATTCCACTAGCATCACATTCAAGCTCAAAAGTCTTATTAAAATCAGGAAGTTGGAGTAAAGGAGCATGTGTCAACTTATCTTTCAATACCGTGAAGGCTTCTTCCTGTGCGGTACCCCAAAGAAAAGGCACATCTTTCTTTGTAAGCTCATTGAGAGGTGCAGCAATGGTGCTGAAATCTCTCACAAAACGCCTATAGAATCCAGCGAGGCCAAGAAAACTCCTCACTTGTGTGACCGTTTTGGGCTGCGGCCAACTCTCAATAGCTTCAATCTTGGCTTTATCAACTTCAATTCCCTGTGGAGTAACAACATAGCCAAGAAAAGATACTCGGTCGGTGCAAAAGGTGCACTTCCCAAGGTTACCAAACAAACGTGCATCACGTAGAGCAATAAAAACAGCACGTAAATGTTCCAAATGTTCCTCCAAAGATCTGCTATAAATCAATATGTCATCAAAGTAAACCACCACAAATCGTCCAATGAAAGCACGTAAAACTTCGTTCATTAATCTCATGAAAGTACTAGGTGCATTAGTTAACCCAAAAGGCATGACTAACCACTCATATAATCCAAACTTAGTTTTAAATGCTGTTTTCCATTCATCTCCCAATTTCATACGAATTTGATGGTAGCCACTACGCAAATCAACTTTGGAGAATATTGTAGAGCCACTCAATTCATCAAGCATATCATCTAGCCTAGGAATAGGATGACGATAACGAATAGTAATATTATTAATGCCTCTACAATCAACACACATACGTGATGTACCATCCTTTTTCGGCACTAGAATAATAGGAACAGCACAAGGACTAAGGGATTCGCGTATATAACCTTTGTCGAGAAGCTCTTGTACTTGACGCATAATCTCCTTCGTCTCCTCTGGATTGGTACGGTATGGTGCACGGTTTGGCAGTGAAGCACCGGGAATTAAGTCAATCTGATGCTCAATCCCTCGAATAGGCGGTAATCCCGGTGGCACGTCTTGTGGAAAAACGTCACGAACTCCTGCAAAATGTTAGTGACAGCAGGAGGCAAAGAGGAAGGCACGTCCTCGAATGAAAATAATGCCTCTTTGCACACAAAAGCATAGCAAACAGATTTGCTGAAATCTAGCTCATCAATATCAGATTTGGTGGCAAATAAACATGCACTTTTCAATTTAATTTCAGAAGCAACACTAGATGGTTTATTATTAGGCTTCATTTGTTGCTCAAATTCTTTTGCCACAATCTGATTTTCACTCTTATTCTTCTCCTGTTGTGCTTTATTAGCTCTATTAATATCATCTTTCAAAATGGAATCAGGAGTCATAGGAAGCAAAGTAATATTTTTATCCTTATGAACAAGAGTATAGTGATTGTTTCTACCATGGTGTACAGAATTTTTATCAAATTGCCATGGTCTACCAAGTAATAAGGAACATGCTTGCATAGGTACCACATCACAATCAACATAATCAGCATATGTAGAGATACTAAAATGCACACGAACAGTACGTGTTACCTTAACCTTGCCGCTGTTGTTGAACCATTGGATGTAGTAAGGATGTGGATGTGGTCTTGTGGTGAGAGAAAGCTTCTCCACCATCTCCATGCTAGCCAAGTTGTTGCAGCTCCCTCCGTCTATTATGACGCGCACAGAACGTTCCTTCACAACTCCCTTGGTATGGAACAAATTGTGCCTCTGATTTTGCTCAGCTTGTGTGACCTGCACACTCAAAACACGTTGAGCAACTAAACATTCATACCTGTCAGCGTCTTCAGGAGCCATGTATTGCGTCTCATGATCAGAATCATCTCCACCATGTTCTTCACGTGTAATAAGAGCCAAAGTCTCCTCATCATAGTCACTAGCGGACTCATATCCACCATCCGCGGTAGCAATCATCACACGCGGAGATTTGCATTCCCTCGCATAATGACCTCCTCCCTTACAACGACGACAAATAATATCACTTGTGTGCCCTGTTGATGCCATGGAAGAAGAAGAACTCGTGCAGGCCCAGCAGGTGCGCTCTTGGCAGATAATGGTGGTTGTGCCTGTTTTCTTGTATCACGACTGGAGGAGGCACCTAATTGAGGTGCTGGTGCAGTTGAAGTAGAAGATGCACGCGGTGTCCATGATGAAGGTCGGCCTGCAGAAAAGTTAGTTCGCGCCAATGCTTGTCGATCCTGCACTTCACGTTCAGCTTTACAAGCAAGATGGAATAAACGAGTGATATTAGTATACTCCTTATAGTCTAGAATGGTCTGAATCTCTCTATTTAATCCACCCAGAAAACGTGCAAGCATAGCTTCATTCTCCTCAACAATACCACATCTAATCATGCCAGTTTGTAATTCCTGATAATATTCTTCTACAGAATTTTTCCCTTGTCTTAAACGCTGCAATTTTTGAAGCAATTCACGTTGATAATATGGTGGAACCCAACGCGTACGCATAGCAGTTTTCAAAGCAGCCCAAGTAGTTGGAATAGGATATAATCTACAATGTTCAGACCACCATACACATGCAAAACTAGTGAAAGCACAAACAGCAGCAGCAACTCGTCTCTCCTCAGGATATTGTAAACATGTAAATCGTTGTTCAGTTTCTAACTCCCAAGTAAGATATATATCAGGAACATATCTACCCTCAAATGGTGGAATATTCAATTTCAGTTTAGGAATATGGACATCATCTCGTACCTGAGGTGGTGGTGCAGGCCTACCATTACGAATATATACCTGAGGTCGACCTGCTGGTGGTGGTGCTGGTGGCTGCTCGTAGATCTGATTTTGATCAACCTCATCCTCATAATCGCCCGCATACTCATCATCCTCCTGGGTACCAGCAGGAGCAGTAGCAGGAGCCAAAGAAGCACCAACAGCAGTAACAGCGGCACCAGAATTTTGTCCTGGCATAATAGGAACACGCTGTGCTCGTCCATACTGATTCGGAAGGGGGCGTAGTTGTTGTTGTTGCAGAGGTGCGACAGGTGCAGCCGGTGGTGGAAGACGCGCAAGCAGTTCATTAAATCTGTTATCGAGCTTTGTTTCGAATGTCTTCTCAAGGCCAGTGATCTTCTCCATGGCCTCTTCAAAATTGTTCAGCACATCTTGTACCTGTTCAGTCATCATTTGCTGAAACTTATCATGAAGCTCCTAGTTCGATAAGTTCTCCCAGTCAATCTCGTCGGCTTGTGATCCTGGCATGGTTAGCAGCAATAGAAACACACAAGAATATGATTCTACAGACTACTAAGAAGTGGTGGTGGTGTATCACAAATCCGTCAAGCAAATCTCAAATTCTTACCAGTTCTTACCCAGCAGCAGGCGGTGATCGGCAACCGTTGTAGTCAAAAACTCTCAAAGCTTGGATAGAGCGATTACCAGGGAGAGTCAAACACACGACGTAGATGTATGTGGAGCTGGGAAGGCTTATAGTATGGTAGCAAAAAGGGTCAGCAATAATCAATTCAGAGATGCAAAGTTGAATAAACGCTCAACGACGGTACTGTGCTGGTCCTAGGCTAGACTGTGCTAGAGACCCGAGCCTAGAACACCAACAAAATCACGGCGCGGCACGTAAACAAGGGAAAAGCACACTCTGAATTTTTTTTCGCTCTTTTTTTTGCGCTGCTTTTTTTTTTTGCGAAAAATCACTATAATGGCGAGTGTCTCAAAACTCTTCTTAGCTCAAACTGAGAGGATGGGCACGAAATTTTTTCGACCAAATTTTTTTTTTGACTGCCCGGACCCAAAAACTGGAAACGGGTAAAAAAAAACTTCCTATAATGGCACCTATCTCAAAACACTCAGAAACACCTAAAAATAGGATAGCCAGAAATTTTTTCGAAAAATGCGTTTTCGAAAATTTTTGGGCCTAAACGGAGCGTGGCTACCCGATTTTTTTTTCGAAACCTACTCCGGCAAGGAAACACGAATCGGAAACTAGATGGATCTCGAAAACAACCCTAATAATCAAGGAACTCGGATTGGTGGTGGATATATGGTGGTGGTATATGGCAGCGGTGGTGGTAGTATATGGATATGGATCGGTGGCGGTATATGGACACGGATTGGTGGTGGTATATGGATACGGATTCGGAGCGGTGGTGGTAGATGGCAGGGGCGATGATGATGGTGCGGCGGCGGCGTGACAACTTATGACCAGAACTCGAAACTCTAAAAGACTAGACTCTAAGACCAGCAACTAGACACGACGATGCAACCGCAAATTCAACAAAGCAAAACCCTAAAAATATTATGCAAAGGCTCAGATTGGTTCGGATATGATGAACTAACCCCAAAATTTTTTTGTGGTTTTTTCGTGGACTGTAGGTATGAAGAACAGACTCGATCTAAACTACGAAATACTGTAAAATCTCACCGAGCAACCTGGAAATCTGATACCACTTGATAGAGGCAAAGGTGTCCCGTCTTTCGATGAGATGATGGATATCGCTTTGGTGGAAGTTGACTTTGACGATCCGACTACGAACGTGCGAGGACGTCGCGCCTTAGCAATCGCTAAACCAACTCCGAGAGGTTATTGACCACGCCGGAGCACGATCAACCTGACCACGAGGGTCTGTTTCCTGCGAGCAAACGAAGAACAAGCAAGAAACTAAGATTGCAATCTGGATATTGCGAATATAAGATGAAAGCTTTATTGATGAAGGTGGGGTTCTGTGACGCCTTTGTCTGGTCGTTGAACACAAACGAAGTACGCGAAGTTGCAGCTATGGCGAACTTTTAATCTAAACAAAACCCAAAGTCTAAACGATGCCCTAAGGGCTGTATATATGGAGGAAGAGGGGGGAATTTCGTGGCCCTTGGTGGAGGGGTCCGAAATCAACCCTATCTCTTGTTTCCCCACACATACGGACTCTAAAAATAGCCTATACTTATGTATTTCGAAATTACATGGGCCTGGCCCAATAATAAGGTGACGCAGCACCTAAAATAGCCTCGGGACGAAATTTATGAAGTGGCATCTTGTATATTTCGTCCAAGGCTTCATGCACCCATTATGGTGGCTTCAAAGTCCTGAAATCATCACTTGTAACTCCATTCTTGTTCTTGCTCCAATGTTCATCCTTCTCCAAGCTAGGCCCTTCATTTGTAAGCAAAACAAATGTATTCAATTTAGGCAGCATCATATTCTCATGAACATTAGAATCATTACCAAGAAATGAAAGTACCTGGTAATTTAGTTGGCGTGCACGAGCTCTAGTAATTGGTCCAGTATGTATAGCAGCAGGGGCTGTGGGTGTAACAGTTGTATTGATGTCCTCATCAGTAGGTCTACAAAAGAGTACTCACGCATCATCGAAGAGGCACCAATGGGCAAGATGAACCCCTCCGTGGTGGTGTCTAGATTGGACCTGGTGGTTCTGGAACTTGTGGCGGCTGGATTTGATTTTCGTCGACTCTCCCAGGGTTTCTGGAATATTGGGGTTTTTATAGAGCAAAGATGAGGTGCGGGAGGCCACCGAGATGGGCAGAACCCACCTAGCCGCGCTTGGGCCTCCAGGCGCGCCTTGGTGGGTAGTGCCCCCCTCGGGGCACCCCAAGGTGCTTCTCCAGCCCACTGGATGTCTTCTCGTCCAAAAAATCCACAAAAAGTTTCGTTGCGTTTGGACTCCGATTGGTATTGATTTCCTGCGATGTAAAAAACATGCAGAAAACAGCAACTGGCACTGAGCACTATGTTAATATGTTAGTACCAAAAAATGATATGAAATGACTATAAAATGATTGTAAAACATCTAAGAATGATAATATAATAGCATCGAACAATAAAAAACTATAGATATGCTGGAGACGTATCAGCATCCCCAAGCTTAATTCTTCTCGTCCTCGAGTACGTAAATGATAAAAACAGATTTTTTGGTGTGGAATGTTGCCTAACATGTTCATCACATATTCTTTTCTTTATAGCATGGACATTTGGACTTTTATATGGTTCAAAGCAATAGTCTAGTTTTGACATCATAATTTCAATACTAAAGCATATCAACAATCAACCATGTCTTTCAAAATATCAACGCTATAATAAGTTATCCCTAGCCCATCATGCTCAATCATTGATCCATTCATGAAACACACTCGCATATTAGCTACACCCAATGCTCAAGTACGATCATAGTGCCCCTTAGTTGGTGCTTTATAAGAGAAGATGGAGACTCAAATTAAAAATAAAAATTGCATAAAGTGAAAGAAAGGCCCTTCGCGGGGGCAAGTAGGGATTTGTAGAGGTGCCAGAGCTCAAAGCAAAAAAGATAGATAAAAACATTTTGGGAGGCATGCTTTTCCTGTCAACGATAAAGATTGAGTAGTTCCCAATACTTTCCATGCTACATATATCATAGGCGGTTCCCATATAGAAATTAAAGTTTATTCCTTTTTCAACCATACTTTCACTTTCCATGGCTAGCCGTATCCACGGGTGCCTTCCATACCAATATAATCCAAGGAATTTATTATGTGACAACATAAAGTAAATTCATTTTTCATTTCGGGACTGGGCATCCCTAATACCTTTGCCTTACTCTCGTGCAATGACAAGTGAATAAACACTCATCATGAGAATAACATATCTAGCATGGAAATATATTAGTCACCCCCTGCCGTTTGATGAGCGGTACGAGCACACAGAAGAGAAGTTTATTTTGAAAATTAGAGATGGCACACACAAATTTTCTTAGAACAACAAAATAATACCGCATATAGGTTGGTATGGTGGACTCATGTGGCAAAACGGGTTTAAAGGATTTTGGATGCACAAGTAGTGATCATACTTGGTGCAATATGAAGGCTAGCAAAAGATTGAGAGGCGACCAACCAAGAAACAAAAAATCTCGTAAGCGAGCATTAAGCATAATTAACACCGAATAATGCACCACAAGTAGGATGTAATTTCATTGCATAACTATTGTCTTTCGTGCTTGTATAGGGAATCACAAACTTTAACACCAATATTCTTACTAAAGCATAGTTACTCATCAACATGACTCACATACCACATCATCATATCTCAAAACTATTACAAGGAATCAAGTTTATTTTGTCCAATGATCTTCACGATTTTTTTATTATATCCTTCTTGGATATCTATCACTTTGGGACTAATTTTCATGTGTTGCTTTTGATAAGCTCAAACAAATATAAGTGAAGATCATGAGCATAATATTTCTTTCTCTCAAATTAATTTAAGTGAAGCAAGTTATAATTTCTTAAAACATTTACTAACTCTAAAATAAATCTAAGTGAAGCATGAGAGAATTTCTTCAAAAATACTAAAGCACACCGTGCTCAAAAAGATATAAGTGAAGCACTACAACAATTCCATAGCTCATAAAGATTTAAGTGAAGCATAGAGAGCAATTCTAACAAGTCATGGCGTAATTTTGTCTCTCTCAAATAGGTGTGTCCAGCAAGGATTCAAGACTTAAAAAATCAAAACAAGCAAAGACTCATATCATACAAGACGCTCCAAGCAAAACTCATAGTATGTGACGAATAAAAATATAGTTCCGTGTAAAATACCGATGGTCATTGGAAGAAAGAGGGGATGCCACTCGGGCATCCCCAAGCTTAGTTGCTTGCTTCTCTTTGGATAATAGCTTGGGATGCCATGGGCATCCCCAAGATTAGGCTCTTCTTACTCCTTATTCCTTCATCCATCGTAACAATCACCCAAAACTTTAAAATTCAATCACACAAAACTCAACAAAACCTTCGTGAGATCCGTTAGTATAAGAAAGCAAATCACTACTATAAGTACTGGTGCAAACCCATTCATATTTTATTCTTGCATTATATCTACTGTATTCCAACTTTTCTATGGCAAAACTCTTCAAAGAAAACTGTAGAATCATCAAAACATGCACACAACACAAAGAAAACAGAAGCTGTCAAAAATAGAACAGTCTGTAGCAATCTGGATATTTCGAATACTTCTGTAACTCCCCAAATTCTGAAAAATTAGGACCACATGAAAAATTTGTATATTCATCTTCTTAAAAAATAATTGGTATTTTATCACGCTCCTGTTAAAACTAGAATTATTTTTGTGAGCGCAAAAGTCTCTGTTTTTCAGCAAGATCAAATTAACTATCACCCAACATGATCCTAAAGGCTTTGCTTGGTACTAACACTAATTAAAACACAAAAAATACAAATCATAACATTAGCATAATTGTGCAAACACTCAAGAATAGAAAGCAAAAGTCAAAAATAAATTTTATTCATTGGGTTGCCTCCCAACAAGCGCTGTCGTTTTACGCCCTTAGCTAGTCATAAAGCAATGATCTAAGTGTTGTCATCTTTGTTTCTAGATCCATAAGATGCCCTCATGATTGATTAATATGGTGGCATAATTCTTGTTCTAGCGAAGTGTTCCGTACCCTTCCTTAGTGGAAATTGAAATTTAATATTGCCTTCTTTCATATCAATCACGACACCAATAGTGCGTAAAAACGGTCTACCAAGAATAATTGGACAAGAAGGATTGCAATTAGTATCAAGAACAATAAAATCTATGGGAACATAATTCCTATTTGCAAGAATAATAACATCATTAATTCTTCCCATAGGCTTTTTAATAGTAGAATCCGCCAAGTGCAAATTTAAAGAACATTCTTCGATATCGGTAAGAGCAAGCACATCACAAACAGACTTCGGAATTGTAGAAACACTAGCACCCAAGTCACATAAAGAAAAACACTCATAATTTTTAATCTTGAAATTGATAGTAGGTTCCCATTCATCATGTAATTTTCTAGGAACTGAAACTTCTAATTCCAACTTTTCTTCTAAAGCTTTCAACATAGCATCAACAATATGTTTGGTAAAAGCTTTATTTTGTCCGTAAGCATGGGGTGAATTTATCGTGGATTGCAACAAAGAATTACAATCAATAAAAGAGCAACTATCATAATTAAAGTCTTTGTAATCCAAAAGAGTGGGTACATCACTAGTTAAAGTTTTGACCTCTTCAAACCCACTTTTATCAATTTTCTCAACAAGATTTTCACCCTCCGAATTATCGGGACGCCTTCTAGATCAAGTTGAATCTTCTCCAGTCCCCTTTTCATCAATCTTAATTTTACTAAAAAAAGGAATCAATAGAAGGAACACCAATCATTTTAAGATCTTCATCACTTTTATGAAAGCAATCACTAGAAAACGCTTTTTCTAAAAATTCTCTTCTAGCTCTAACCATAGTGGTTCATTTCTTACTTTCATCCATAGAAACATAAAGAGCTTTAATTGATTCATATACCTTAGGTACAAAAAAATTCATCTTGAGATTTTCCACATCATGAGAAATTCTATCAACACTTCTAGACAAATCATCAATCTTATTCAACTTTTCTTCCATTGTAGCATTGAAAACTTTTTGAGTATTGATAAATTCTTTAATATTATTCTCAAGATCAGAGGTGTTCCTATTATTATTATACGAAGGATTAGCATAGGAATTACCATAATTATTAGAGGAATTACTAAGAAAAGGCCTCGGATTAAAATTACGTCTGTAAGCATTGTTATTGAAATTGTTTCGCGAGATAAAATTCACATCTACATCATCACTATTTTGCTCAATCAAAGTAGACAAAAGGCACATCATTAAAATCAATAGGAGCACTTTTATTAGCAACTAATTTCATAAGAGCATCAACTTTTTCACTCAAAGAAGAAACTTCTTCAACAGAATTAAGTTTTTTACTAGTAGGAGCTCTTTCGGTATGCCATTGCGAATAATTTGCCATCATATTATCAAGAAATTTGGTGTCTTCACCCAAAGTAATTTCCATAAAAGTACCACCCGCGGCGGAATCTAAAAGATTACGAGAATCAAAATTCCACCCCGCATAAAAAATTTGTATGATCATCCAAAGATTTAACCCATGAGTTGGGCAATTCCTTAGCATCAATTCATCCTTTCCCAAGATTGTGCAACATGCTCATGTTAAAGTTGCTTGGAATTCGTGATCTGGGTTCTAAGGGAATAATTTCTGCGGGCGGAAAATACTTAGTAATAAAAGTATCTTTGCACTAATTCCAAGAATCGATACTATTGCGAGGCAAAGAAGAAAACCAAAATTTTGCATGATATCTCAAAGAAAACGGGAATAATTTCAACATCACAACATCATTGTCTACATCTTTTTTCTTTTGCATATCACATAATTCCTTGAAAGTGTTAAGATGGGACGCGTCATCCTCATTAGGAGTACCGGAAAATTGATCTTTCATAACAAGATTCAGCAAAGCGGTATTAATATCACAAGTCTCTGCACTAGTGGCAGGAGGAGCAATAGGAATGCTAAGAAAATCATTGTTGTTGGTATTTGAGAAATCACACAACTTGGTGTTATCTTGAGTCATTGTGACTACGCAACAAGATTGCACTCAAAAATAGACGAGAAAACAATGAACAAAAAAGAGGGCGAATAAAACGGCAAATTTTTGTGAAGTGGGGGAGAGGAAAATGGAAAATAATGTAAATTGCAAGGAGATGATTTGTGATTAGGAACCTGGTAGGTGTTGATGATGTCTCCCCAGCAATGGCGCCAGAAATTCCTTTTGATATCTGCTAGAACTACATTGGTATTCCCCAATGAGGAAGGAATGATGCGGCACATAAACGGTAGGTATTTCCCTTAGTGACGGGACCAAGATTATCGAACCAGTAGGAGAACCAAGCAACATTAAGTAAACATCACCTGCACACAAATAACAAATACTCGCAACTCGATGTGTTAAAGGGGTTCTCAATCCCTTTCGGGTAACGGCGCCAGAAATAGGCAAAGAGACATGATAAAAATATGATGGATTGGATAAATGGATCACAAAACAAATAAAGTGCAGCAAGGTATTTTTATATTTTTGGTTTAATGGGTCTGAAAATAAAAGAAAATAAAAGTAGATCACAAAGGAAAATATAATAAAGAAGAGACCCGGGGGCCGTAGGTTTCACTAGTGGCTTCTCTCGAGAAAAAATAGCAAACGGTGGGTAAACGAATTACTGTTGGGCAATTGCTAGAACTTCAAATAATCATGACGATATCCCGACAATGATCATTATATAGGCATCACGTCCAAGATTAGTAGGCTGACTCCTGCCTGCATCTACTAATATTACTCCACATATCAACCGCTATCCAGCATGCATCTAGTGTATTAAGTTCATGGAAAAATGGAGTAATGCAATAAGAACGAGGACATGATGTAGACAAGATCTATTTATGTAGAAATAGACCCCATCTTGTTATCCTTAATAGCAATGATACATACGTGTCGGTTCCCCTTTTGTCACTGGGATCAAGCATCGTAAGATCGAACCAATTACAAAGCACCGCTCTCCATTGCAAGATAAATAGATCAAGTTGGCGAAAGAAAACCCAAATATCGGAGAAGAAATATGAGGCTATAAGAAATCATGCATATAAGAGATCAAAGTAGACTCAAATAACTTTCATGGATAAAAAGATAGATATGATCATAAACTCAAAGTTCATCGGATCCCAACAAACACACCGCAAAAAGAGTTACATCATATGGATCCCCAAGGGATCATTGTATTGAGAATCAGAAGAGAGAGAGAAAGCCATCTAGCTACTAACTATGGACTCGTAGGTCTACAAAATACTACTCACGTATCACCGGAGAGGAACCAATGGGCATGATGAACCCCTCCGTGATGGTGTCTAGATTGTATCTGGTGGTTCTAGAACTTGGGGAAGTTGGAATTGCTTTTTGTCGACTCTCCTAGGTGATAGAGGCAAAGGTGTCCCGTCTTTCGATGAGATGGTGGCTATCGTTTTAGAGGAAGTCGACTTTGATGATCCGACTAGGAACGTGCGAGGACGTCGTGCCTTAGCAATCACTAAACCAACTCTGGGGGGTTATTGACCATGTCGGAGCACGATCAACCTGACCACGAGGGCCTGTTTCATGCGAGCAAACGAAGAACAAGCAAGAAACTGAGATTGTAATCTGGATATTGCGAATATAAGATGAAAGCTTTATTGATCAAGGTGGGGTTATGTGACGTCTTGGTCTGGTCGCTGGACACAAACGAAGTACAGGAAGTTGCAGCTATGGCGAACTTTTAATCTAAACAAAACCCAAAGTCTAAACGACACCCTAAAGGCTGTATATATGGAGGAAGAGAGGGGGATTTCGTGGCCCTTGGAGGAGGGGTCCGAAACCAACCCTAACTCTTATTTCCCCACACATACGGACTCTAAAAACAGCCTATACTTAAGTATTTCGAAAATACATGGGCCTGGCCCAATAATAAGGTGATGTAGCACCTAAAATAACCTCTGGACGAAATTTATGAAGTTGCATCTTGTATATTTCGTCCAAGGCTTCATGCACTCCTTATGGTGGCTTCAAAGTCCTGAAATCATCACTTGTAACTCCGTTCTTGATCCCCTTGCGCATGCCATCATCTCCATGCTTGAACTTGCTCCAAGGTTCATCTTTCTTGTCCAAGCTAGGCCCTTCATTTGTAAGCAAAACAAATGTATCCAATTTAAGTAGCATCATATTCTCATGAACATTAGAAATCGTTACTAAGAAACGAAAGTACTTGATAATTCAATTGGCGTGCACGAGCTCTAGTAATTGGTCCAGTATGTATAGCAGCAGGGGCTGTGGGTGTAACAATGGTATTAATGTCCTCATCATCCTCCCCTTCTTGAAATGAAGTCGTCCTCGACGAAAGTTCATTGTCCTCACCCAAATAAGGCTTCAAATCTGCAATGTTAAAAGTGGGACTAACCCCAAAATATGAAGGCAGCTCAAGTTTATATGCATTATCATTTATTTTCTCTAACACCTTAAAAGGACCATCAGCACGTGGCATTAGCTTTGATTTCCGCAAATTAGGAAATCTATCCTTACACAAATGTAACCAAACAAGTTCTCAAGGTGCAAACACACCATGTTTTCTACCCTTATCTCTAGCACATTTATATTTAGCATTCATACGCTCAATGTTTTCCTTAGTTAACTCATGCATTTTTAAAATCAATTCAGCATGTTCTTTAGCATCAAAATTAACCTTCTCCGAAGATGGAAGAGGCAACAAATCAATAGGTGCACGAGGTAGGAAACCATACACAATTTCAAAACGGCACATCTTAGTAGTAGAATGCAATGAACGATTATAAGAAAATTCAATATGAGGCAAGCATTCTTCCCACATTTTCTTGTTATTCTTCAAAATAGCCCTAAGCATAGTAGACAATGTTCTATTGACTACATTAGTTTGTCCATCAGTTTGGGGGTGACAAGTAGTACTAAAAAGTAGTTTAGTCCCCAACTTAGCCCATAAACATCTCCAAAAGTGGCTAAGAAATTTAGTATCACAACCTGAAACAATAGTATTTGGCACACCATGCAAGCGAATAATTTCACGAAAGAACAAATTAGCAACATTAACAGCATCATCGCTTTTATGACATGGTATAAAGTGTGCCATTTTCGAGAACCTATCCACGACAACAAATATGCTATCCCTCCCCTTCTTTGTTCGACTTAAACCTAAAACAAAGTCCATAGATATATCCTCCCAAGGAACACTAGGTATAGGCAAAGGCATATATAAACCATGAGGATTGAGTCGTGACTTAGCTTTTTGACATGTAGTGCAGCGAGCAACAAAACGCTCAACATCCCGTCTCATCTTTGGCCAAAAGAAATGTGTAGCAAGTATATCCTCTGTCTTCTTGACGTCAAAGTGTCCCATTAATCCTCCTCCATGCGCCTCCTGCAACAACAATAGATGAACGGAGCTAGCTGGAATGCATAGCTTGTTAGAACGAAACACAAATCCATCGTTAAGAACGAACTTGTTCCAAGTTCTCCCTTCCTTACAATTCTGCAATACATCTTTAAATTCAGCATCATGCACATATTGATCTTTGATGGTCTCCAAACCAAATATTTTAAATTCAAGTTGTGAAAGCATAGTATAACGACGAGACAATGCATCAGCAATAACATTTTCTTTACCCTTCTTGTGTTTAAAGACATAAGGGAAAGTCTCAATGAATTCAACCCATTTAGCATGTCTATGGTTCAGTTTTGCTTGACTTTTAATATGTTTCAAAGATTCATGATCAGAATGTATAACAAATTCCTTGGGCCATAAATAATGTTGCCATGTTTCTAAGGTCCAAACAAGAGCATATAATTCTTTATCATAAGTAGAATAGTTCAGACTAGGCCCACTCAATTTTTCAGAAAAGTATGCAACAGGTTTGCCATCTTGTAATAACACACCTCCTAATCCAATTCCACTAGCATCACATTCAAGCTCAAAAGTCATATTAAAATCAGGAAGTTGGAGTAAAGGAGCATGTGTCAACTTATCTTTCAATACCGTGAAGGCTTCTTCCTGTGCGGTACCCCAAACAAAAGGCACATCCTTCTTTGTAAGCTCGTTGAGAGGTGTAGCAATGGTGCTGAAATCTCTCACAAAATCCCTATAGAATCCAGCGAGGCCAAGGAAACTCCTCACTTGTGTAACCATTTTGGGCTGCGGCCAACTCTCAATAGCTTTAATCTTGGCTTTATCAACTTCAATTCCCTGTGGAGTAACAACATAGCCAAGAAAAGATACTCGGTCGGTGCAAAAGGTGCACTTTCCAAGGTTACCAAACAAACGTGCATCACGTAGAGCAATAAAAACAACACGTAAATGTTCCAAATGTTCCTCCAAAGATTTTCTATAAATCAATATGTCATCAAAGTAAACTACCACAAATCGTCCAATGAAAGCACGTAAAACTTCGTTCATTAATCTCATGAAAGTACTAGGTGCATCAGTTAACCCAAAAGGCATGACTAACCACTCATATAATCCAAACTTAGTTTTAAATGCTGTTTTCCATTCATCTCCCAATTTCATACGAATTTGATGGTATCCACTACACAAATTAACTTTGGTGAATATTGTAGAGCCACTCAATTAATCAAGCATATCATCTAGCCTAGGAATAGGATGACGATAACGAATAGTAATATTATTAATGCCTCTACAATCAGCGCACATACACGACGTACCATCCTTTTTCGGTACTAAAATGATAGGAATAACACAAGGACTAAGGGATTCGCGTATATAACCTTTGTCGAGCAGTTCTTGTACTTGACGCATAATCTCCTTCGTCACCTTTGGATTGGTACGGTATGGTGCACGGTTGGGTAATGATGCACCGGGAATTAAGTCAATTTGATGCTCAATCCCTCTAATAGGTGGTAATCTCGGTGGCACGTCTTGTGGAAAGACGTCAGCAAACTCCTACAAAATGTTAGTGACAGCAGGAGGCAAAGAGGAAGGCACGTTCTCGAATGAAAATAATGCCTCTTTGCACACAAAAGCATACCAAACAGATTTGCTAAAATCTAGATCATCAATATCAGATTTTGGTGTAGGGTGGAACCCTAAGTGGAGATCTTTCATGAATTGGAGGGGGAATCCCCAAGAACAAGATGAACACAAGAGGGAAAACAAGAGGAACACTCAAGAACAAGTCCAATCACACATCCACTAGACAATCAAACACACAAGATCCACAAGGTACACGAACAATCAAAGGGAAATAAGATACATGGTAGAGTTCATCCCAAATCCTATGAAGGAGATGAGGGCTTGATGATCTAGATAGATCCTTCCCTCAAGGGGGGTCTTCATCCACTAGGGATCTTCTCCAATGGAGGCCTTGAACTCCAATGGAGTGTCTCTCTCTCAAGAGGAATCCCACAAGGGGAGATACATGAGCTAAGCTCTAGTGTTTAGATCTATTCTTAGCTTCGTCTAAATGGAGGAGATGAAGGAGTATATATAGTCCTAGGCAAACAAAGGGATGAATGGGGGCAAAATGGTAAAACAAGGGCAAAGCCCGCAGCATCACACAGGGGGGCCCGTGTGCATGGGGTAAGTGGAGCCCATGCACACGGGGTATCCAGAGACCTAATGCAAGGGCCCGTGCGCACGGGGTCAGTGAGGCCCGTGGGCACGGTACACGCCCGTGCGCATGGGGTCTTCAGGACCACCAGCCTGGGAGGCCCGTGGGCACGGGGTCGGAGGGGCCCGTGCACACGGGGTCACCTGGGAGCTGCTGCCTTCTTCTTGGCGCTTCCTTCTCCGCTTCCAGGCTTCCCTCTTGGATGGTGTAGATGTTCTCTTCTTCTTCGACTCCTCCTTGATGAATGTGTAGCTCCGCTCACACCTATGTATGCACATGAGAGAGGGGTCAAGTAGTATACCATCCTCGAAAGGTACAAGTGGACACATGTAAAGGAGATGATTCACCTTTGTATGTATGAAGTAGATGTGGCACGTGTCACTTGCCTAATGGACTCTTGACATGGTGATGTCCATAGGATGCTCCGCATCATCCCCTCCCCCTTGGGAAAGATCCGACCTCGGATCGAAATCCAAATCACCATGGGAAAGAGATGATGTTGCCGTGTAGTAGTGGACGATCACCAAGCATTCATCATCTTGTAGTTCCAAATGGGCACTCTCTGATGTCGTACCGTCTTGTAGTTCCTTCAAAAGGAGCAAATATAACAAGCACTTGGAAAAACAAATGTGGTTGGCGTAAGAGCAAAACCAAGCATTCAAGAGGTGATTCACCCAACAAGTGTTGTCATCAAGCATAGCATATGGTTTGACAAAGAAGTATGGCATGGCATTTAAGCATATAAGGTGAGCACAATCAAGGACATCATGGAAACAAGTATGCAATGGGAGGTAAAGATGCTAATATGTGTGACAAGTGAACAAGCATCAACCTCAAGATCATAGCAAGAAGGCGCAATGTGCTCAACAAAAGGTCTATTGTAGGCATAGGAATCATTCACAACACCAAGTATAATGAGATGTCTAAACACATGGGGCAAGTGCAAGACAATCCAAGCATAATGTGCATACGGTGTAGTGAAAATATCGTGGCACTCAACACAAAGGAAGGAGCAATTGTTCAATATGTGTGAGGCAATCAAGTCAAGCATGTAGCAGTCAATGGGACATGGCATATGTGAAGTGATGACATTGTTGCAACCAAACATGTGATCGGAGCAAGTAATCCAAGAATTGGATGCAACACACAAGGCATATATATCATGATGCATGGAATTGTGAAAATGACAAGTGGAAGCAAGATCTCTAACATGTGCGCAAGCAAGGGGTCCATGATGACAAATAAATCGCATGGTGCAAGCAACACAAGTAGTATGATCCACAATATGCATGCTCATGGTTTGGGGGTTCTCAAAAGAGAAGGATATCACCTTGAAAGCATGTTCTTGTGCGTCCTTCACAATGCCGAAGTACAAGCAAGTGCGATGTAGAATCCTCGTGGTAGAAGGTGGTTCGCTCTCAAGAGCTCGGATTGTCAACTCATGTGACGTGGAGGTTGACACGAAGTCCAAGTATCCTACACATGCACACAACAAAAGAAAGAACGTATACACATGGTAGATAAACACATCATACATCATGATGGTTCTCTTCTTTTGCACATAACCATTAGAAGCAGAAGTGTGTGAAGAGTATGATGCAACAATGGAAATATTCATGGCACTAGGTATATGGTGCAAAGAGGTAAGACAAGCATGCTTCATAAGGAATATGTCAAAATCTCCAAATATATGTGAGAATGCTATGGGGGCAAACTCATTATCAAGACTAAAGTCATAATTGCACTTAATACATGGCAAATCATCTAGCATGAGAGAGGCAACACATGGAAATATATGACAAGAAGCAATAACAATCATGTGCAAAGCATGTAAATGGTTGTCATCAACCGCATGAAGTGAGCAATTATGAATCATCGGTGATGCAATAAGGCAAGCAATCATAAGAATCAAGTCGTGCAAGCTAGTAGTGCGAAGATGCAGCATACTAGAGGAAATCATGGCAATCATGTCATGTGAGCAAATAATAAGCATAGGCAAAGCACATGGCATATCGCAAGCACGAACACAAAGCAAGATGAAAGTAACATCATAGGTATGGGGCACAAAGCAAACATGGCAATAACAAGAAATATCTCCACCAAGCTTGCAAATACACATACAAGTATGAGAATCAATCATCATGTGTAATGCAAAGCATGGGTCACGAATGCATGGCAAAGGCATAGTAATGAACATATCATGCAAAGTGAACATGATAAGATGGGCATAGGATAGGTAATGGATAATAACCCATAGCCAAGGGAGGGCCATGTAGAAGAAATGCATGAAGTCTTTGTGCGAAGATAGAGGTGGGAAAGACAATCCATGGGATCCCAAGTCATCGTTTCTTTCTAGAGCTCGTTTTGTCAACTCGTAGGATTGCGAGGTTGACAAGAATTCATGGGTACCTACACAAAGGAGACACAAACGAAAGAAATTGTGTGTGTGGTAAATGTACACATCATCCATCATGATGTGTATGTGCACGTGAGAGTTAGCACAAGATAAGCATCGCTCAAAGAAATTTGATGCATGGTATAAGAACATGTCATCCATCATGAAAGAATAGTTATTGTGTATGACACGATGGGGATGCAAATTTAGCATACAAGGATATGGCAGATCAATAGCATGTTTATTCATGGGAAGCATATGGTGCACATAAGTATTGGGATCATGCAATGGATGGGAGTGATCAAAATCTCCAAACATGTATGAGGAAACTATGGGGGTCTCCTCATGAGCAATAATGGAAACGTCATAAGGAGAAAATGGACAACATCCAAAACAATGCATATCCGAAGCTAGGTGGTTATGGCATGGCATATGAGATAAAGGATGCAAAGGGAGCATATCAATATCATCACAAGAAAAACAAATGCCAATAACCATGGGCTTGTCATCTCTGCCATAAGTGCAAATTGGGTTAATCTTAATGGCATATGCATAGTCACTATGAAGAGATTGCAAATATGACATGTGGTCGATCTCATGCATAGCATATGACAAGTCAAGCGGATTGGCAAACATGATGTGACCGAGAGAATTAGCACAAGAAATCCTATGTAACATGGCATCACAACTAATAGACTCCACATGGCAATCATCATACTCATCATAAATGGGTAAATCATCGCATGGGGAAGTCACACTAGCATGAAGCATGTAAATAGGTTGATCAACATCATGCAAGCAATCAATGTCATGATAGTCTACTAGTGGGACAAGAGCATCACCTTCACCTATGTTACCTTTGTCATTCCACTCAAGTGGTGTAGGTGAGGTGGTAAAGACCAAATGGTGGTCATCATCATCAACTTGATGGAACCATGTGGGGGGTGCATCATATTCCACTATGGCCATCGTCTTGTCCAAAGGTAGGACGTAGTCGTCGTGAATCGGCGCGTCATCATATATGGGACCTAGCACCAAATGAGAAGACACAATAGAGGTAGAGGTCAAGTTGTTAGTGTTGAAAGTGGCCTCACATGACCTATCAACTATCTCACTCTCTCTATGTGGTGGTTCATTCACTCCCTCAAAATAGGTGCACTCAAACTCACATATGGTGGGGTCACTCATCTCACTCAAGAGGTGGGGGTTGTGGCTCTCCTCACATGGGAATTGTGGAAACACATCATATATGGGGCTAGTGGTGAAGTCACTCTCACTCTCAATATGGTGGCTAAAGTCACTCAAGTCATCATGCGTCGCCGTGGTCGAGGTGACATACTCAACCATCTCATTGCAGTCGCCATGGATGAAGGCCGAAGATGGCACATCATCACTCTCGCCTCCTAAGATGGAAGCATCATCCTTGCTCGCCATCTTGTCGCTCGCCTCCAAAGCATGTTCCTTGAAGGTCTCCGTAGTCTTACTTGTCGCCGCACCGTCTTGAAAAAGAGTCAAAGGAGACTCGGCATCATCAATGCCACAAAGAGGGATGGCGGTGAAGTCGAACTTGGGAGCATCGTCTTGGAGCTCATCAGGCTTGGACATCGTGGTGGTACTAGCCTCATGCTCGTCGTGTTGGAGCTTGGTCTTTGATAAGTGTGCTTGGGGTGGAGAAGCCTTGGCCTTCATGAGTTCTTGTTCCGCCTTGAGAGCACCAATGTAGTTGTCGTCGAGGGACTTGTAGTTCTCGAGGAAGATAGGCTTGGATATGTCGTTGTTCAATCCCATCATGAAGTGGAACTTCATTGACATGGGGTTGTCCACGCCGGCACGTCGCAATGCATGCTTCATCTCCTTGAAGTACTCATCGATGGACTTGGATCCTTGGATGGTGTTCTCCAATTGGCGTAGAAGTTGTTCTGTGTAGGTTGGAGGCATGAACTCTCGCCGCATAGCTTTCTTCGTCTTGGGCCAACTCATGTCGTAGCTCTCCGACGGTGCATGAAGCCACCGTGTGGATGCATAGTCGTGGAAGTTTCTTGAGGCGCACTTCACTTGATCTTCAGGAGGGACTTGATGTAGCTTGAGGTATTCATCCATCAAATGCTCCCACTCGAGATAGTCCTTGGGTTCTAGAGCCCCATAGAAAGGAATCTCGTGGTTGGTGTCGAGGTCGTAGTAGCTCGAGGGAGTAGTGGACTTGAGATCGTGGAGTAGGCGAAGATGCCGTACGTCCGAAGGCGAAGATGCTTGAAGTCACTTGGCGAAGATGCCAAAGGTGTTGAAGAAGCCGTAGCCTTGTAGTCGATGTTGCTGTACTGTATGGCCCGTGCGCACGGGGGTGCTGGAGGCCGTGCGCACGGGGGTGCTGGAGGCCGTGTGCACGGGGTCCCGTTTGCACGTGGGTCGAGGGCCCGTGTGCATGGGGGTGGCAGAGAAGCCAACTCTCGTCTAGTAGGTTGCTCTTCATGGTCTTGTCGATGTCGATGCTTGTGTGTACTTGCCGCAGATGGTAGCACGGAAGTCTTTGCACTTGAGCGTCTTCTCGAAGATGAGGAAGACCGCTTGCGGTTCTTGATGAGGGCCTTGAGCTCCTCCATTTGCTTGTCCATCTTGGCGTCGATGACGTTCTTCATAGCATCGAACTCATTGTCGTGGTTGTAGACCGGAGGTGAAATGCCTTGCCTATCCATCACAAAACTCGAGCAAAGGTGAGTAGGAAATGAGATAAACAATACCAAGCTACCTTTTCCCAAAGTTGAGGATGTATCTCGTATCACTCAATGTGAGATGAAAGAATAGTGGAATTGTTACCGGACTTGTTCACTCACACCTATCAAGTCAAGCTTAAGGAGGAGCTTAGTGAGGATGGTGGCACAAAAATTTTATGCAAAATGTTAGCAAGAGTCAATAATGTTGGAAAAGATTCACAAATTCGCAAGTGAAACAAGTAGACCGATAGCAATATGTGGCACACGGAAACACACACACGGATAGATAAATGGGGTTGTGCAACCAAGGAATGAGCACAAAATGTGGAATCCACGGAAAACACTCATGTTGCACAACTCAAGAGAGACAGTAGCACGATTGCTCAATAGGCGGATACGACACTAGTGCACAACCTATAAGATGCAAAATGTATGAGCTTTCTATCCCAAGTATGCTATATGTATGATGTTCCCGTTGTTCTTCTCAAGATGATCCAAGATGATCGGATATGACAATCTTATGTGCAATGTGGTATGATGCTATGGCACTTTCTTACAAGCTCTTTGCTCTCTTTTCTTTTTTTGTATATGGCCACTTTGCAAAATGCACAAACCAAGATAGCGATTGTGTATATGCGGGAACAAATTTGAGGCACAAGGGATGATATGATATCGATATGATATGGTGTGTATGCAATGGGAGGTGTAGATCACTAATGTGCACAAGTAACGCTGCCGGCAATACTCAAATGGCTAGTCTCGATAGGCAAGTGACGCAAAAGGGGCTAGGGGTTATCAATGCAATTGCAAGGGGAATGTACAATGGTGTCATCGAGGTTACCGTCCTTGAAGATGGTGAGTGGCGGTGTTCTTGATGTAGATACCAAGATGATGGAGACCCGTCCCTAAGTAGCCGAAACACCTTAGGAAACGGTAAAAAACCGCGAACTCAAAATCTCAAAAGTCAAATGGCGGTAGCAGGATGCGGTGGTGGTGTTGCGGAAGCTCAATGGGATTGCGGCAATGCAATGATGGGTTATGCGAGTAGGCAATGCAGAAGTGGAGGGTTATTGGGTTATGTGAGTCGGAGTTGGAAGCACGGTCCCTAAGTAGCCGAAACACCTTAGGAGACACAACTCACAACACAAACAAAATTGGGTTAAGTTGGGGTGTCGGAAGAGTATAGTGGTCAAGCCTATGCGGAAGTGGTGGTTGTGGTTGATGAAGAAACAACCGTCCCTAAGTAGCCAAAACACCTTAGGAGACTCAAGTCACAACTCAAACAACTAAAAATGCTAAATGGAGCACAATGGGTTAGGTTGCAGAAGGCTATGGTGGATTTTGCGGATGGTATGGTGGAAGGCCTATGCAAAGATGCCGAAATGTCAAAAATTTGATGGAGTCAAATGGTGTTGGAGCCTATCTAGGTGGATGGGGGAAGTCAATATCTACTCAACAAGCTAAAGAACGCGAAAATCGGACTCCGGATGTGGAAGTTATGGCCGAAACGATGAAGCACTCGCGGCTGTCCTGGAGGGGTCGTGCGCACGGGGGTAGGAGCCCGTGGGCACGGGGTCCCGTGCGCACGGTACAGGTCCGTGGGCACGGGGTGTCCAGAGAGTTTTCGGGGGCCCGTGGGCACGAGGTCTGGGGTCTAGGGTCCGTGGGCACGGGGTGGGCGGAAATTTCGCGATTTCATGGCGGAAATTGGAGATTTCTTGGGCAAAATTTGGGAGATTTTAAGGATGGATGGTGGGGAAAAGATGGGGGAAAGATAGATCCACTTGAAACCAAGCAAATCCATTGATTAAATCTAACAAAACATCATCAAAACCAACAAATCACAAAAAAATTGAGGCTATTTTTGGTGGGGAATTTTCGAATTTAGGATGAAATCAACAAAACTAGGCTAGAAAACAAAGAGGGGGGCTCCAATTTCGTGAGAAACCATGGCTCATGATACCAAAATGGTGTAGGGTGGAACCCTAAGTGGAGATCTTTCACGAATTGGAGGGGGAATCCCCAAGAACAAGATGAACACAAGAGGGAAAACAAGAGGAACACTCAAGAACAAGTCTAAGCACACATCCACTAGACAATCAAACACACAAGATCCACAAGGTACATAAACAATCAAAGGGAAATAAGATACATGGTAGAGTTCATCCCAAATCCTATGAAGGAGATGAGGGCTTGATGATCTACATAGATCCTTCCCTCAAGGGGGGTCTTCATCCACTAGGGATCTTCTCCAATAGAGGCCTTGAACTCCAATGGAGTGTCTCTCTCTCTCAAGAGGAATCCCACAAGGGAAGATACATGAGCTAAGCTCTAGTGTTTGGATCTATTCTTAGCTTCGTCTAAATGGAGGAGATGAAGGAGTATATATAGTCCTAGGCAAAGAGAGGGATGAGTGGGGATGAAATGGTAAAACAAGGGCAAAGCCCGCAGCATCACACAGGGGGGCCCGTGTGCACGGGGTAAGTGGAGCCCGTGCGCACGGGGTATCCAGAGACCTGACGCAAGGGCCCGTGCGCACGGGGTCCGTGAGGCCCGTGGGCACGGGGGTCCCGTGGGCACGGTACACGCCCGTGCGCACGAGGTCTTCAGGACCGCCAGCCTGGGAGGCCCGTGGGCACGGGGTCGGAGGGGCCCGTGCGCACAGGGTCGCCTGGGAGCTGCTGCCTTCTTCTTGGCGCTTCCTTCTCCGCTTCCAGGCTTCCCTCTTGGATGGTGTAGATGTTCTCTTCTTCTTCGACTCCTCCTCGATGTATGTGTAGCTCCGCTCACACCTATGTATGCACACGAGAGAGGGGTCAACTAGTATACCATCCTCGAAAGGTACAAGTGGACACGTGTAAAGGAGATGATTCACCTTTGTATGTATGAAGTAGATGTGGCACGTGTCACTTGCCAAATGGACTCTTGACATGGTGATGTCCATAGGATGCTCCACATCAGATTTGGTGGCAAGTAAACATGCACTTTTCAATTTAATTTCAGAAAGAACACTAGATGGTTTATTATTAGGCTTCATTTGTTGCTCAAATTCTTTTGCCACAATCTGATTTTCACTCTTATTTTTCTCCTGTTTTGCTTTATTAGCTCTATTAATCTCATCTTTCAAAATGGAATCAGGAGTCATAGGAAGCAAAGTAATATTTTTATCCTTATGAACAAGAGTATACTGATTGTTTCTACCATGGTGTACATAATTTTTATCAAATTGCCATGGTCTACCAAGTAATAAGGAACATGCTTGCATAGGTGCCACATCACAATCAACATAATCAGCATATGTATAGATACTAAAATGCACATGAATAGTACGTGTTACCTTAACCTTGCCGCTGTTGTTGAACCATTGGATGTAGTAAGGATGTGGATGTGGTCTTGTGGTGAGAGATAACTTGTCCACCATCTCCATGCTACCCAAGTTATTGCAGCTCCCTCCATCTATGATGACGCGAACAGAACATTCCTTCACTACTCCCTTTGTATGGAACAAATTATGCCTCTGATTTTGCTCAGCTTGTGTAACCTGGACACTCAAAACACGTTGAGCAACTAAACATTCATACCTGTCAGCATCTTCAGCAGCCATGTATTGCGTATCATGATCAGAATCCTCTCCACCGTGTTCTTCATGTGTAATAAGAGCAAAAGTCTCCTCATCATAGTCACTAGCGGACTCATACCCACCATCCTCAGTAACAATCATCACATGCTGAGATTTGCATTCTCTCGCAAAATGTCCTCTTCCCTTACAATGACGACAAATAATATCACTTGTGTGCCCTGTTGATGCCATGGAAGAAGAAGAACTCTATGCAGGCCCAGCAGGTGTGCTCTTGGAAGATAGTGGTGGTTGTCCTTGCTTTCTTGTATCACGGCTGGAGGTGGCACCTGATGGAGGTGCTGGTGTAGTGGAAATAGAGGATGCACGTGGTGTCCATGATGAAGATCGACCTGCAGAAAAGTTAGTTCGCACCAATGCTGTCAATCCTGCACTGCACGTTCAGCTTTACAAGCAAGATGGAATAAACAAGTGATATTAGTATACTCCTTATACTCCAGAATGGTATGAATCTCTCTATTTAATCCACCCATAAAACGTGCAAGCATAACTTCCTTCTCCTCAACAATACCACATCTAATCATGCCAGTTTGTAATTCCCGATAATATTCTTCTACAGAATTTTTTCCTTGTCTTAAACGCTGTATTTTTTGAAGTAATTCACGTTGATAATATGGTGGAACCCAACGAGTACGCATAGAAGTTTTCAAAGTATCCCAAGTAGCTGGAATAGGATATAATCTACAATGTTCAGACCACCAAACGCATGCAAAGCTAGTGAAAGCACAAACAGCAGCAGGAACACGTCTCTCCTCAGGATATTGCAAACATGTAAATCGTTGTTCAGTTTCTAACTCCCAAGTAAGATATATATCAGGAACATATCTACCCTCAAATGGTGGATTGTTCAATTTCAGTTTAGGGAGATGGTCATGATCACGTACCTGAGGTGGTTGTGTAGCCCTACGATTGTGATGATATGCATGAGGACGACCTGGTGGCAGTGGTGCTGGTGGTTGAACGTAGTTCTGATTTTGATCAACCTCATCATTCTAATGGTCCTCCACCTCTGCAGTAGTAGCAGGAGCTACAGAAGCATCAACAGCGGCACCAGAATTTTGACTAGGCTCACGGGGAATGCGCAGTGCCCGTCCCACTTGATTTGGAAGGCGATGTTGGTGTTGTTGTTGTTGTTGTTGTTGTTGTTGTTGTTGTAGAGGTGCGTTAGGTGAAGCCGGTGGTGGTGGTGGAAGACGCGCGAGCAATTCATTGAACTTGTTATCGAGATTTGTTTCAAACGTCTTCTCCATGCCATCTATCTTCTCCACGGCCTCTTCAAATATGTTTAGCACATCTTGCACCTGTCCACTCATCATTTGCTGAAATTTATCATGTAGCTCCTTGTTCGTCTTGTTCCCCCAATCTATCTCATCGGCTTGTGATCCTGCCATGGTTAGCAGCAATAGAAACACACAAGAATATGATCCAACAGACTACTAGGAAGTGGTCGTGGTGGCGGTGGTGTATCACAAATCTGGCAAGCGAATCTCAAATTCTTACCAGTTCTTTCCCAGCAGCAGGTGGTGAGCGGCAACCGTCGTAGTCAAAACTCTCAAAGATTGGATAGAGCGATTGCCAGGTGTTGTCAAACACACAATGTAGATGTATGAGGAGCTGGGAAGGCTTATGATATGGTAGCAAAAATTTCAGCAATAATCAATTTAGAGATGCAAAGTTGAATAAACGCTCAACGACGGTACTATGCTGGTCCTAGGCTAGACCGTACTAGAGACGCGAGCCTAGAACACGAACAAAATCACGGCGTGACACGTAAACAAGGGAGCAGCACTCTCTGAATTTTTTTTCCTTTTTTTCACTTTTTTCCTCTTTTTTTGCTCCGCAACAATTTTTTTCTCGAAAAAGTCTACAAATGGTCTAAAAACTGCCTAGCCAGAATTTTCCAGACTTAGTTTTTCTGAGTTTGGAACTATTTTTCTTCTGCGGATAGCACGGAAGTTGGGGAGTTCGACTTGGTCACGACTCGAAGTATCGGGTGATCTGGAACTCCAAAACAAAGCAACAAATACTGGACTCGGACTAGGACTGGTGGCGGAGATGAATCTGGTGGAACTCGGACTGGTGGTTGTATATGGCGATTGTATATCTAGACTCGGATTGGTGGTGGTATATGGCGATGGTATATGTGGACTCGGATTGGTGATTGTATATGGCAGCGACGATGTATATGGTGGGGTGGTGGTATATGGTAACGATGATGACGATGGTGCGGTGGTGGCGTGACAACCTGTGAAAAGAACTCAAAACTCTAAGGGACTAGACGCTAAGACCAGCAACTCGACATGATGATGCAACCACAAATTCAACAAAGCAAAACTCTAAAATGACTATGCAAAGGCTCAGATTGGTTCGGATATGATGACCTAACCCTATTTTTGGCTTTTTCGTGGACTATAGGTATGAGGAACAGACTCGACCTAAACTACGAAAAACTGTAAAATCTCACCGAGCAACCTGGAAATCTGATACCACTTGATACAGGCAAAGGTGTCCTGTCTTTCGATGAGATGGTGGCTATCGTTTTAGAGAAAGTCGACTTTGACGATCCGACTACGAACGTGCGAGGACGTCGTGCCTTAGCAATCGCTAAACCAACTCCGAGGGGTTATTGACCACGCCGGAGCACGATCGACCTGACCACGAGGGCCTGTTTCATGCGAGCAAATGAAGAACGAGAAAGAAACTGAGATTGCAATCTGGATATTGCGAATATAAGATGAAAGCTTTATTGATCAAGGTGGGGTTATGTGACATCTTGGTCTGGTCGCTGGACACAAACGAAGTACGCGAAGTTGCAGCTATGGCGAACTTTTAATCTAAACAAAACCCAAAGTCTAAACGACGCCCTAAGGGCTGTATATATGGAGGAAGAGAGGGGGATTTCGTGGCCCTTGTAGGAGGGGTCCGAAACCAACCCTAACTCTTGTTTCCCCACACACACGGACTCTAAAAACAGCCTATACTTAAGTATTTCGAAAATACATGGGCCTGGCCCAATAATAAGGTGACGCGGCACCTAGAATAGCCTCTGGACGAAATTGATGAAGTGGCATCTTGTATATTTCGTCCAAGGCTTCAGGCACTCCTTATGGTGGCTTCAAAGTCCTGAAATCATTACTTGTAACTCCGTTCTTGATCCCCTTGCGCATGCCATCATCTCCATGCTTGAACTTGCTCCAAGGTTCATCTTTCTTGTCCAAGCTAGGCCCTTCATTTGTAAGCAAAACAAATGTATCCAATTTAGGCAGCATCATATTCTCATGAACATTAGAATCGTTACCAAGAAACGAAAGTACCTGATAATTCAATTGGCGTGCGCGAGCTCTAGTAATAGGTCCAGTATGTATAGCAGCAGGGGCTGTGGGTGTAACAATGGTATTAATGTCCTCATCACTAGGGTTTTTGGAATATTTGGGTATTTATACAGCAAAGAGGCGGTGCGGGAGGCCACCGAGGTGGGCACAAGGTGGGCACAACCCACCTGGGTGCGCCTAGGCCTCCAGGCGCGCCTTGGTGGGTTGTGCCCCCTCGGGGCACCACCAGGTGCTTCTTTGGCTCATGGGATGTCTTCTGGTCCAAAAAAATACACAAAAGGTTTCACTGTGTTTGGACTCTGTTTGGTATTGATTTCCTACGATGTAAAAAACATGCAGAATACAACAATTCGCACTGGGCACTATGTCAATAGGTTAGTACCAAAAAAATGATATAAAATGACTATAAAATGATTATAAAACATCCAAGAATGATAATATAACAACATGAAACTATCAAAAATTATAGATACATTGGAGACATATCAGGAGGCACCTTCAATGATGTCAAATATCATGTCAAAATCATATTCCTTTATGGTAACAGGAATGGTTTTGTTCGCCTTCTTGGCAGAAACAACAGCTTTTTCATCAGTGACCAATCTTTCTCTTGGTAGCTAGAACAACAGAACCCGAAGGTTTATCTGAGGGAACAGGTGCAAGCCTTGGTGAAGATCTCACAGGCGTTGACTTCTTGGCAGGTGATGGATTGTGATATGGCTAATCGAGCAATGCTCATTGATTGTACTTGGGAATTTCTTCTCCAGCATTATCATTAGAGGATTCCTCATCAGACGAGGCAGATGCAACCTTTCTGGATTTACTAGCAAAAGACTTTTTCTTCGGAGCTCGAGGAGAAACTAACTTCCTCTTCTTCTTCTTCTTCTTCTTCTTCTTCTTCTTCTTCTTCTTCTTCTTCTTCTTCTTCTTCTTCTTCTTCTTCTTCTTCTTCTTCTTCTTCTTCTTCTTCTTCTTCTTCTTCTTCTTGTTCTTCTTCTTCTTCTTCTTCTTCTTCTTCTTCTTCTTCTTCTTCTTCTTCTTCTTCTTCTTCTTCTTCTTCTTCTTCTTCTTCTTCTTCTTCTTCTTCTTCTTCTTCTTCTTCTTCTTCTTCTTCTTCTTCTTCTTATTCTCTTTTAGGGCAGACACCCTTTCCTTCATGTCGATCATACCGTGTCGAGTCAACTCAACATTCCGCTGTTCAACTTGGTTCTTCTTCGCAAGTCTAGCCTCACACTTAGCCTTTTCCTTTTCCCTCTTTGCAACTTCTTCGGGAAAATCAGCTATGGTTTTCAAAGAATCGGCATGAGCGTTGGGAGGTGGTGTTGGCCTTACTTTTTCATATTCTTGCCCTAGGCATCCTTTTGCAATGGAATCATTCCAGGGTGGAGTGAAAGCAAACAAAATCTGGTATTTCTGTCGGACGTTCTCATAGTTGAACCATTTCTTCGCCCGGTGACGGCAAATCTTTTGCAATCTGTTGTTCCTATCTTGAGTAGTTTCCACACCAGGTGGAGTCTTGTACATTTCCTAATCAAACATCTCAGCTGCAATATTTCTTTCTCTTCCTCGTCCACCCTTCTTGGGATTTCCATCTGAGAACATGATTTTGGAATCTGTGACTAGCTCATCTTCTGGCTGACTGTGAGCAGAGGGAATATCATCATCAACTTCACCAGCAAATTCTGATTCAGCCTTCTTCTTCGGTGCTCTTGGTGGCTTCGCTGATTTTCTTTTGACCACTTTAGCTTTGTCAGCCACTCTTGGCTGCTGAGGGATTTCTTCCTGTGAACCAGAATGCTCATTCGAACTATTTGCCATGACCACTCCCAGGAGAAAAACACAAAAGCGAGAGAAAGCACAAAAGAGGTCACAAGCATGCATAGAGGAAATTTTGACTCAAAACAGATGGTATTACAGGAAGAGCCAAGAGATTCAAGTTATGCACTAGCAAGATATCATTGAGTAAATTTCAGTATGCATAATGATGACATAACCGATCCTCTAATATTTTGAAGAGTGTACATAGTGAACCCTAGATCTAGAGACTAGTACGAGGCACATCTACAAACCATACAAGTCACAACTAATTGAGCCTAAAAGATCTACCGCATAGAAATAACATAGGATACACGTCGGGAGGAACTGTTGTAGAACAGGAAGTGAGAGAACAAGTACCAGATCTAAATGCCCTAACTTGGCTAGACAAATCAACTACGACAGCGTGGGAAGGAGAGTTTACCGCACTGGCACGATCAATGGTGACAGAGCTTCGCTGGATGTGCATGCCGATGCTTGACGTCGACGCTGCTTCGAGCTCGGGCTTGGATGAAGAGGGAAATTAGGGTTTGAGGCTAAACAGGGAAACAACTAAGGAAGAAGAGACCCATGGGGGGGGGGGGTTAAATATCCTGAAGGACAAACCACCCACTCCAAAACCTACAGACAAAAAACCCTGGGACGTTCCACATTCAATGGACAAGAACACGATGAAGAGATCGTGGGCACGTGTCAACCTTTTCTTGCGAAATTCTCGGTAACTGAACTGGATGACGAAGGGTTTGAGGAAGGGCAAGTGCCAAAGAAGATAAATATATTGAGGATGTTCGGTGCAACAAACCCCAGGTGTGTTGCCCAAACTGTACACAGGCTTAAGAGAAAGGTTGCAACGTCCAAGGCCAGACCAAACAGAAGAGATTAGCTCTTTGAGAGATCAAGGGGCGGATCAAGAAGACCAAGACCAAGCTAAAGGAACAAGGCACCACTAAGGAAAAATATCCCTTGCCAGGCAAGCGAGCCTGGTGAGGTCGAGGTTGCCCCTAAGAAAACTCTCAAGACTATCCCGGCAGGCCTGCCAAGCACGACGAGGGCGGACTTCCCTGCCAAGACTCCACCGCTCCACCTCACAGCAATGCAAGTTACCGATCGGTACAGTGTCGAGCCCCCAAGTGACTAAGTGGTTGTTATTTGGCACATGGCAGCCACTTCTGAAGGAAAACACCTCCAAATGACACCCATCCAGGGACGTGTCATGCAGATAGGCGAGAAGGTGGCTGAACGGCACAGCAAGGCATGCCGGGGTACACTACGATGTGACACTAAGCAGCGCAATTAATGTGCCTTGTCCTGTCTATAGAGTTAGGTATGATAGCACTGTTTGCTATCCAGTATAGAATGACTGATTTGCCATTGTGGTGACCCCTTGATCTATAAAAGGAGGGCCATGGCAACCTTAGGAAGGATTCAGACCCTTGTACACTCATACGCGCGTAGCTGCCCTCGCCCTGAGTCAACCTTGCCGGGCTAGAGCGTTGCGTCTCCACTATGGTCCTTTCATCAATCCACCAAAGCAGGAGTAGGGTTTTACGCCTCGCGGCGGCTTGAACCTGGGTAAAAACTAGCCGTGTGATTGCTACTGTGCTGCTCTGCGCCCTCTGCTCTTTGTGCAATGTGCTCTTCCCCCCTTTCCGAACCATAAGGGGCTGATGGTCCCATAGGTGGCTATGTTTTCTCGCGAGATCTTTGGCGCGCTAGGTAGGAGGAAGCACTTGCGCTAACCCGAGAGCATATGCAGGGCGTCATCTTCATCATCGTTCTCTTCATTGATGACTTCAACATCCATGGTGCCCAAGAAGAAACTCGATGCTGCAGCTCACCTGTCCACCATGAAGGGCCCCTTGCATGCAGCCGCCAATGCCGTGGGGGCTACATGGACGCTGCGGGGGACGTGGCCGGCGTAGGCGGCGTCGTCACCACCTCCCCTATGGCCAAAACGGGAGCAGGAGGCACCGGAGAACGACCGTGCCGACAACATCCCAGCGGCCATGCTCCACAAGGTGCGGGAGGAGAATCATTCTGTCCACACATCTCCAGCCCACCGAAGGACGCAACCACAACGGTGGCACTCACTATGGGGCGAACCGCAACCCTTCGGCCGCCCCCGCCGCGAATGCAGTCACAGGGCATGTGCCACCCCCCGCGATGTGCTGGCCAAGCCGATGCGCCGAACGGAGCCGCCGATCCCCAAACACATCCACCTTATCACCACGCCACCCTGGCGACTGGCTCACGACGACGAGAGCACGACGCTGCCACTACTGGCACCGTTAGAAGCCAGGCAATGTTACGGTGTACGTCGTCATCCATGCAGAGCACTGCTTCGGAGGCCATGGCGTGGGCCCAACTCTTCATCATATTTTTGCCGGCGACCGATCAGATGGATGAGTGGAGAGCCACCATTCAGAGCCTGATTGGTTTCACCGAGGCGGGAGAATCACAGCGAGCGGGCCCATCACGGCCTCCGTAGGCGGCAACAATAACCCGAGCCGCTGGTCGTACCGAAGGGGCCACCCCCATGGTGCAATCTCTTCCACGACAGCCAGCGTAGGGGCCGCAGCCAGAGCCACGCGACCAGGAACCCGACGACGTATCGACGACTTCATCCAATCCTCGAGAACATCGAGACCAACGGCGAGTCCTGGAAGATAGGCAGAGGAAAGACGTGTGCGTCACCATCGAATGACACCGCAAAACCCACCAACAGTCTGATAGCCCCAGTGGCCCCGACGTCAGCGAGCCCACGCCCGGTGAGGGCGGGTACCTGCCTTTCGAGGTTGGTTGCCCCGCCTTCACTCGTGAGCTGCCGCAAGTCTATTGGCCATCTACTCGCACGTTCAAGATAGAAATACTAGAGAAGTATGATGGAAGATTGATCCCGGCAGAGTTCTTGAGCATCTACACCATCGCCGTTCAAGCTACCGAGGGAAGAGACGAGAAGGTATTTGCCAACTACTTCCCTTTGGAACTCAAGCCAAATGTGAGGTCTTGGCTGATGCACTTGCCAGAGAATTCCATCTCGACCTTGGCTGACCTATGCCATGATTTCGTTGGTGCCTTCACTTGCGGCCATCAGGAACCAGGGCAAGCCAACGACTTGCAGCTCCTCCCGCAGAAGGAAGGAGAGAGTTTGTGGAAGTACATGCAGAGGTTCAGCCGGGTGCACAGGAACATTCCAGACATCCACCCGACAGTTGTGGTAGTTACGTTCTAGTCCAACGTGCGCAACTGACGGATACATTCTAAAATGAACGTTCGGTTGCCCAAGATGTGAACGAGCTATACACTCTAGTGAATAAGTGTGCCCGAGTAGAAGAGGGGAGATGACTCCCTGGTGAAGAAGATGGCATCGACATCGACTCAGAGGATGATGACATCGCCACCAACCAGAAGAAGAACAAGAAGTGCAACAAGAAGCACAAGGATAAAGCGGTGATGAAGGTTGAAGGATCAAGTGGACCTAGTACCGACAAAAAGGCCAAGACCGAGGTTCCCGGCAAGGAAGCTGCCGCATGTGCTGATTGCTGGGAAGCCATGGCTGCCGATAAGGCTAGGAAGGGTGATGTTCCATATTGCAAGATCCATTGGACCAAGTGCCATGATCTTTAGGAGTGTCATCAGGTTGAGCAACTCGTTAAGAAGCAGAGGGCTGAGTACGAGAAGTGTGATAAGGAGAAAGATAAAGATGGCTTGCAGGAAGGGCCGAGGCGGGAAAACAGGTCGCCCCGGCAAGGCTCATCGTACCAAGGGAAACCCGCGAGAGGCCGTGAGAAGAAGGATTGCGATGATGGGAGTGATGAAGGAGATGAAGAGGAAACCAGCGAGCAGGAGTTCCAGAAAGCCACTAACACCCTATGCATGGACGGGGGTGCATCTTTGCACTCCTCTCACTGCCAACTTAAACTATGGGTGCGTGAAGTCAATGTCACGGAACCAGCGGCATATTCTTAGAAGTTGTGCAAGTGGTCTCGCATTCCCATCATCTTTGTTTAAGAGGATCACCCTGACCGCACCATCATGGTAGGGTGCTTGCCGTTTTGGTCTCACCAACGATCCGCAACCTCAAGGTCACAAAGATGTTGGTTGACGGCGGGGCCGGGTTGAATTTGATTTCTCCAAAGTTCATTAGCAAAGTCCAGATAATAGATGAAGAGCTCAAGGTTACTGGTATGTTCGAAGGGATCAACACCGGCAAGAGTCGTCCTAAGGGGAAGATCACACTGCCCGTGATGTTGGGAGGGGAATTAAACTACCAGACTGAGAATATTGTGTTTGATGTGGTTGACCTCCCCCTACCGTATAATGGAATCCTCGGTCGCCCAGCCCTAGCCAAATTCATGGTGGCATCCCACTATGACTACAACACTTTGAAGATGCCAGGGACAATAGGCGTCATTTCTATTCCATCGGACAGGCAAGACGCAATCATATGCATGGACAAGATGTACCGGGAAGCAGTCATTGCAGGAGCCGCCGCTCCCACCAAGAAAAGCAAGAAAAAGAAGAAAGCTAGCAGGGATGCCAGCAAGGAATCCGGGAAGCATACCTCTTTGGAGTGCATTGCACCTGTTGATGACTTGCCGGAGAGTTCCAATAGCCAGAGTTCCAAGGCTGCTACACTGCTGTGAAGAAGGTCTTGGCAGGGCTGGCTGGCGCTGATGGTACATTTACCATCAGTGCCACCCTCAACGACAAATCCGGAAGTGTGCTTGTTTCCTTCCTGCAGGCGAATGTCGATCTGTTTGCTTGGCAACCATGTGACAACCCCGTTGTTCCCAGGGAGGTAATCGAGGACCACCTTGTTGTATTCCCACATGCCCGGCCTGTCAAGCAGAAGGTTCGTAAGCAAGTTTTGGAGCAGCAGTAGTTTATTACAGAGGAGATCAAGAAACATGAGGCAACTGGTTTGGTCAGAGGGGTATTGCATCCCACATTGTTAGCAAATCCTGTAGTGGTGCGCAAGGCGAATGGGAAATGGAGGCTTTGCATTGATTTCATAAATCTGAACAAAGCATGGCCGAAGGACCTATTCCCCTTGTCGTGCATCGACCAGATTGTGGATTCCACCTCCGAGTGTGACCTGCTTTCCTTCCTGGATGCCTACTCTGGATACCACCGGATCTTCATGTCCAAATAAGACGAAGAGAAGACCGTGTTCATAACCCCATGTGGCATGTACTACTTTCTATAGATGCCCTTCGGGTTGAAGAGCGCCGTATCAACTTTTGCAAGAGCAGTACAAATTGGCTTTGAGTCCCAGCTGCACAGAAATATTGAAGGTTACATGGATGATATAGTGGTCAAGGCCAAGGACAGATTGACTCTCATTCAGGACTTGGAAGAGACCTTTGCAAATCTACGCAAGATCAACTTGAAGCTGAACCTGGAGAAGTTTGTGTTTGGCTTTCCTTCTGGCAAGCTACTTGACTTCTTTGTGTCCCACCGGGGGATAGAGGCCAACCCTGACAAGATCAAGGCTATCAAGCAGATTCAAGCACCCAAGACAATTAAAGACGTGAGTCATTTGACTGGATGTGTTGCTGCACTGAGTAGGTTCATTTCTAATTCTGCCAAGCACGCCTTGCCATTCTTCAAAATCTTGAAGAAGGCATGACCCGTGGCGTGGACCCCGGAGGCGGACGCTCCACTACAAGATTTGAAGATCTACCTTTGCTATTTTCCCACCTTAGTCTCTCTTAAACCACAAGAGCCATTGCTGCTATATTTTACCACAACCAATCAAGTGGTTAGAGCAGCATTGGTGGCACCGCGGGAGGTAGATGAAGTGGCAGCCGCCACCGTCGTCCCCTTGGAGAGGAAAGTGAACCCGTCGCGGCAAGGTCACATGCAGTTCAAGACAAGGCAGAGCAGGGTAGCGGAGGCAGTTCCAAGATCGCGACAAGGAAGAAGGTGGTGCAGCGCCCAGTGTACTTCATCAGCTCCCGACTGCAGGGGGCTAGGTCGAGGTACTCTGGCGTGCAAAAGTTGATTTTTGGCATCATCATGGCCTCAAGGAAACTGCGCCACTACTTCCCAGCCCACGAGATCACGGTTGTCACCTGCTTCCCTTTGCAATGCAAACTCCGAAACCCCAAGTCCACTGTCAGAATTGTGGAATGGGCTTTGGAGTTATCGATCTTTGGTTTGAAGTTTGAAAGCACATCAACTATTCAGGGCAGAGCACTAGCAGAGTTCATTGAGGAGTGGACGCCTACCCCTGATGAAGAAGTGCTGGAGATAGTCATCCCGATAAGGAAGCGCCCCAAGAATGGATCATGTACTTTGATATTGCCTTCTCCCAACAAGGTGCAGGACCTGGTGTGCTTCTCGTTGCTCCCACTGGGGAGCACCTCAAGTACATCGTTCAAATGCATTTTCCTAGGGAGAAGGCTACCAACAACACTTCAGAGTACGAAGGGCACCATGTCGGGCTCAGAATTGCAGTAGAACTGGGAATCAAGAAGCTGATCATCCATGGAGAAATTGGAGGAGCACTTTGAACAAGGATTATCAAATCCCATTGATGGAGGCAAACATCGAGGAAGTGAGAAATTGGAGGAGCACTTTGACGGATTGCAAACAGAGCACGTACCACGTGCGGAAAACAACATTGTTGATCATCTGTCAAAGTGCGCTGCAAAAATATCCATGTGTAACAAGTGACTTTTGTTCTCCATCTGACTCAATCCTCTGTATCCCCAGAAGAAATGGCCAGAAAGAGGAGGAAATTGGACTCCGGCAAGACTCTCCCGGGAGAACCTCCCGAATCCCCTGGCAGAGAGCTTGGTGGGAACAACTCCCCATCGATCGGTAAGCTGCACCCTCCCACCAAACTACCAACCTCTGTCGTTGAGGCATGTGCTCCCGTGAATGAGGAGGTGCCACTGGCCCTCGTTGTCGAGCCTCAGGCTCCAACTTGGGCACGACACATCGTCTGTTTCCTCCAAACAGGAGAACTTCCCGAAGAGCAAGAAGAACCTGAAAGAGTAGCCCGAAGGGCCAGTATGTATCAGTTAGTTGATGACACACTATTAAGAAGATGGCCCAATTGTGTGAAATTGAAGTGCATTTTCCGGGAAGAAGGAAAGGAACAACTGGCAGAGATACACAAGGGTATGTGCGGCTCCCACATCAGATCAAGGGCCTTGGTTGGGAAAGCTTTCCGTCAAGGTTTCTAGTCGCCCACAGCCCTCCAAGACGCAATCGACCTAGTCACCAAGTGTGAAGCCTGCCAGTTCCACTCCAAGAATATCCATCAGCCTGCTCAAGCTCTCCAAACAATCCCTTTCATGGCCATTTTCGGTCTGGGGGCTCGACATCTTGGGCCCCTTCTCCCGTGGTACCAGGGGCTTTGAATTCTTTTTCGTTGCAATCGACAAGTTTACAAAGTGGTCGGAAGTGGAGCCCATGAGGAAGGTGACTGCACAGTCAGCTATCAAGTTCTTGAAAGGATTGGTGTGCCGCTTCGGGGTCCCTGCCCAAATCATGACCGACAATGGCACCCAATTCACAAGCCATGCCTTCATGCAATACGTTCATGCCCTCGGAAGCAAGATCTCATTTGCCTTTGTGGCCCATCCAAGGAGCAACGAACAAGCTAAGAGGGCGAAATCTGAAGTGCTGCGAGGACTCAAGACAAGAACATTCGATAAGCTGCAGAAGTGTGGAACGCGATGGATCGACGAGCTGTGGTGGTTCTTTGGTCTCTCTGTACGACACCAAACCAAGCTACCGGGCAGACTCCCTTCTCCCTAGTCTATGAGGCAGAAGCAGTTATCACCAGGGAACTCATATATGGATCACCTCGAGTACTTGCCTACGATGAAGTAGCGCAAGAATAGCACCGGCGTGACGACGCTGTGCTACTTGAGGAGAACCATCTCTGGGCTACTACGCGTGCTTCACGCTACCAGCAAGCCCTATGTTGCTATCACAGCTGCAGGGTTCATGCCCGGAGTTTTGAGGAAGGCGACCTTCCCCTTAGGCGCATTCAGTCCTCCAAGGGTGCAAGCAAGTTGACGCCGAAGTTGGAAGGCCCTTGCCAGGTAGTACGAGTCACCAGACCTGGTGCAGTCCATCTAGAGACTGGATATGGCATTCAGTTGCAAAACTCATGGAACATTGAGCATCTCTGTAAGTTCTACCCATAAGGCGCGGCTGTCGGGCGCTGCCCAGTAGCCACCCTTTTGTACAAGCTTTGCCGAAGTTGCATGTAACCCTTTGTACAAAGCCAGGCACAGACCCTGAGCAACGGAGGAATAAACGAAGCACTGGGGGCCCCAAAGAAGATTGCATGCATGCATACGCATATCATGAGCATAGCATGATCATGTAGATAAGATCACATGTGGCACTATTTTCATTTGCACTAAGCTGTAGGGTTCTTGCCGCGGACTTGGTCCTGAAGAGAAGAAACAAAGACAAGCCTACATAGCGGTCCCCGGCAAGCCAAATAGATAAGTCCCTTCTTATCCATACCTATTCTGTAAAGAGAAAACTTGTGCATATGAAAACCCTCCCACCTTCGAAACATAGGTGCTCCTACCATTTGACTTGAATATTGCTTTGGTCAGGGTGGTCGCAGTGGCCTTTGACTGAAAAGGTTTGGCGGGGGTTGGCCCCTCTTTGTCGTTTAGTGCCCGGCAGACCTAGCTCCGCGGCAACAAAATGAGGGTACCGGCAGGATAGCTTGTCGTGGAAAACTTGTTTACTTGAATGTACAGAGGCATTTCACCTCTGCATGGATATGATACATGCACAAGTACCCGACAAGGTGTGTCTTTTCATTAATATGCGGATAAGCAAGTACAGATCTTATAGAACACAAACATGGGTAAAGAAGATTACATTATTTAGATTAAAGTTTGGCAAATGCCTACATGTTTTAGACTGAAAAAACATAAGTGCCCCATAATCCCCTTTCTTGTCCCTCTCCTCCTAGGCACCGCGGGGGAGGTGAAGAGGGCAAAAGGAGCACCTATGCAAAGCCCAGCCTGACCCCATCAGGCCCCTTGGCGAGGAGCCTGACAAGGGTGGGAGAGCGTGCGCGAAGGTGATGGTGAAGAGAGCGGCGGAGACGGCCCCTGGCCACTGCCACCAGGGCCAGCAGGACGCGGCAGGGCGAACGAAGTCGGATGCCATGAGGAAGCCTGTCGGGGTCCATATGGAAGGCTGCTGGAGGAACCGGAGGCATCATCCACACTTCTGCATCCAACTCCCCTGCAAATCACCTTGCCGTAGAGGAGATGTAGGTACAGATGGTGGTGCCGCCGCCTGACGGTGATGGTGCGGCTGGTGTTCAGCCGGAGTCAGAGCCATCATCCTCCCTGTCGGCGTCGGCGTCATCACCGTCACTGTCCTCCTTGTCGCTATTGCTCTAGGAGGAGCTTTCATAGTCGGCCGAGCTCTCCGTGCAACACCCTAAGCGAGCACCAGAGCACCCAAAGACCTTGAGGGAGAGCAGATCGACCTCCATTAATTTAAAATGGAGGACGTGTCCCTCCAACAAGCTATGGTCACAAGCAAAGGTCTTCCAGCCGCATCGAAAGAACATGACATGAGGGGCATGGAAGTCCACATCCACCCGCATGCTGCCATTACCGCAACCCCTCATGTGCAGCTTCAATGCACGTGGCTGTTTGAGCTCCATCACCCTCGTGAATGGAGTAGGGAGGCAGAGACGACCGTGCGGGGATCTGGGCAGTCTGATGATGAATTCTAGCGGCTAGTGTAACACCCTCGATGCGACTATAGCTCCCACGTGTCGAGGCACGACTTAGAGACATAATCGCATTAAAGGCATATGTCGCAAGTTAGGCAATCTTCACAACATCCCATGTAATATAAATAATAAAGGGGAGATAACATAGTTGGCTTACACTCGCCACGTCAATCAAGAACATAAATAACATTACATCATCCAAACACTCATGGCCCGACTACGGCGCCAAAATAAAAGAGAACCCAACATGCGACACGGTCCCGATCACCCCCAACTGGGCACCACTACTGATCATTAGGAAAGGAAACATAGTAACGTTGAGGGTCCTCGTCGAACTCCCACTTGAGCTCAAACGCGTCTCCAGGAGCGGAATCATCAGGCCATGCATCTGGTGTAATAGTAATTTGTGAGCCACAGGGACTTAGCAATCTCGCACCCTCACGATCAAGACTATTTAAGCTTATAGGTAAGGCAAGGTAAAATATGTGGAGCTGCAGCAAGCGACTAGCAAGTATGGTGGCTAACTTATTCGCAAAAGAGAGCGAGAAGAGGAGGCAAAGCACGAGCGAGAAACTAGAGAGCAACCTGCGCAAACACTACTCCAACACCGTGTCCACTTCCCGGACTCCGCCGAGAAGAGGCCATCACGGTAACACACTCAGTTGATTCATTTTAATTAAGTTAAGGTTCAAGTTATCTACAACCGGACATTAACAAATTCCCATCTGCCCATAACCGCGGGCACGGCTTTCAAAAGTTCAAATCCCTGCAGGGGAGTCCCAACTTAGCCCATGACAAGCTCTCACGGTCAACGAAGGAATAGACCTCCTCCCAAGACGTTCCGATCAGACTCGGTATCTCGGTTCTTCAAGACACTTCGACAGGTTAAAACAAGACCAGCAACACCGCCCGAATGTGCCGACAAATCCCGATAGGAGCTGCACATATCTCTTTCTCAGGGCACACTCAGATAAGCAATCCGTACAACTAAAACCAGCCCTCAAGTTTCCCCGAGGTGGCGCTGCAAGGGGCTCTAGGTTGGACCAACACTCAAAGGAGCACTGGCCCGGGGGGATGGGGGTTAAATAAGATGACCCTCGGGCTCCGGAAACCCTGGGGAAAAAGAGGCTAGGTGGCAAATGGTAAAACCAAGGTTGGGCTTTGCTGGAAAAGCTTTAATCAAGGCAAACTATAAAGGGGTTCCCATTATAACCCAACCGCGTAAGGAACGCAAAATCCGGGAACATAACACCGATATGACGGAAACTAGGGCGGCAAGAGTGGAACAAAACACTAGGCGAGAGGCCGAGCCTTCCACCCTTTACCAAGTATATAGATGCATTAAAATAACATGGCAATATAATGATATCCCAAAAAGTAAATAAATGTTCCAACAAGGAATGGCCTCCAATCTTCACCTGCAACTAGCAACGCTATAAGAGGGGCTGAGCAAAGCGGTAACATAGCCAATCAACGGTTTGCTAGGACAAGGTGGGCTAGAGGTTTGACATGGCAATTTGGGAGGCTTGAAAGCAAGTGGTAGGCATCATAGCATTGGCATAGAAAAAGAGCGAGCAAACTAGCATAGCAAAGATAGTAGTGATTTCGAGGGTATGATCATCTTGCCTGCAAAGTTGTCAGAGTTGACTGGATCCTCGAAAGCAAACTCGACGGGCTCCTCGTTAGTGAACTTGTCTCCCGGCTCTACCCAAACGAGACAAACAAGCAACAAGGACACAATCAACCACGTGCAAGGAACAAACAATACGAAGCAATGATGATATGCTATGCGTGATGCGATGCGGGATGCATATGCAAGATATGACAGGAAATGCAAGAACCTGGCCTCAACTTGGGAATCCAAGTGTGCCACTGGAAAGATGAGATGAAATCTCTTGAAAACGATATAAAGAACACAGGAATCGGAGTTACGGTTTGGAAATGGCAAGCGATTCAAATAAGACACAGGTCTGCGATTTACAGCAAGTAGCCATCTAAATGCAATGAGATGAACATGCTATAGCACCCAAACATGACAACAAAATACATGGCAGGGATGCATTCATGATGCTTAACAAAAGTCTAGCACTGAGCTACGGCCAATTCATCCATTAACAGGTTCAAAGAAGCATGGCAAAAATGCATATGGCAAACAGGTCTCAGACTTAGTGAAATCAACACTTGTCTGGAATTTCAGATCAGATAGCACTCTTCGGAGCAACAAAACTACATGCTACAAGACCTGAACATGGCAAAGTAAAGCATGGCATGGAGCTACTAAAAGAGCTTAACAAAAGTCCCTTAGTGACCTGGAGCCAAAAAGGACCAGAAAATACAATTGCAAACATGTGAACATGGCAAAAACATAATCAGTTCTCAGACTTGGTGAAAACTGGATCATGCTGAAAACAGATATCAAGTAGGCATGTTTACGAGCTCGATGCACTCACCACAGGGCAAGTCATGACAAACTAAGCATACACCCATCAAGAAGGCACAAAATGCAAGCTATACATGGGAGGAACAATAGCATAGCATGCACGGATCAACTACAACAACATCGGCAAAATTGCAAACAAGTTGACAATCTGCACAGATTCACAAAGTAGCAAAAGTATAGCTCGATTGACTCAATCTTGGGTGATCCATAATTGCAAACAAAGACATGGATGGATAGAGCACTACAAGATTAACAAAACATCCTTACTGATCATCCTCATAAGAGCACAGATCACTAGGAAACAACATGAACATATGGCATCATGAGATAAACAGATCAAGGACTTAGTGGAATTGCTAAGTCCCTAAAAACAGAATTAACAAGTGCACCACTTTGCAAGCTTGTGCTAGTCACCACACACATCACAAAAATACATGGGTTGCACCTCTGGAAAGATTACAAAACCCTTAACAAAACATATGTAGAGCATCAGGGCATATCATGCACACATTAATCATGGCAAAAATGACAAAAACCTAAATGGAGTAGCAGATCTGACAATTATCTCAAATAGCCCCCTTCTAACAGCATTTCGGGCATCAAGATGAACTCAAATGAAAATGATGCAATGGAATGAAATGATGTACTCTCTGAGATGAACATTTTGATATGCTATATGCATGAATCGGAGCAACGGATGCAAAGTTACGAGGCTATGAACATGAGCACTTGGATCTGGAATTTTTGGGACTTGGAAGAAAAAAAACAACCTCTCCGGGACAGATCTAGGGTTTCGACGGGCACGCGGCCCGAGCCAAGTTCGGCGAGCCCCCTCGGCTCCGGCGAGCTTGATGGAGCGGCGGGGAGGCGAGGGGGAGGTCGCCCCGCCCTCTCCCGGCCGGATCCGGCGGTGTGAAGGCGAGGCGGCGCGGGGAGGCGGCTGGGCGAGGCTCCCGCGGCGGCGGCGAGGTTCCGGTGGCGGCGGCCGGCGACGAGGCGGCGCGCAGGCAGCAGCGTCCGAGGCGGCGAAGGCGGCGCGGGCGAGCGGCATCGGGGAGGAGAAGGGCGCGGGCGGCGCGGCGTCTGCGGGCCGCGGGGCCCCGGCTGGGCTGTGCGGGCCTCGGGCGGTGGCGGCTTGCCACGTGGCAGGCGGCTAGAGGTCGCGGGTGGCGGCGGACGAAATGTCCGGCACGGCGGACATGTCCGATGCGCGCGAGGTGGATTTTTTTTGGGTTTTCGGGGGGAGAAGAAGATCCGGATTCGGAGGGGTGTTTTTATAGGCATAGAGGGAGCTAGGAGAGTCCAAATGAGGTGCGGTTTTCGCCCACGCGATCGTGATCTAATGCTCTAGATGATGGAGCAGGTTTAGGTGGGTTTTGGGACAAATTGGAGGGGTGTTGCGCTGCAACACACATGAGGTCTTTTCGGTCCCTCGGTTAACCGTTGGAGTATCAAACGAAGTCCAAATGATACGAAACTTGACAGGCGGTCTACCAGTAGTAAACCAAGGCCGCTTGGCAAGTCTCGGTCCAATCCGGGAATGTTTAATCCCCACACACGAAAGAAAGGTAGAAATGGCCACCGGAGGAGAACGAAGCACCAGAATGCAAAACGGACAACGGGGAAAAGGCTCGGATGCATGATACGAACATGTATGCAAATGAAATGCACATGATGACATGATATGCAAATGCATGACACGCAAGCAATGACAAGGCAACAACAGCGAATAACTGCACGACACCTGGCACATCAGTCTCGGGGCGTTACAACACTCCACCACTACGAGAGGATCTCGTCCCGAGATCTAGAATGGCACCGGAGGGAAAAACGGAAGAGAAAGAGAAGAGGTAAAACTAAGTTGCTTATTTGACAAACGAGTGAGACCAAAGAACCTTGAAAAGGTTAAGCCATTTCGAGAAAAAGAATAACGGAGATGACAAATTTGAAAACACTCCGTTAGAAAAGAGGGACAAAGAACATTGCGAAAAACCTTGAGGTTGAAGGGCAAGATGTATATTGAAACCACTCCGGTTAAAACAAGATAGAGAAGGATTAAGAATGATATAATACCACCTCCAAAGATACGGAAGAAAGAATTGCACTCTGGATTACAATATGAAGAAAGCTTGAGTTTCTTGGAAAAGAATCTCGATGAACACTTCGAGAATGAATTAAATCATAGATGAACCATCATGTAGAACCTTCATGAAGAACTCCGGTACACAAAAGAATGATCGGACGGAAAGAAAGATGAGAAAAATAAGGTTAAAACCTTGCAATGATTAGATGAAGCTTAGCAACGAGATAAAGAGAAAACTTGGCACTCCGGAAAAGAAAGATGAACAAATGGAAACAAGAATTTGATGAGCCTCCGGAATAAGGAATTAATCACTTGTGTGAAACAAGAGTAAGAATTATGTTATGCGTATCCTTCACCAATTAAATTGATGACCAACAATGGATTTGGCATACTACTTATTCTCGAAGAAAGGATTAGGATAAATATGGCGTCATCTTGAGAAGGTCTTCAACGAACCACCGGTAGAATTTGAAAGAACGGGAGTATGATAACGTAAGAAGAGGAATCTTGAATGAAACATCGTAAGACTTAAAAATGAACGAAGAGAAGATAAAGAAAACACCGGGAAGAATTAGCAAATGAATGAAGATGCTTGAGAGAATTTAGATATATGAGAACGAAGAGATGACGAGCTGATTAGAGAACACTTGAATGATGCACCGGTAGGATTGGAGAATGATAACAGAAAGCTGAGAATTAATAAATCTTCTGAAATGATGGGCTCCGGAGAAACAAACTAGAAAGACTCCTGAATTACTCCGGCTGGGTGAAAAGAATTCTCACAATCGAAAGAAAATATGAGATGAAGGCAACAAGCTAGAATCACGAATCTTCACGAGAACGGATATGATTGAAGAGAAAATTATTCCTTGGTCTTTAAATGTTGAGAATGATGATGAAAACACCACCATGAATTATTTAGACACTCTGAAATGACGAATGGAAAGATTGAGCCAATGATGAAAAGAATTTGAAAGATCTTGGAGAAATACATTTGACTGATGATAATTCATCCTTATGTCAAACTTCGAAAGGAATTTGAGAATACCTCCGGGAAAATAAGAAGAGTCAGGTAAGATCCTGGGAAAAGACCTGTGGGTTAGGGCCCACTCAAAAGAAACACCGTAGAACAATTTGAAGGAGAGATTACACCGGTTGAATTAAATGACTTCAATGATATAACATCCTCAAAAGAGTTTGAACGAAAGCAGAGTGGTAACATGAATCTTCGAGATATCTTGAGCACTCCGGAACAAATGAATAACGAGAAGTGAATGAATATGAGGTGCACCGGCATGAGAAGGTATTGAAATGAGGAAAAGGGTAAGATCAACAAAGCTTGACTTGAAACCACCGGAGAAGATAAAAGAAAGAAGAATGATGAACTAGAAGCTCCGTTAGTATCTTCATGAGAATCGCCGGATAAGAACATTGAAGGAAAGGATGGAGAGACTTCACAAGAATAAAAGGATACTTGATTAAGACATCGGATTCCTTGAAGAAAAAGGGTGGGTGGGCGGGAAAAAACAAAGGCAACTTGGAGATGGATGAAACAAACAGCGTTGAGAAGAACTGATACTTGATCTTGCGGATGTTGAAATGATCAGATCCACTTGAAGAGAAACACGCCGGTTGGAAAGAAATGACATGCCAATCTCGATTATCATGAAGGATTAGTATTCACATAGGAATATGAGAACATCGCTTAGGAAAGGTATGGAATCAACATTTGACTTTGAAGCAACTCGAATACCACAACCCAAAACAAAAACAAAAGGTTGGCTTGCAGAATAAGCCGGAACAAACATATGATAGAGATTTCATCCGAAGTTTTCGTGGTGGGGCCTACACGGGCTCGATCGTACAACACCATCATGTACAAGGCAGTGCACATGACATACGAAGCGTCCCTGAGTCGGCACAGCCAAGGACTCTTTAAGACACAACGAGACCACTGTAAAATCGACCGTGAATAGGCGGACCACTAGACGTCGAACCCCAATTTCATATCATACATCCGTCGGAAAGATATCCTAAGAGCTACTTGAATTCCCACCTATGAAACTCCTGAAATTTTCTGGTTATGCAATCAGGTGTTGGGGATACAGGGGAAGCATAATATCTCACCCAAACTAGCAAATCCTACATCCAGCTGTATCCATCCTTCAACACATAACCAAGAAACCTTCAGAAAACATCCACCTCAACCTTCGAAAAGCATCCGTTATACAAGTTATGGCGATACTCCCGAACTCCCGCCCCAGTACTGGGTGGCGTCGAGGTTATCTCACCAACGAACTGCATAAAAGAGATTTTTGATGTTGGCATACTAAACTCAGGTATTCCAGAACTGCAACGATAAAATTATGATGACAACACCTCAGAGCTCAACTCCCCGGGACACTTCCACTAAACCCCTGACAGGAGGCACCAAGACAATGTTCTCATCATAAAACCATCAGAACGATTCCAACATACCCGCGTGATCCTAAATTTTTTTAGTGAAATTTGAGAAGAGAAGAGTCAAAACTCTATGTCAGGATGCCTTACCAGAGCGATGAGGAGACTGGGAAGTAAAAAGAATTCCTCAACTCTTCGATATATAATTCCTAAATGGCTCAAAACATTTTTCTAGACACAACTCGGCCGCTAAAAACGATCAAGCAATGGGGCTCCTAAGGTCGGGGAAGGCTCTGATTACCAACTTGTAACGCCCTCGATGCGGCTATAGCTCCCACGTGTCGAGGCACGACTTAGAGACATAACCGCATTGAAAGCAATGTCGCAAGTTAGGCAATCTTCACAACATCCCATGTAATATAAATATAAAGGGGAGATAACATAGTTGGCTTACACTGGCCACGTCAATCAACAACATAAATAACATTACATCATCCAAACACTCATGGCCCAACTGCGGCGCCAAAATAAAAGAGAACCCAACATGCGACACGGTCCCCATCACCCCCAACTAGGCACCACTACTGATCATCAGGAAAGGAAACATAGTAACGTTGAGGGTCCTCGTCGAACTCCCACTTGAGCTCAAACGCGTCTCCTGGAGCGGAATCATCAGGCCCTACATCTAGTGTAATAGTAATCTGTGAGCCACAGGGACTCAGCAATCTCGCACCCTCGCGATCAAGACTATTTAAGCTTATAGGTAAGGCAAGGTAAAATATGTGGAGCTGCAGCAAGCGACTAGCAAGTATGATGGCTAACTTATTCGCAAAAGAGAGCGAGAAGAGGAGGCAAAGCACGAGCGAGAAACTAGAGAGCAACCTGCGCAAACATTACTCCAACATCGTGTCCACTTCCCGGACTCCGCCAAAAAGAGGCCATCACGGTAACACACTCAGTTGATTCATTTTAATTAAGTTAAGGTTCAAGTTATCTACAACCGGACATTAACAAATTCCCATCTGCCCATAACCGCGGGCACGGCTTTTGAAAGTTCAAATCCCTGCAGGGGAGTCCCAACTTAGCCCATGACAAGCTCTCATGGTCAACGAAGGAATAGTCCTCCTCCCAAGACGTTCCGATCAGACTCGGTATCTCGGTTCTTCAAGACACTTCGATAGGTTAAAACAAGACCAGCAACACCACCCGAATGTGCCGACAAATCCCGATAGGAGCTGCACATATCTCTTTCTCAGGGCACACTCAGATAAGCAATCCGTTCAACTAAAACCAGCCCTCAAGTTTCTCCGAGGTGGCGCTACAAGGGGCTCTAGGTTGGACCAACACTTAGAGGAGCACAGGCCCGGGGGGGGGGGGGGTTAAATAAGATGACCCTTGGGCTCCGGAAACCCAGGGGAAAAAGAGGCTAGGTGGCAAATGGTAAAACCAAGGTTGGGCATTGCTGGAAAAGCTTTAATCAAGGCGAACTATCAAGGGGTTCCCATTATAACCCAACTGCTTAAGGAACGCAAAATCCGGGAACATAACACCGATATGACGGAAACTAGGGCGGCAAGAGTGGAACAAAACACTAGGCGAGAGGCCGAGCCTTCCACCCTTTACCAAGTATATAGATGCATTAAAATAACATGGCAATATAATGATATCCCAACAAGTAAATAAATGCTCCAACAAGGAACGACCTCCAATCTTCACCTGCAACTGTTAGAAGAGGGCTAAGCAAAGCGGTAACATATCCAATCAACGGTTTGCTAGGACAAGGTGGGTTAGAGGTTTGACATGGCAATTTGGGAGGCTTGAAATCAAGTGGTAGGGATCGTAGCATTGGCATAGCAAAAGAGCGAGCAAACTAGCGTAGCAAAGATAGTAGTGATTTCGAGGGTATGATCATCTTGCCTGCAAAGTTGTCAGAGTTGACTGGATCCTCGAAAGCAAACTCAGCGGGCTCCTTGTTAGCGAACTCGTCTCCCGGCTCTACCCAAACAAGACAAACAAGCAACAAGGACACAATCAACCACGTGCAAGGAACAAACAATACGAAGCAATGATGATAAGCTATGCGGGATGCGATGCGGGATGCATATGCAAGATATGACAGGAAATGCAAGAACCTGGCCTCAACTTGGGAATCCAAGTGTACCATTGGAAAGATGAGATGAAATCGCTTGAAAACGATATAAAGAACACCGGAATCGGAGTTACGGTTTGGAAATGGCAAGCGATTCAAATAAGACACCGGTCTGCGATTTACAACAAGTAGCCATCTAAATGCAATGAGATGAACATGCTACAGCACCCAAACATGACAACAAAATACATGGCAGGGATGCATTCATGATGCTTAACAAAAGTCTAGCACTGAGCTACGGCCAATTCATCCATTAACAGGTTCAAACAAGCATGGCAAAAATGCATATGGCAAACAGGTCTCAGACTTAGTGAAATCAACATTTGTCTGAAATTTCAGATCAGATAGCACTCTTCGGAGCAACAAAACTACATGCTACAGGACCTGAACATGACAAAGTAAAGTATGGAATGGAGCTAATCAAAGAGCTTAACAAAAGTCCCTTAGTGACCTAGAGCCAAAAAGGACCAGAAAATACAATTGCAAGCATGTGAACATGGCAAAAACATAATCAGTTCTTAGACTTTGTGAAAACTGGAGCATGCTGAAAACAGATATCAAGTAGGCATGTTTACGAGCTCGATGCACTCACCACATGGCAAGTCATGACAAATTAAGCATACACGCATCAGGAAGGCACAAAATTCAAGCTATACATGGCAAGAACAATAGCATAGCATGCACGGATCAACTACAACAACATCGGCAAAATTGCAAACAAGTTGACAATCTGCCCAGATTCACAAAGTAGCAAAAGTAGAGCTCGATTGACTCAATCTAGGGTGCTCCATAATTGCAAACAAAGACATGGATGGATAGAGCACTACAAGATTAACAAAACATCCTTACTGATCATCCTCAAACGAGGCACGGATCACTAGGAAACAACATGAACATATGGCATCATGAGATAAACAGATCAAGGACTTAGTGGAATTGCTAAGTCCCTGAAAACAGAATTAACAAGTGCACCACTTTGCAAGCTTGTGCTAGTCACCACACAGATCACAAAAATACATGGGTTGCACCTCTGGAAAGATGACAAAACCCTTAACAAAACATATGTAGAGCATCAGGGCATATCATGCACACATTAATCATGGCAAAAATGACAAAAACCTAAATGGAGTAGCAAATCTGACAATTATCTCAAATAGCCCTCTTCTAATAGCATTTCGGGCATCAATATGAACTCAAATGAAAATGATGCAATGGAATGAAATGATTTACTCTCTGAGATGAACATTTTGATATGCTATATGCATGAATCGGAGCTACGGATGCAAAGTTATGAGGCTATGAACATGAGCACTTGGATCTGAAATTTTTGGGACTTAGAAGAAAAAAACCAACCTCTCCGGGACAGATCTAGGGTTTCGGCGGGCACGTGGCCCGAGGCAAGTCCGGCGGCGGGGAGGCGAGGCGGCGCGGGGAGACGGCTGGGCGAGGCTCCCGCGGCGGCGGCGAGGTTCCGGTGGCGGCGGCCGGCGACGAGGCGGCGCGCAGGCGGCGGCGTCCGAGGCGACGAAGGCGGTGCGGGCAAGCGGTGTCGGGGAGGAGAAGGGCGCGGGCGGCGCGGCGTCTGCGGGCGGCGGGGGCCCCGGTTGGGCCGCGCGGGCCTCGGGCGGTGGCGGCTTGCCACGTGGCAGGCGGCCAGAGGCCGCGGGCGGCGGCGGACGAAATGTCCGGCGTGGTGGACATGTCCGGTGCACGCGAGGTGGATTTTTTTTAGGGTTTTCGGGGGGAGAAGAAGATCTGGATTCGGAGGGGTCTTTTTATAGGCATAGAGGGAGCTAGGAGAGTCCAAATGAGGTGTGGTTTTCGGCCACGCGATCATGATCGAACGCTCTAGATGATGGAGCAGGTTTAGGTGGGTTTTGGGCCAAATTGGAGGGGTGTTGGTCTGCAACACACACGAGGCCTTTTCAGTCCCTCGGTTAACCGTTGGAGTATCAAACGAAGTCCAAATGATACGAAACTTGACAGGCGGTCTACCGGTAGCAAACCAAGGCCGCTTGGCAAGTCTCGGTCCAATCCGGGAATGTTTAATCCCCACACACAAAAGAAAGGTAGAAATGGCCACCGGAGGAGAACAAAGCGCCGGAATGCAAAACGGACAACGGGGAAAAGGCTCGGATGCATGAGACGAACTTGTATGCAAATGAAATGCACATGATGACATGATATGCAAATGCATGACACGCAAGCAATGACAAGGCAACAACGGCGAATAACTGCACGACACCTGGCACATCGGTCTCGGGGCGTTACAACTAGTCTCTGACGTGGCCCTCCATTGGAGGTTGGGCGATTGGCAGAAGGGTGACCAGGGCGCCTCCTCGTCCTCATCGACCCCAAACACCACAACGGCCATGACCTCTCCCCTCCCACCTCCTCTAACGGCGGGCTCCACCCCCGCGTCTTGGAGGAAGGAGGGAGATGCTGTCGAGCAGAAGTTCTCATCGCCACTACTGGAACAGCGCCACGCCCCCGGCCTCTCACCATGGTGGGCAAGAACTGCTAAGGAAAGGGAAGGAGTGAGATGTGGGAAGAAGCGCCCCGGCCTGCGTCCCTTTTTACAGCTGAGCGGGGCAGGGGGCTAGCTCTTTTCCATGGAGGTAGTCGCCCCGCTCCTCCAGTCCGGCTCCCCCTCACCATCAACGGCTCGAGGAACCAAGGCTGACCCCATGCACCAATCCATGACGCTTGGTTTTCTGCCACAACACTCATTCCCGCGCCCTCCACCAACCCTGCGCAATGCATGTAACACATGTGGCAGAGGCCCTAGGAGCGGGGAAGACAATGGGATGGCAGTTACCACCCCGTGAATGTGGGACGTGGGTAGCCCATGGATCGTGGCTCATTATCTTCCCCACGACGTCCTACACAATGCTCGGGAAAGCAGGAAACTGATCCAAGTACAGATTAATGAAGAAGCAAAGAAGATCTCAAAGGAAAAGCTACCACCACCCTCTCGCCTGTGTACTGGACAGGGCCTACCCCGAGGATGCCCAGTAGCGCATTCAGGCCAGGGCCAGGGGCTCCCATCGGTGCAAGAAACCCCAGGTGTGTTGCCCAGACTATACACAAGCTTAAGAGCAAGGCTACTAGGGAAAAGCCTAGCAGTAGTGCGGGTATTTGGTGTATCAGTAGCGCGGGGTCCCGCGCTACTGGTATGACGCTATAGCTAACATGTATCATTAGTGCATGTTGCCCCACGCTACTGCTATACATGGCTAGCAGCAGCAAGCTTTAGTTCAATGCGCTACTACTAGTAGCTGCAGTGCTTTTAACTAGGGCGTGCTACTGGTAAGAGCGCGCTGCTGCTTTTAACTTTATTCCCCTCGCTACTGTTAGTTTTATTAGTTTTTCTTTTTTTCTGCATATTTGTTTTGTATTTGAACAGGCTTTATACAATAATCTTTAGCATATCATACACATACAAATGTAATTATAGCATCAAATCATGTCATCATCATAATCATTATTCAACACAAAATGGTCTCCGTCATCATCTCAAAAATAGCGATACAAGTCTCAATTACTTGCAACTACATCATCATCTATCTAAACAATGATATATGCGAGAAGAGCTATCACTATGAGTGAGAGCGGAACTATGTAGTACATGAGTTCGTATCCCTCTCTCGCACTAGCGTGGACCTAAACTAACTATTGGATGTCGCTCAGAAACCAGAAACCGATACACTTGGGCCTAACACTCCGGCCACTCGTCGTATACTCTTGGCGTAGCACTTCTTCGCTATCGATGATCTATGCACCTGCATCATCACATGAGTCGATGATATGCAACATATATAGTTGAGCAACAGAAAGAGATATACTTGGCAAAATAGAAGCAACATATCATAAGCATAAATAACAAAGTTCATCGTACCCAAAATGCCCTAACTAGAGTGATATTTGCTAGTTGAGGAGGACGGTTTAATTACATCACAAATAAAGTTTCATCATGCATAACTCAAAGTTTCATCATTCAGAAAGTATGGACTAAACGGACACATTGTCATATATCGGCAATCACTCCAACATGTAGTGCCATCCATCCAAGTCAGGGAGATACTCCCTAAGCTTAGTGAAAGGCTTCAGGTCGAGACGTTGAGCGGCTACGCGTGTTCGGTCATCTTCCCGCGACAATTGCCCTTCCTCGTAGAACATCCCTATTTTTTCGAGGACCTCCTTCATGATGATTTGGGCAAGTTCATGCTGGATGTGATAGAACTCAGCTCTAAGTCGATGATCCGGGATATCTCCAATGTTCTTTGCCCATTCCAGAATATGGGAATCGCCGGATGTAGCTGACATGCGAAGGTTCTGCTAATCCCATCTGTACTCCATCATGTGGTGTAGGACATGGAATCCATCACTAAGAGTATCACTCGGTTGCTGGATGAAGTAGAAGTTGGTCTTATGGCCGAAGGCGGGCTTGCCGTCCTTTTTCTTCTTGGTCTTGATCTCTCCACCCCGTACGCTGTAGAAAAATATAGCACTATTGAGAACAGACTTTATGTGGGTGTAATCCTTTTTGTTCATGTTCTTCGACGAGTCCAAGTAAAGAGCGTGGGAGTATCGGGGGTAAAGGATGATGAGGACGGCGCGCCCGCCGCTGCGCAAAATAAGTACACCTCTAATTAATTGGCCTCCACCGTGCAAATGAATGATTGAAATCGAAGGAAGGATATCCGCGCGGATGACTTACAAGGGATGATAAGGCAGGAGAATCGTCTCCTTGTCCTTATTGGCGACCATGAAATTGACGATGTAGTCCCTCGCGTATTCACGATGCTTTGCGCAGACTGCCAAGAAGCCCTCATGCATGAAGTATGGGTCAGCAACATAGATATAAGGTATCTGCTCAATCCCGATGATGTAGTTCATATACAAGGCATAAAGGCGGACAAACATAAAATCCAGCTTCTTCAAGTGAAACATGTCGAAGATGTAATCGAATCGAAGGAAGAACTTTTCCGCGGGGAATGTGTGGACGTACGACCTTTGCCGCGACACGTTAACCACGTAGAGTGGGTATCCTGGATTTTCTGAGGCGATGAGGCAATTCTCTCTTCGTAGCACATCGTCATGAAGTCTCCTTAGATCGCCGTGTGTGGCCTCTATTGCTGCCTTAGGTAGGATTGGTTCACCGAGGATATGCCATTTTGCCGCACCAGGGATAGGTGTACGGTCTTGAACCCGAGGCTGCTGAGGCGGCTAGATCATAGAAGCACCTTTGTTGCCTTTCCTCGGTCTCTTCCTATGCTTCTTTGCTATCGGGAGGTCGTCTATAATACGTTCATCCTCCGGAAATTCAGGCACCGACTCATGATTCTCAAACCCTGAGTACTCATACCGCTGAGCCATCAATCCTCCGTCATCATAGGCGCCAATATTGAGGTACTGTTGAGTGTCATCATCATCCTCATCCTCATCTATGGAGACGTCATCAGCGACTAATGGAGCCTCTTCCCCACCCCATCCGCTATCACCCAGCACGACAGGCGATGCTAATTGGGTAGGTGGGCTGTTGATGTTCATACCTTGCTGAGGCGGCGTGGTCGTGGGTGTGCTCCCGGCTGCCTCCAGACGAAGCAGACTCTTTGGCCAAAACATGACCCACCCCTTGCAATCGCCAAGCCATCGTGGGGTCTCATCGTCATCCCCCTAGTCCCGGAGGAGCCAAATTCTCGTGGCCCGATTTGACAGTGGCCACGGAAAGCTTGAAGACGTCAGGGGGATCAGCCGGCTGTGGAACAATTGTTCCTTCGGCTTCATTATCGTTGCCTTCCCCACGTCCACCTTATGTCGGCGATGTAGTACAATATGGTGCACGGCCTTATGTCGGCTTGCAAAGACATGTCTGCGATGTGAGACATCTGAAAGTCAACGGAAACGGGAGATTATACATTTATTGAAGAGGGCCGGTGTAACAGGTACCGTCGTCGGTGTCTAAACCGGCAGATCTCGGGTAGGGGGTCCCGAACTGTGCGTTTAAGGATTGATGGTAATAGGAGACAAGGGACACAATGTTTTACCCAGGTTTGGGCCCTCTTCATGGAGGTAATACCCTACGTCCTCCTTGATTGACTTTGATGAGTGTAGCGGTTACAAGAGTTGATCGACCACGAGATCGCAATGGCTAAACCCTAATTGTCTAACCCGTGTGATTATGATTACCTCTATAGACTAAACCCTCCGGTTTATAAAGATACCGGAGGGGGCTAGGGTTGTACAGAGTCAGTTTACAGAGAAAGGAATATTCTTATCCACACGCTAAGCTTGCCTTCCATGCCAAGGAGAGTCCCATCCGGACACGGGAGGAAGTCTTCTGTCTTGTATCTTTATGGCCCATTAGTCCGGCCCACGTCACATAGCCTGGATGCCCGAGGACCCCTTAATCCAGGACTCCCTTAGTAGCCCCTGAACTAGGCTTCAATGACGATGTGTCCGGCGTGCAGATTCTCTTTGGCATTGCAAGGCGGGTTCCTCCTCCGAATACTTCAAAGTATTCCTTGAACAGAGAACGTGTCTGGCTCTGCGAAACAGACACCACATACAACCACAACAGGATATAATATTTAACAAGTCCCATCTACTGACAGCTTTTGAGGCGAGACGTTACGTCCCCTGCCTGGTTATTATTTCGAACCATCTTTCAATCTCTCGCTCCATGGTACAAGACACAGTCTTTATTGGCACATCTTGTCAAAGCAGAGATCGTGCCCGCTTATCATGGGATTCTTATCAATATGGGTGTGGGTAATCCAACCGTGTCGTTTGCACGATCCTTTGGGAATAGGTGAGCTTTAAGGCCCGTGAGGAGGCATTCGATATTCATCGCCTTTATAAAGGGATACAAACCCACCTTTCTCCACCACGCCTATCTCTTCCTCAGCCATTCCAACCCCGAGCCCCAATGCCCAGGTCTCGATTTCTTTCATTGCTACCAAGACTTCTAGTCATGTCCGAATCTAGCTCCCCAGGTAGGTGGACGGCCTCCTCGGTCACCGAGGAAGATATCGCAAAACTCCGGGAGGCGAGGTACCTGACTGCGGAAATCCCCCACATGCTTTTTGCAAAGTGGCAGGTTATCCCCACACCAACACCTAGCGAGAGCATTGTGTTCATATCTCACTTCCTCCGCGGGCTAGGGTTCGCTCTCCACCCCTTTGTTCGCGGCCTTATGTTCTATTATGGGCTAGATTTTCAGGACCTAGCCTCGGACTCCTTTCTCCACATCTCGACGTTCATCATTATGTGTGAAGCCTTTCTCCGCATCCCCCACACTTTGTCCTATGGCTCAAGACCTTCTGTGTGAAGCCGAAGATAGTCGAACAGGAGCAGGCGGAGTGCGGCGGCGCTATGGTGAGCAAGATCGCCACTTCTTTCTGGCCAAAGGGAACCTTCTCGGAAACCCCCAACTTATGGTAGCGGGAGTGGTTTTACATCACTGAACTTCGCGGTACCAAATGGGTAGCCATGCCTGCATTCCGCTCTGACCCTCCATTGCGACTCGCATCATGGATTAATAAGGGGCTTGACTGGGGATCAATTGATGAAGTGCAGACGCTGCAAAATCGTATCCAGAGCATCCTCGAAAAGAACACCGGCCTCATTAACGTGATCCAGGTGATGCTAGTTCACCGGGTTCTCCCGTGTCAGCGATGGCCTCTCCGCATGTGGGAGTTCAACCCAGAAGGGCCGCGGACCCTTCAGCAATTCTTCAACACAACACACAGAGGGATGTGGAAACTATTCTTCAAGGCTCGAAAGCAGTGGTCGGACACATCCGAGGACATCGGCCTCGACTGAAATCATCCGGATACCCCGGCAAGTACCCAACTCCTCAACGCAATTTGGTTAATTATCCCATAGCAATGTACTGAGAAACCTATCTTCAACCAGGGCTGGGTAAAGAAGGTGGAGCGAATCAGGTGTTCAGCTCCACTTCCCAAAGACTCAACTTATCCTCTGTTAATGAGGATGCTGACCTCGACGTTGTATCAAATGCCGGTGAGGGAGGACAAGAAGAAGAGCAAGAGGGCTGAAGGTGGCCTCCGCTCTAAAGGTGTACTAGACGCTATGTCCGGGGAGGCTGAAGCTCCATCTTCCAAAGACGAAGACAAAGGGGAAGAAGAAGAAAGGGATATCCCTTCCCCCCACAGGAAGAAAAGGACTGCCCCTGGAGGCTTGGAGGTGGAGGCACCCAATAGAGGGAAGATATCCCTGTCAGAAGGTTTGGGTTCAGAGGACGATGTTGACGCAAAGCTCCTTTTTAGGGACAATCCCCTTGCCGAATCATAAGTGAACAAGGATGCTCTAGACATATCCCGTTCTTTTTGGTTTTGCAAGGGTAACATTTAAACCATATGTTTGCATTCCAGCCCATTATCTACCTCCACAGTCCTCCACATCGGGGGACTTGCCTCCGGAGATGATGGAAAGCGAGACACCTCCACAAGCTTCACCGCCCCTAAGGGCGGACGACTTCAAGGTGTCGTCCCGGAGGATCTCCCATGTCCATCCAGCAGCACGGGGCACAGAGGAGACAGCGCCCGAAGGTGATATTTCGACCGTCAAGGGCCCAGGGGAGGCGGTCCCCGCAGGGACCAACAATGAGGGCCCCGAACTATCCAGTTTATAGCCGGAGACGACTCTAGGGTCGAGTAAGCATACCCTTTTGGAGGGAGTTCGCACTCCCGCAGCAGCCTCCGGGAATCCGGAGGTGGCGGATACACTGATGGGCATATTGCAAAGTACAGCCATCACAGGAGAACATCATACCTTAATGGGTATGGTAGTTGAGAGGATTCTGTCGATGAGAAGCGGATTGAATGAAGCCTTCACGAGCCTGCTGAGAGGCTTCGAGGTATGGAATGTAATAACTGCTCTTTTCATGCAAAAATGCGCCTGTGTATAGATAGTAGCCCCTGAGACTCCGGTCGGCTTCCACAGGGAGGCGATCAGATGATCGAAAAGGATATGCTCAGGAAGTAACATGATTAATTTCAAAACAGGTTGTTATGTCAAAAGGCGACTGCCCAAGCCGCGGAAGTTGCAAATTTAAAGCAGAAACACGAATTAGCTGATGAAGACATTACCCATATTAATAGGCGGCTCGATGAGGCACAAGGTATGTTTTGGGATCGCCCGCTTACGCATGTATAATAGTATGAGCACGAAGCTGAAAACTATACAATGTGATATGCATGACTGTAGATGGTGCTACCGTGGTTGAGACCCTGCGGGCCGACCTTACCCAGGCCAAGGAGCAGGCCACAGTGAGTAATGCGGCTGTCCAGAAGGCGACTGCTGATTTAAAGGCCGAACAGGCCACTCGGCGCCAGTGCGAGGAGAGAATATATGTCATGGAGTGAGAGCTAGAGGATGCCACTGGCAATTGAAAATCACTCGAGGAGGATAACAAAGACAAGGCCGCTGAACTCGACAAGGCCTTACAAGAGGCGAGAGAAGCACGGTCCGAGTCTAGAGCGGCTCGGGAGGAGATCCGGCAAGCTGGGGAGATAGCGGCTAGTAAGTCCTTTCTTTTACAGACCAAATTCGGTGATCCGAAGTATGCTCTGCTTAATCAATTGTGGAGTTCTCCAGACGAATTCTTGGACCTGTCGAAGAGTGTCTCAGACGCGGTGTAGTTCTTCCAAGCACGGGAAGGACGTTGTGTGGAGAAGCTTTTCTAGTCACAATTCAACATGCCACGGTGTCAAGCGTTGTTGAACAAACAGATGGCACAGTGGGCCGAGCTCCACAAGATGTCCGGAGCTACCATGAAGGATGTTGTGGTCCGGCTATGGCCGGCTGAACCCATTCCGAACAGCTATTTCGGTTTGGTGCAGCGACTTGTCGATGCAGTGCCATGTATCAATGCCGTCAAGCGGTCGGCGTGCATAGAAGGTGCTTGGATGGCCATTGCCCACGTCAAGATGTACTGGTCAAAGATGAAGGCCACCGATCTTGCGGCTAAGGGCCCGCCCGGCGGCAAGGACCACCGCATGCCGAAGCATTATTTGGAGGTTCTCCTAGAGGGCGCCCGCTTGATAGAGGGCCAGTGCTCAAAGGACATTATGTTCGCATAGATGCACTGGAATTGTGAGAACAATATTATGATATTTTAAGGCTATGTTATATTCATACCTTTTCCTGAAAGTTTTTTCCTCCTGTGTGGCCGTTTTTTTATAATCTGAAAGTTTTCCAGTCGTCGGCTTCAGCCCCCTCGCATATAATACAAGGGTGTTCGAATTAGCACCTGATCACTCTTGACCCAATATCTTGGTCCGTAACGGAGATGTGAGCGCGGTGAACTAGGCAATCGGACTATAGGGCTTTAACACTTTCACTTAGCCGTAGGAGGTTTACGGTGGGTCTACGATGTAGCCCCTGGTATGTACGCGGTGATCCGAATACAGTCGCGTTACATAGGTGACCGGGAAACGGTCCCTCGTGTAATACGAAAAAACTCGCGAACGATTGTAATGAATCGCCGAGTGGCTGACCAGCTCTTGCCACATCATGACAGTCAGTTTTCGACTTCTCTACTGAGGTGCTTAACCGTACAAACCAGAAACACAATTGTAGTAGTTCTCCCTTTACTACCCTAGCCGATCAGACGGAACGTAAGGTAGCAAGCACAGGATCCGGGCAACCCAACTATTGACCGAAGACATGATTCAGAGCCGATGCATATAATGCCGAACTCGAGAGGGCGAATTGTGCTGAAAAGCTGTTCGAACTTTTGTTTGGCAACACATATGTTGCCTTATAGAGCCCCTAGCAGTTTTATGCCGAGGTATGTACGTGGAACCATATAACAGACGGAATAAAAACGATACCGAATAAGAATTTTGGTTCACTGAAATCTGATTGATACGTCAAAATGTAATCTTACAGAAGGTACCATAATCACCAAGGCCATTTTACATGCCGGGGGTCTAGGGCGAAGGGAAAAGCTCTATACAGGTCCTTGAGCGAAGTTGTGGTCTTCCTGCCGCACGTCTACGTCGCTTTTCGCCCACATAAGAAATATTTCTTTAAAGGAATGGTCTTCGGCCATGTATACAGAACCGAGCTCGGAAAGAGTCCTCGTGGGTCCAAAGAATGAGTAGGTGTTGATTCACCTGAGGTAAAAAAGGAAGGATGATTAAAGAAAGGGCAAGGCCGTATAAGGTCGAACCTTTGTATAGGCCTATCCGTATATTGCCTCCACCGATGGCCGAGGTATTTTGATTGCATAATTGTGCACATGCGGTACGAATTCCTCTGATGTAAGTGGTGGTTGACGGGGGCTAGGCTGCTAATCCAGCCCTGAAGTTGTCGGACTGCCGGTATGTAGGACTGATCGGTCCTGCGTGGGGAAGTCCAATGGTCTGACAGCTGAAGGGCTCTGCGACTTGATAGGGACGATTTGTACTTCGGCCACAATGGCCGCTGTATGCTCCTTAGTGCGGAGGGAGCGCTCCCTGTTTCCATTGATTATAATGACGCCATGTGGACCGGGCATCTTGAGCTTCAAATAGGCGTAATGCGGACTGCATTAAAGCGGGCAAAAGCAGTTTGTCCAAGAAGTGTGTGATAACTGCTGTGGAAGGGGACGATGTTGAAGATCAAGTCTTCGCTTCGGAAGTTGTCCGACGAGCCGAAGACTACTCCCAGCGTGATTGAGCCCATACAGTGGGCCTCTTTTCCAGGTATTACTCCTTTGAATATAGTTCTAGTGGGTTTGCTTCTGACGGATCAATACCCATTTTGCGGACAGTGTCCTGATAAAGTAGATTGAGACTGCTGCCGCCATCCATGAGGACTCACGTAAGATGGAATCCGCTGATGATTGGATCAAGGACCAAGGCTGCCGAACCTCCGTGATGGATACCGGTTGGGTGGTCCTTTCGATCAAAGGTGATCGGACAAGCTGACCATGGGTTAAATTTGGGGGCGACCAGCTCCCTGGCGTAGCCATCCCGTAGTGTGCGTTTGTGCTCCCTCCTAGGGATATGTGTGACATATATCATATTCACTATTTTTTACTTCAGGGGGAAATTACTTCTGTCCCCCAGTGTTCGGCTGACGGGGCTCTTGGTCATCGTCGTTGCTTGGCGACCCCTTTCCCTTGTGTTCGGCGTTAAGCTTGCCAGCTTGTTTGAAGACCCAACAATTTCTATTGGTGTGATTGGCAAGTTTATTGGGGGTGCCATGAATCTGGCAAGGCCGATCAAGTATTCTATCTAGACTGGATGGGCCATCTCTGTTTGCCTTGAATGGCTTTTTCCGTTGACCGGGTTTGCAGCTGCTGAATCTGGCATTAACCACTGTGTCTTGCGTTCCTTCATTCTTTTTTCGATGCTTGTGCTTGTCACGTCATGGCTTGCCATTGCCGTCCCTGGTTTTGGAGGTACCAGGGTCGCTGGTGCTATTGCTTCTGCGAGCAAGCCAGCTATCTTCTCCCGCGCAAAAATGGGTCATAAGTGCGGTGAGGGCTGCCATGGACTTCAGCTTTTCTTGGCCGAGGTTTCGGGCGAGCCACTCGTCTCAGACGCTGTGTTTGAAGGCCGCGAGGGCTTCTGCTTCCGGACAATCCACAATCTGGTTCTTTTTGATTAGGAACCTTGTCCAAAGTTGTCGGGCCGATTCCCCGGGTTGCTGGATTATGTGGCTAAGGTCTTTGGCATCTAGGGGCCAAACATAAGTACCCTAGAAGTTGTCTTTGAATGCATCCTCCAGGTGCTCCCAACTACCAATAGAATTTTCTGGTAGGCTATTCAGCTAGTGTCGTGCTGGTCCCTTAAGTTTGAGGGGGAGGTATTTAATGGCGTGTAGATCGTCACTACATGCCATGTGGATGTGGAGAAGAAAGTCTTCAATCCATACTGCAGAATCTGTTGTGCTTTCGTATGATTCGATGTTCATGGGTTTGAACCCTTCTGGGAACAGGTGCTCCATTACCTCATCGGTGAAGCATAGGGGGTGTGCGGCGCCCCTATGTCAGGCCGTGTCGCGGCGCAGTTCGGATGAAGTCCGTATGTGGTTTTCAAACGGGGCATGGTTATATTTGCCACGCCGGGATTGGTAACCGTCTTCTCACGCCGAGGCATGCCCCCGTGATCCATAGATTGATCTGGTTTGACCTGTTTTATTTTCCAGGTCTTGTCGTAGGTCATATGTATACCCTCGAGCCGTTGTTTCTATGCTTTTACGACACGGTGGAGAGGGCTGGTGTTCAGCCTTAGTCGCCGTTCTGCCCCTGGCCACATGGTGGTCGGTTGGGTTCGTCAACTGCGTTATGTGCGGGCAGTATGGGCTCCGGTGCCTCGTCGTCGAATTGGGGTAGCAATTTACGCTTCGGGGTAACTCTTTGTTGGGCGTTCGAGGTCGTACTCTTCGGCTACCAAGACATTAGTCGATCTGTTGTTGAGCTATTGTTGTTTTTGTTTCTTTTTTAGGCTCCTAGCTATTGCTATTAGCTGTCGCTTGAAGCGCTCTTGCTCCAGGGATTCCTCTGGCACGGTAAAATCTTCATCGCCGAGGCTCACGTCGTCTTCAGAGAGTGGCAGATAGTTGCTATCCTCCGAGTCTTCGTTCCCTGCTTGCTCGTCAGGATCAATTTGCCGTCCTCCCGATCGTCCTGTTCGGATGTTGTCCCAATGGGGGCTTCTTTGTCTTCGGCGTTCTCTGGAGTATCATTGCCTCCGGTGCCAATGTTGTTGTTATTGCCGCGACGTGATTTAGAGCGGCGCCGCTGACGTTGATGTTTCGGCGGTATCTCAGAAGGTTCGTCCTCGACCTGGATTTTCTCATCATCATCATTGCTGTTTTTAGGTTTATCCACCATGTATACGTTGTACGAGGAGGTGGCCATCCAATGTCCGGTCACTAGCGGGTGTTGAGCCTGCTCCTCTCCGGCATCATCATCCATACCGTCGATGTCTCGGCGTGATCGAGCATGTCGGTTAGGTCCTCGACAGTGGGTGGTGGGTGGGAAGTAAAATTCTCTATTTCCAGCCCCTGATCCGGGCTGGGCGTAGTTCAGACGTTGCCCCTCTATAATGACGAGGGGTCGCATTAGGTCCAGAGCCTCGCTTAAAGGCGAGGTTCGGCTAGGGAGAAGAGAGTTCGTGGAGTACGGCAGGAGGAAAATTCCTTGGCCAAGCTCACACAATGCTGACTCCGAGGGTTCGGAGCCAGTGTTCAGAGAAGAGTCTGGCTTCATGATGATTGCCAGAGATGCTATTCTTTTGGTGGTGGGCTCTAAGGCCGCTGCGAGTCCGGCGGGTTCAAAACTCCCGTCTTCGGACCTGATTACGCGCTCCGGATCTAAGGCCGGAGTGGTAGTTGAGGCCGCGAACCATTGGAAGATCAAGTCTCCTCGGATATCAGCGACATAGTTTAGGTTTCCAAGACTGATCTGGTGACCAGGGGCATAACTGTGGATCTGCTCTAGATGGCCAAGTGAGTTGGCCTGCAGTGCAAAGCCGCCGAACACAAAGATCTGTCCAGGAAGAGGAATCTCCTTCGCGGCAACATTGTTGTAGATGATTGATGGAGCCATTGAGCCTTTCGACGATGGCACAATGGAACTCTCGATGAAAGCACCAATGTTGGTGTCAAAACCGGCAGATCTCAGGTAGGGGCACCCGAACTGTGCGTCTAAGGATTGATGGTAACAGGAGACAAGGGACATGATGTTTTACCCAGATTCGGGCCCTCTTGATGGAGGTAATACCCTATGTCCTGCTTGATTGACTTTGATGAGTGTAGGGGTTAGAAGAGTTGATCTACCATGAGATCATAATGGCTAAACCCTAATTGTCTAGCCTGTGTGGTTATGATTACCTCTACGACTAAAGCCTCCAGTTTATATAGATACCAGAGGGGGATAGGGTTGTACATAGTCGGTTTACATAAAAAGGAATATTCATATCCACACGCTAAGCTTGCCTTCCACGCCAAGGAGAGTCACATCCGGACACAGGAGGAAGTCTTCTGTCTTCTATCTTTATGGCCCATTAGTCCGGACGCCCGAGGACCCCTTAATCCAGGACTCCCTCAACCGTGAGGGCGTCGAGCTCAGCCAAAGATGAAGCACCGCCAAGCACGTATGAGACGGACGACAGGCTGCTATGAGCAGGTGCGGGAGCCGGTGTAAGAGCAGGTGTTGGTGCAGGTGCAACGCTAGTCAAGCTACTCCTGAAGAAGTCGGCAAGGGGAAAGTCCACTGCATTTTTTTGGATTTTGCCCGCTCCAACTGACAACGGCCAGAACTAAGACACCAGACAAATCTACAATCGCCTATTTTGCGGAAACTACCGCTGTTGCGACTGTCTCAGCTAATTTCTTTTCAACCACAACCTCAACCTTCTTTTCGATGTTTTCTTCAGTTAACCTCTGTCTTTCCTTTCTCTCCTTCGTGGTCTCACGGTAGTACTTCTTCCACGTGGCACCGTCTCCGACACCGTGCACGCATCCATATGACGGCCAAGTGTCCACCGGGAGTCATTTTAATATGTTCAACACCCGGTTGAATGGGGTGTCCCACTTGGGCCTCGCCAACGCCTCAGACGGCGAGTCACTTTCTGCCGCAATCGTGTGCAGCTCTCTCTATAAAAGGAACAAGGATCGTTTACGAATATGACTAAATGTGTAGTCGAATTTATCAGAAACTAAAATTACCAGCAGTCTCATGAACTCCGTCGTGACCGGGTCCATCTCGAAACCTTCTCGACTGGGTCCCAATGGTGCCAGGCCCTTTGGACGTCACGCTCATGCGGAATGGTGAACTCCGCCAAGGGGTCTGGGATGCCCAGACTTTTGCGTTCTGCGTCCTCCTTGGCCCATATGGACCTCTTACCGCCCTAAGCACTGCTTCCGAGGTGGTGGCACCCCATGTTCCTCTGTTGAAGCCCCTTCATGTACTTTGACTTTTCTTGGGCAGCTTCGGCATCGCAAGCGGCCTTGATTATTTCAAACTGCTCTTCCATGATTGTCGGATTATCCTTTACAATCTCGGAGTAGGGTTCCTTTCTGTTGATGATCCGATGTTTCACCCTTTCTTTCTAGGTGGCCAACGCGTCACTAAACTTGGTGATGGCGCGTTTGTTTATCTTCTTCATTGTCGGGTCTTTATCTGGATCAGTATATTTCTTTTCATCCCGGCCTGGGAACAAGAATACTTGGTGCAGCTTCTGTAGGAGGGAGGGCCTCATATTTTCTATCTTCTTTAGTTTGTCATCGTTGATGGTGGCGGTTGTCCGTATGATGCAGCCTATTTGATTGACGTAGCAAGATCGTGCTTCCTCAGTCTCTTTTGGCTCAAAATTGCCGCCGTCCACCTCCTTGACCACCACTCTAGTAGTGATGAGCTGGTTTAGGCGTTGTTGCCTCTTTTGTTTTGGTTCTATACTGGCTCAGCCAGTCTTGGTGTCAGTATCGGCGCCTGTCTCAGTCCCAGCGCTAGTCTTGATGTCGGTCATAGTCTCCGATGTGATAGCTGGGCCCAGCAACGACAACCGTTGATCGTCAGCAAGGCTCAAAAATTCGTCTGCCTCCAGGTATACGTCGTCGCAATCACGAGAACCTTGTCCTTCATTGTTGCTAGCCATGTTTCCTACAATTAAATCTAGTCAATTAATTCTAGACCTAATAAAATGAATAATGACATAAAAAGGCCTATGTTTTGAATGAACATTGATTCCTTCCCGGTGCGGCAAATCCCGGGCAGTCGATATGTCCTAGTTTGTAGCACAAGTCATGCCGAAATTCACGGAAATTTTTGGCATGACCTTTGCTAAAAAGCGGACAAATTAAGCACCTGAAATTTGCCGGAACGGAAATGAATCAACATGGCGGCAAAACATAGGCCACTCGGCTTCATTCCCTGGAAGCAACAAAAGGCCACTTGGGCAAAATCGAACCACTTCAATGAAAAGATATAACATGACCACTTCAATGAAAAGATATAACATGACCACTTCAATGAAAAGATATAATCAACAATAGAAGTCTAGGTAGGGATCATCTTTAAAATAAAACTTGCCTAAATTTTTTTCCTTGAAAAATAGTGGTCTTTTCAGAAATCAAAAACCTTTGCAAAATGACCTCACTAAACACTTCTCTACCTAGGACAAAACCCAAATTCTGTTCTAGCTATTCCTCATTAGAAATTGACCTTATTAGAAATTGCAAAGGAATTCCATTTTCTCTGACCTCACCAAAATTTCCACATCAAGGCCTTAGTACCTACACCCATTTTCTTCAAAAATATTCAGGTCCATAGTCCAAATAATTTAAATTTCATTTCAATGAAATTTGGACTAGATTCAGGTCCATAGTCCAAATAATTTTTTATAGCTAAATGCTACTGTTTTTTGTTTATAGCCTCTATTAATTTGAAGCTAAATGCTACTATAATTTATATACCCTCTATTAATTTAAAGCTAAATGGGATTACTGTTTAGGCATTTTCATCGAAATTTTCCATGGCTAATTTCCTAAAAAAATGATCATCTTTTTTCCTAAATGCTAAAAAAATGCCTACTGCCCTACACAAACCTAGGGTTCATATGAACACCTAGGGTTCATATATATGAACATCATCCAACAGCAACATATGAATTGCCCTACCAAAGAGAGAGAGAGATATGAGGGAAGGGGAGAGGAGAGGGAGAGCCTTACGATCGGCGTCAAGGACGGGCTCGGGCTCGGGCGGTGGCTGTCCTGGGCGGGCTCGGGCGACGGAGGTGAGGTCGAGGGCAGCCTCGGGCGGCAATGGTGAGGTCGAGGGCGTGCGCGATCGACGACGACAGAGTTGGGGGAATAGGGGGAGAGGGGGTAAGGACTTAGCAAAATTTTTAGCCCGCGAGCGGTTAAGTCAAACTAGCAGTAGCACTGGTCTGAAAGCGCTACTTCTAAGTTAGCTATAGAGGTTTCCACCAAAATGCGCTACTGCTACATGAAGTAGCTATTTATTTTGCTTTTTCTTTTCCTTTTATCTAAGGAACTTAGCTATAGCGCGGGATAAAGAAACACGTTACATCTAATGTAGCTATAGCGCCTTGTGAGGAGAAGCGCTACTGCTATGCCTTTCTCCATTATTTTTCTTTCTCTTTCTTTCATTTCTCCTTTTTCTATTACTTTCATTTTCATTTACTTTTCTACTTATTTCTCTACTTATTTTCTTTTTCTTAGCAGTAGCACTCTACAACAGAAACACACAGCTACAAGGTACTTAGCAATAGCGTGTTTCCAGCAGGCTTGCTACTACTATTCCTAGCCTACCGGCAACAATGTGTGAATTATAGTAGTAGCGCTTTTTTGGGCAGGCGCGCTACTGCTACAACTCTAGTTGTAGCGTGCGTTTGTGACAAGCACTACTACTAAGTAGCAGTAGCATTCAGTTTTTACCAGCGCTACTGCTATGTAACACCCCGGATATGATTTCCCTAATATGTACTCCAACTCTTGCCATTTCCGGCGTTAAGTTATTTTATTTTCTTAGGTTCGGGTTTTTGTCTCTGTGTGTTGTTATCGTTGTCATGCATCTCATATCATGTCATCATGTGCATTGCATTTGCATACGTGTTCATCTCATGCATTCGAGCATTTTCCCCGTTGTCCGTTTTGCATTCCGGCGCTTCGTTCTCCTCCGGTGGTCATTTCTACCTTTCTTTCGTGTGTGGGGATTAAATATTTCCGGATTGGACCGAGACTTGCCAAGCCGCCTTGGTTTACTACCGGTAGACCGCTTGTCAAGTTTCGTACCATTTGGACTTCGTTTGATGCTCCAACGGTTAACCGAGGGACCGAAAAGGCCTTGTGTGTGTTGCAGCCCAATACCTCTCCAATTTGGCCCAAAACCCACCAAAAACCTCTCCATCATCTAGAGCGTTCGATCACGATCGTGTTGCCGAAAACCGCACCTCATTTGGACACTCCTAGCTCCCTCTACCTCTATATATAGACCCCCTCCTCGAAATTCCGGATCCCCTACTTCAAAACCCCAAAAAATCTGCTCCCCTCGCCGCCGGACGTGTCCGAATCGGGCCGGACACGTCCGCCCACCGCCGCCGACCAATGGGCCGCTGCCACGTGTCCCCGGGAGAGCCCCACTTCGCCGCCGCCGCCCGCGGCCCGCCGAGCCCCCTCGGGGCCCCCGCGGCCCAGGGAGCGCCGCCCGCGCCTTCCTCGCCCAGAGCCGCCCGCGCCTCCTCCCGCCGCCTTCTTCTCCGTCGCCGGCGACCTCACCGGCCTCCGCCGCCGCCCGCCTCCTTCCCGGCCGAGCCGGCAAGCTCCGGTCGCCGTCCCGCGCCAGCGAGCGCCGCCGCGCAGCCGCCAACCGCGCCCGTCGCCGACGCTAGCTCCGGCCTCGCCTTCCTCCAAGTCCAACGACTCCGGCCGCTGCCATTTTCTCTCCGGCGAACAGGATTTCTGGCCGTCCTCGAGAAGCGTGCCGCCGGATCTCAGATCTAGATCCAAACTCGGTTGACTTTCCGTCCCTAACCCTAATTTTTTTCCCTATGTTCATCGTGTCGTAACTCCTCATCCGTAGCTCCATTTTGGGCATATAGCATATCAAAATGTTCGACTCAGAGAGTACATCATTTAATCTCACTGCATCATTTTCATTTGAGTTAATCTTGATGCCCGAAATGCTGTTAGAAGAGTGATATTTGAGATAATTGTCAGATCTGCTGCTCCAATTAGATATTTGTCATTTTTGCCATGATTATTGTGTGCATGATATGCCCATGAGCTCTACATGTGTTTTGTTATATGTTTTGCCATCTATCCAGAGGTGCAACCCATGTATTTTTGTGATGTGTGTGGTGACTAGCACAAGCTTGCAAAGTGAGGCACTTGGTAATGCTGATTTCAGGGACTTAGCATTTCCACTAAGTCTTTGACCTGTTTATCTCATATGGCCGTATGTTCATGTTGTTTCGCAGTGATCCGTGCCTCTTTTGAGGATGATCAGTAAGGATAATTTGTTAATTTTGTAGTGCTCTATCCATCCATGTCTTTGTTTGATATTATGGAGCACCCTAGCTTGAGTCAATCGAGCTCTACTTTTGCTATTTCGTGAATCTTGGCAGATTGTCTACTTGTTAGCGATTTTGCCGGGGATGTTGTAGTTGATCTGTGCATGCTATGCTATTGTTCTTGCCATGTCTAGCTTGCATTTTGTGTATTCTTGATGGGTGTATGCTTAGTTTGTCATGACTTGCTCTGTAGTGAGTGCATCGAACTCGTAAACATGCCTACTTGATATCTGTTTCAGCATGCTCCAGTTTTCACTAAGTCTGTGATCTGATTATGTTTTTGCCATGTTCACATGCTTGCAAATGTATTTTCTGATCCCTTTTGGCTCAAGGTCATTAAGGGATTTTGGTTAAGCTCTTTGAGTAGATCCATGCATTGTTTTACTTTGCCATGTTCAGGTCCTCTAGCATTTTGTTTTCATGCTCCGAAGAGTGCTATCTGATCTGAAATTCCAGACAAGTGTTATTTCACCAAGTCTGAGATCTGTTTGTCAAATGCATTTTTGCCATGGTTGTTTGAACCTGTTAATGGATGAATTGGCCGTAGCTCAGTGCTAGTATTTTGTTAAGAATCATGAATGGATGCCTGCCATGTATTTTGTTGTCATGTTTGGGTGTTGTAGCATGTTTATATTGTTGCATTTAGATGGCTACTTGCTGTAAATTGCAGATCATGGTCATATTTGAATCGCTTGCCATTTCCAAACCGTAACTCCGATGCCTGTGATCTTTATATCATTTTCAAGCGATTTCATCTTATCTTTCCAGTGGCACACTTGGATTTCCATGTTGAGGCCAGGTTCATGCATTCCTTGTCGAATCTTGCATATGCATCACATATTGCATCCCGCATAGCATACCATGTTTGCATCCTATTGTTTGAGCCTTGCACGTGGTTGATTGTGTCCTTGTTGCTTGTTTGTCTTGTTTGGGTAGAGCCGGGAGACGAGTTCGCTAACGAGGAGCCCATTGAGTTTGCTTTCGAGGATCCAGTCAACTCTGACAACTTTGCAGGCAAGATGATCATACCCTCGAAATCACTACTATCTTTGCTTTGCTAGATGCTCGCTCTTTTGCTATGCCTATGCTACAATGCCTACCACTTGCTTATCATGCCTCCCAAATTTCCATGTCAAACCTCTAACCCACCATGTCCTAGCAAACCGTTGATTGGCTATGCTACCGCTTTGCTCAGCCCCTATTATAGCGTTGCTAGTTGCAGGTGAAGATTGGAGACCGTTCCTTGTTGGAACACTATTTACTTGTTGGGATATCATTATATTGTCATGTTATCTTAATGCATCTATATACTTGGTAAAGGGTGGAAGGCTCGGCCTCTCGCCTAGTGTTTTGTTCCACTCTTGCCGCCCTAGTTTCCGTCATATCGGTGTTATGTTCCCGGATTTTGCGTTCCTTACGCGGTTGGGTGATAATGGGAACCCCTTGATAGTTCGCCTTGATTAAAGCTTTTCCAGCAATGCCCAACCTTGGTTTTACCATTTGCCACCTAGCCTCTTTTTCCCTTGGGTTTCCGGAGCCCGAGGGTCATCTTATTTTAACCCCCCCCCCCCGGCCAGTGCTCCTCTGAGTGTTGGTCCAACCGAGCGATGTCCGGGGCTACCAAGGGCAACTCTGGGCTGGCCTACCCGACGTCTGGCTCATCTGAGTGTGCCCTGAGAACGAGATATGTGTAGCTCCTATCGGGATTTGTCGGCACATTCGGGCGGTGTTGCTGGATTTGTTTTAACTTGTCGAAGTGTCTTGAAGAACCGGGATACCGAGTCTGATCGGAATGTCTCGGGAGGAGTTCTATTCCTTCGTTGACCGTGAGAGCTTGTCATGGGCTAAGTTGGGACTCCCCTGCAGGGATTTGAACTTTCGAAAGCCGTGCCCGCGGTTATGGGTAGATGGGAATTTGTTAATATCCGGTTGTAGATAACTTGAACCTTAACTTAATTAAAATGAATCAACAGTGTGAGTTACCGTGATGGTCTCTTCTCGGCGGAGTCCAGGAAGTGAACACGGTGTTGGAGTAATGCTTGCCGCAGGTTGCCCTCTAGTTACTCGTTCGCGCTTTTGCCTCGTCTTCTCACTCTCATTTGCGAATAGGTTAGCCACCATATATGCTAGTCGCTTGCTGCAGCTCCACATATTTACCTTGCCTTTCCTATTAATCTTAAATAGTCTTGATCGCGAGGGTGCGAGATTGCCAAGTCCCTGTGGCTCACAGATTACTTCCAAACCAGATGCAGGGCCTGATGATTCCTCTGCATATGGCGCGCTTGATCTCAAGTGGCAATTCGACGAGGACTCTCAACGATACTACGTGTCTTTCCCTGATGATCAGTAGTGGTGCCCAGTTGGGGTGATTGGGACCGTGTCGCATGTTGGGTTATCTTTTATTTTGGCTCCGTAGTCGGGCCATGAGTGTTTGAATGTTGTAATGCTATTTTATGTACTTTGATTGACGTGGCGAGTGTAAGCCAATTATGTATCTCCCCTTTATTATTTATATTACATGGGATGTTGTGAAGATTGCCTAACTTGCGACATTGCTTTCAATGCGGTTATGTCTCTAAGTCGTGCCTCGACACGTGGGAGCTATAGCCGCATCGAGGGCGTTACAAGTTGGTAATCAGAGCCTTCCCCGACCTTAGGAGCCCCATTGCTTGATCGTCTTTAGCAGCCGAGTTGTGTCTAGAAAAAATGTTTTGAGTCATTTAGGAATTATATATCGGAGAGTTTAGGAATTCTTTTTACTTCCCAGTCTCCTCACCGCTCTGGTAAGGCATCCTGACGTAGAGTTTTGACTCTCCTCTTCTCAAATTTCACTAAAAAAATTTATGATCACGCGGGTATCTTGGAATCGTTCCGATGGTTTTGTGACGAGAACATTGTCTTGGTGCCTCCTGTCAGGGGTTTTGTGGCAGTGTCCCGGGGAGTTGAGCTCCGAGGTGTTGTCGTCATAATTTTATCGTTGCAGTTCTGGAATACCTGAGTTTAGTACGCCGACATCAAAAATCTCTTTTATGCAGTTCATTTGTGAGATAACCTCGACGCCACCTAGTACTGGGGCGGGAGTTCGGGAGTATCGCCATAACTTGTATAACGGATGCTTTTCGAAGGTTGAGGTAGATGGTTTCCGAAGTTTTTCTCGGTTATGTGTTGAAGGATGGATACAGCTGGATGTAGGATTTGCTAGATTTGGGTGAGATATTATGCTTCCCCTGTATCCCCAACACCTGATTGCATAACCAGAAAGCTTCGAGAGTTTTATAGGTGGGAATTCTCGTAGCTCTAGTTCCTCTTCCACGGATATTTGGTTTGAGAGTGGGATTTCTTACCGAGTATTCGTTCTTGATCCGTACCTTGTTGATTTATTTCTCTACCTGAATTCTAAGTGGCTTCTCAATTTATGGATATGTGACCATTTCAAGAGGAATGCATTCGTTCATTTTGTTCGGATGTGAAGACTTTATGTTGCAATTTTCATTCCGTTGGTTTCAGCTTCATTTTATCTGTCAATGTGCTAATGGTGGTCAACCTCTTCAGGATGGCTCCCGCTAAGAGCACCAATCAGAATCAGAATCAGGATCCGCCACCACCTCCACCTCCTCCGGAGGCATGGCAAGCTGTGATGGCCGCAACCAATGCAAACACACAGTTGATCATGCAAATTCTTCAAGAGCGCAATCAAGCGAATCAAGGCAACCAAAGCAACAATCAGAATCACTTTGCTACACTCAACCAGTTCCTTGCTAACGGGCCAAAGACTTTCAGCAATTGTGTTGAGGCAACTGATGTTGACGATTGGCTCGTGGATCTGTGCAAGCATTTCGAGTGCAGTAACGTCAGGCCTGGGGACTTTGTCAAGTTCGCATCCTTCCAACTCAAAGATCAAGCTGTAGAATGGTTCCAGCAGTACAAGGATTCCAGAGGTGGACGTGCGATTACCTGGGATGAATTCCGTCAAGACTTCAAAGCTCATCATATCCCTCAGAGCGTGGTTGAAAGCAAGCGTGAGGAATTCCGCAACCTGAAGCAAGGCTCTTTGTCTGTCTATGACTACAACAAGTTTTTTCAGAAGCTCGCCCGCTTTGCTAAGCAGGACGTCCCTGATGAGAAGAGCATGATATACCAGTTCAGGGGTGGTCTCAGAGAAGAAATTCAGCTAGCTCTTGTTCTCTTTGAGCCCTTGAGGTACGATGAGTTCTACAACATGACACTAAAGCAAGAGGCCGCTCAACTGAGGTGTGATGCTTCCAAGAAGCGAGTCAGAGACGCTACTCCGTCTTCCTCTACTCAAGTGGCCAAGCAGCAGAAGTTTTGGCTTCCTCCTCCTCCGTTTCGTCAGCCGTATCAGAAGAGCAAAGGTGGCAGTGGATCTTCCCACCCACCCAACCCTGGCTTTCAGAACAAGACTTCGTCTCAAGCTCCAAGATCGAGTGCTCCGGATCACCGTCCGCTTTCTGAGGTCACGTGCAACAAGTGCCAATAGAAGGGTCACTATGCCAACAAGTGTTTCAACCAGAGGCGTCTTCCTCCTCCTCCTATGAGATCGGCAAGTACAGCTATGGTCAAGCATAACACCAAGTACGCCAAGGTCAACTTGATGAATGCAGCTTAGGCAGAGGACTCGTCAGATGTCATCATGGGTAACCTTCCTGTTAATGATATTCCTGCTAAAGTTCTTTTTGACACTGGTGCATCGCATTGTTTCATCTCGAGACCATTTGTTTCTAAGCATGAGTTGCCTTTACAAGATTTGCCTAGACAGTTATCTGTTGTTTCTCCGGGTAAATTCATGAATGCAAGCGCTATGACCCCGGATGTTACTATCACGTTGGGCGATTACAAGTTTCTCTCTTCTCCGGTGGTTCTTGGTAACTCGGATATTGATCTTATTCTCGGAATGGATTGGCTTTCTAAGCACAAGGCGCATCTTGATTGTGCAGCCAGGCAGATTCAGTTGACTCGTTCGTCTGAGGATGTAATTGTCTTTGCCGCTCGTGATGATACCATCCGTCTATTTTCTCTCAATGAGAAGGGCGAACTGGATGCTATCTCGCAAATTCCAGTCGTTTGCGAAAATCAAGACGTCTTTCCAGAAGAGCTTCCAGGAATGCCTCCGCACCGGCCAGTTGAATTCGTCATTGATCTAGAGCCTGGCACGGAAGCTGTGTACAAGCGTCCTTACAAGCTCGGACCTGAAGAGTTGAAGGAGCTGAAGAAGCAACTCAATATTCAAGAGAGAATGGGTCTCATCCGGCCTAGTTCTTCTCCGTGGGGTTGTGGTGTTCTTTTTGTGAAGAAGAAGGATGGAACGGACCGACTTTGTGTTGATTACCGTCCATTGAACAAGAAGACCATCAAGAACAAATACCCACTTCCCAACATCAACGAGCTGTTCGAACAACTCAAAGGTGCCCAAGTATTCTCCAAGCTTGATCTCCGTATGGGTTATCATCAGATTCGAATCCGTGAACAAGATATTCCCAAGACGGCTTTCAGGACAAGCTATGGTTCATATGAATACACTGTCATGTCTTTTGGCCTCGTCAACGCTCCTCCGACTTTCTCTCGCATGATGAACTTCATCTTCAACGCCTACACCAATGACTTCGTTTTGGTCTATCTCGACGACATTCTGGTTTTCTCGAAGAACAAGGAAGATCATGCCAAGAACTTGTGTTTGGTACTCGATAAGTTGAGAGAACACCAGTTCTACGCCAAGTTCTCCAAGTGCAAATTTTGGCTCGATGAGGTTCTTTATCTTGGTCATATCATCTCTGCCAAGGGCATTGCGGTGAATCCTGAGAAGGTGTCCACAATTGTGAATTGGGAACCTCCTCAGAACGTGAAGCAACTCCGTAGCTTCCTCGGTCTCGCAAGCTACTGTCGAAGATTCGTTGAAAACTTTTCTAAGATCGTGAAGCCTCTCTCAAATCTTCTCCAGGAGCACGTCAAGTACGTTTGGTCTCCGGAGTGTGACATTGCTTTCAACACTTTGAAAGAGAAATTGATCACTGCTCCAGTTCTGACTCCGCCTGATGAATCCAAACCGTACGAGGTCTTTTGTGATGCCTCTCTCCAAGGTCTCGGTGTAGTGTTGATGCAAGAGAATAAAGTTGTGGCTTATACCTCTCGCCAGTTGAAGTCCAATGAGAAGAACTACCCCACTCATGATCTCGAGTTGGCGGCAGTTGTGCATGCTCTTTTGACTTGGAGACATCTCTTATTGGGAAGAAAAGTGGACATCTTCACTGGCCACAAGAGTCTCAAGTACATCTTCACTCAGCCTAATCACAACCTCAGGCAGACTCGATGGTTCGAAATGATTCAAGAGTATAATCCGAGTATCGAGTATACTCCAGGCAAGGCCAATGTGATTGCTAACGCATTGAGCAGGAAGGCTTATTGCAACAGTCTGATTCTCAAGCCTTATCAACCCGAGCTTTGTGAAGCTTTCCGCAAACTTAATCTGCAAGTTGTTCCTCAAGGTTTCCTCGCCAACCTTCAAGTCTCTCCTACCTTGGAAGACCAGATTCACCAAGCTCAGCTTCTTGATGCTATGGTGAAGAAGGTGAAGATTGGGATTGCCAAGAGTCAACCCAAGTACAAGTGCTACCGCCTTGATGACAAGGACACTCTCTTCTTCGAGGATCGTATTGTTGTGCCCAAAGGTGATCTTCATAAGGTTATCATGAACGAGGCTCACAATTCTCTCCTCTCCATCCACCCTGGGAGCACGAAGATGTATCAGGACCTAAGCAAGCTTATTGGTGGACTCGAATGAAGCGCGAGATTGCTCAATTCGTGAATGAGTGTGATGTCTGCAGAAGAGTGAAAGCAGAACACCAAAGGCCAGCGGGTCTCCTCCAACCTCTTGCCATTCCAGAATGGAAGTTTGACGACATTGAGATGGACTTCGTGACTGGGTTTCCAAAGTCCAAGCGTGACAATGATGCTATATTCGTTGTCATCGACAAACTCACTAAAGTGGCTCACTTTCTGCCTATCAAAGAGTCAATCACTGCAGCTCAATTGGCGGAACTCTATACCTCTCGGATTGTCTCTCTGCACGGTATTCCACAAGTGATCTCTTCAGACCGTGGCAGCATCTTTACCTCCAAGTTTTGGGATTCTTTTCAGAAGGCCATGGGCACCAACATCCACTTCAGCACAGCTTTCCATCCTCAAACTAGCGGTCAAGTCGAGCGTGTCAACCAGATTCTTGAAGATATGCTCAGGGCTTGTGTGATCTCCTTCGGCATGAAGTGGGAGGATTGTCTTCCATATGTTGAATTCTCCTACAACAACAGTTTTCAAGCAAGTTCGGGCAAGGCCCCATTTGAAATTCTGTATGGAAGGAAGTGCCGTACCCCTCTCAACTGGTCTGAAACCAGTGAACGTCAGCTTCTCAGAAATGACTTAATCACAGAGGCAGAGGAAATGTGCAAGGTCATTCGAGATAACCTCAAAGCAGCCCAATCCCGTCAGAAGAGCTACTATGATAGTAAGCACCGTGATCTGGCTTTCGAGATTGGAGATCATGTTTACCTCCGCGTCTCTCCTATGAAAGGCACTCGTTGCTTCGGTGTCAAAGGGAAGCTTGCCCCTAGATACGTGGGACCTTTCAAGATTGTCAGCAAGATAGGCGATCTCGCCTATCAACTCGAGCTTCCTTCAAATTTTGCAAATGTGCATGACGTGTTCCATGTCTCTCAGCTCCGAAAGTGCTTCAAGACTCCTGAACGCACCGTCAACTTCGAGGACATTGAGCTCCAAGAAGATCTCACTTATCGTGAGCACCCAGTTGCTATTCTTGAAGAGACTGAACGCAAGACTCGCAACAAGTCAATCAAATTCCTCAAAGTCAACTGGTCACACCATTCTGACCATGAAGCTACCTGGGAACGCGAGGATCACCTCCGTTCTGAGTACCCGGCGTTCTTTCAGTCCTAGATCTCGGGACGAGATCCTTTCATAGTGGTGGAGTGTTGTAACACCCCGGATATGATTTCCCTAATATGTACTCCAACTCTTGCCATTTCCGGCGTTAAGTTATTTTATTTTCTCGGGTTCGGGTTTTTGTCTTCGTGTGTTGTTATCGTTGTCATGCATCTCATATCATGTCATCATGTGCATTGCATTTGCATACGTGTTCATCTCATGCATCCGAGCATTTTCCCCGTTGTCCGTTTTGCATTCCGGCGCTTCGTTCTCCTGCGGTGGTCATTTCTACCTTTCTTTTGTGTGTGGGGATTAAACATTTCCGGATTGGACCTAGACATGCCAAGCGGCCTTGGTTTACTACCGATAGACCGTCTGTCAACTTTCGTACCATTTGGACTTCGTTTGATGCTCCAACGGTTAACCGAGGGACCGAAAAGGCCTTGTGTGTGTTGCAGCCCAACACCTCTCCAATTTGGCCCAAAACCCACCAAAAACCTCTCCATCATCTAGAGCGTTCGATCACGATCGCGTGGCCGAAAACCGCACCTCATTTGGACACTCCTAGCTCCCTCTACCTCTATATATAGACCCCCTCCTCGAAATTCCGGATCCCCTTCTTCAAAACCCTAAAAAATCTGCTCCCCTCGCCGCCGGGCGTGTCCGAATCGGGCCGGACACGTCCGCCCGCCGCCGCCGACCAACGGGCCGCTGCCACATGTCCCCGGGAGAGCCCCACTTCGCCGCCGCCGCCCGCGGCTCGCAGAGCCCGCTCGGGGCCCCGCGGCCCAGGGAGCGCCGCCCGCGCCTTCCTCGCCCAGAGCCGCCCGCGCCTCCTCCCGCCGCCTTCTTCTCCGTTGCCGGCGACCTCACCGGCCTCCGCCGCCGCCCGCCACCTTCCCGGCCGAGCCGGCGAGCTCCGGTCGCCGTCCCGCGCTGGCGAGCGCCGCCGCCCCGCCGCCAACCGCGCCCGTCGCCGACGCTAGCTCCGGCCTCGCCTTCCTCCAAGTCCAACGACTCCGACCACCGCCGTTTTCTCTCCGGCGAACAGGATTTCCGGCCATCCTCGGGAAGCATGCCGTCGGATCTCAGATCTAGATCCAAACTTGGTTGACTTTCCGTCCCTAACCCTAATTTTTTTGCCTATGTTCATCGTGTCGTAACTCCTCATCCGTAGCTCCGTTTTGGGCATATAGCATATCAAAATGTTCATCTCAGAGAGTACATCATTTCATCTCATGGCATCATTTTCATTTGAGTTCATCTTGATGCCCGAATTGCTATTAGAAGAGTGTTATTTGAGATAATTGTCAGATCTGCTGCTCCAATTAGATATTTGTCATTTTTGCCATGATTATTGTGTGCATGATATGCCCATGAGCTCTACATGTGTTTTGTTATATGTTTTGCCATCTATCCAGAGGTGCAACCCATGTATTTTTGTGATGTGTGTGGTGACTAGCACAAGCTTGCAAAGTGAGGCACTTGGTAATGCTGATTTCAGGAACTTAGCATTTCCACTAAGTCTTTGACCTGTTTATCTCATATGGCCATATGTTCATGTTGTTTCGCAGTGATCCGTGCCTCTTTTGAGGATGATCAGTAAGGATGATTTGTTAATCTTGTAGTGCTCTATCCATCCATGTCTTTGTTTGCTATTATGGAGCACCCTAGCTTGAGTCAATCGAGCTCTACTTTTGCTATTTCATGAATCTGGGCAGATTGTCTACTTGTTAGCGATTTTGCCGGGGATGTTGTAGTTGATCCGTGCATGCTATGCTATTGTTCTTGCCATGTCTAGCTTGCATTTTGTGTATTCTTGATGGGTGTATTCTTAGTTTGTCATGACTTGCTCTGTAGTGAGTGCATCGAGCTCGTAAACATGCCTACTTGATATCTGTTTCAGCATACTGTAGTTTTCACTAAGTCTGTGATCTGATTATGTTTTTTCCATGTTCACATGCTTGCAAATGTATTTTCTGATCCCTTTTGGCTGAAGGTCATCAAGGGATTTTTGTTAAGCTCTTTGAGTAGCTCCATGCCATGCTTTACTTTGCCATGTTCAGATCCTGTAGCATTTTGTTTTCATGCTCCGAAGAGTGCTATCTGATCTGAAATTCCAGACAAGTGTTAATTTCACTAAGTCTGAGATCTGTTTGTCAAATGCATTTTTGCCATGCTTGTTTGAACCTGTTAATGGATGAATTGGCCATAGCTCAGTGCTAGTCTTTTGTTAAGCATCATGAATGGATCCCTGCCATGTATTTTGTTGTCATGTTTGGTGCTGTAGCATGTTCATCTTGTTGCATTTAGATGGCTATTTGCTGTAAATCGCAGATCGTGGTCATATTTGAATCGCTTGCCATTTCCAAACCGTAACTCCGATGCCGGTGATCTTTATATCGTTTTCAAGCGATTTCATCTCATCTTTCGAGTGGCACACTTGGATTGCCAAGTTGAGGCCAGGTTCATGCATTCCTTGTCGAATCTTGCATATGCATCACATATGGCATCCCGCATAGCATACCATGTTTGCATCATATTGTTTGAGCCTTGCACGTGGTTGATTGTGTCCTTGTTGCTTGTTTGTCTTGTTTGGGTAGAGCCGGGAGACGAGTTTGCTAACGAGGAGCCCGTTGAGTTTGCTTTCGAGGATCCAATCAACTCTGACAACTTTGCAGGCAAGATGATCATACCCTCGAAATCACTACTATCTTTGCTTTGCTAGATGCCTACCACTTTCTTATCATGCCTCCCAAATTGCCATGTCAAACCTCTAACCACCATGTCCTAGCAAACCGTTGATTGGCTATGTTACCGCTTTGCTCAGCCCCTCTTATAGCGTTGCTAGTTGCAGGTGAAGATTGGAGATCGTTCCTTGTTGGAACACTATTTACTTGTTGGGATATCATTATATTGCCATGTTATCTTAATGCATCTATATACTTGGTAAAGGGTGGAACGCTCGGCCTCTCTCCTAGTGTTTTTTTCCACTCTTGCCGCCCTAGTTTCCGTCATATCAGTGTTATGTTCCCGGATTTTGCGTTCCTTACGCGGTTGGGTGATAATGGGAACCCCTTGATAGTTCGCCTTGATTAAAGCTTTTCCAGCAATGCCCAACCTTGGTTTTACCATTTGCCACCTAGCCTCTTTTTCCCTTGGGTTTCCGGAGCCCGAGGGTCATCTTATTTTAAACCCCCCCCCCCCCCCGGGCCAGTGCTCCTCTGAGTGTTGGTCCAACCGAGCGATGTCCGGGGCTACCAGGGGCAACTCTAGGCTGGCCTACCCGACGTCTGGCTCATCTAAGTGTGCCCTGAGAATGAGATATGTGCAGCTCCTATCGGGATTTGTCGGCACATTCGGGCGGTGTTGCTGGATTTGTTTTAACTTGTCGAAGTGTCTTGAAGAACCGGGATACCGAGTCTGATCGGAATGTCTCGGGAGGAGGTATATTCCTTCGTTGACCATGAGAGCTTGTCATGGGCTAAGTTGGGACTCCCCTGCAGGGATTTGAACTTTCTAAAGCCGTGCCCGCGGTTATGGGTAGATGGGAATTTGTTAATGTCCGGTTGTAGATAACTTGAACCTTAACTTAATTAAAATGAATCAACAGTGTGAGTTACCGTGATGGTCTCTTCTCGGCGGAGTCCGGGAAGTGAACATTGTGTTGGAGTAATGCTTGCTGCAGGTTGCCCTCTAGTTACTCGTTCGCGCTTTTGCCTCCTCTACTCGCTCTCATTTGCGAATAGGTTAGCCACCATATATGCTAGTCGCTTGCTGCAGCTCCACATATTTACCTTGCCTTTCCTATTAAGCTTAAGTAGTCTTGATCGCGAGGGTGCGAGATTGTTGAGTCCCTGTGGCTCACAGATTACTTCCAAACCAGATGCAGGGCCTGATGATTCCGCTCCAGATGGCGCGCTTGAGCTCAAGTGGGAGTTCGACGAGGACTCTCAACAATACTACGTGTCTTTCCCTGATGATCAGTAGTGGTGCCCAGTTGGGGTGATCGGGACCATGTCGCATGTTGGGTAATCTTTTATTTTGGCACCGTAGTTGGGCCATGAGTGTTTGAATGTTGTAATGCTATTTTATGTACTTTGATTGACGTGGCGAGTGTAAGCCAACTATGTATCTCCCCTTTATTATTTATATTACATGGGATGTTGTGAAGATTGCCTAACTTGCGACATTGCTTTCAATGCGGTTATGTCTCTAAGTCGTGCCTCGACACGTGGGAGCTATAGCCGCATCGAGGGCGTTACATGCTATACCTCAGTGTATAAGGTTTTCCCTTGTAGTGCAAGGTTGCAATGTCCAAGGCCACACCTGGTAGAAGAGATCAGCTGTTTGAGAAATCAAGGGGCGGATCAAGAAGACCAAGACCAAGCTAAAGGAGCAAGGCACCACTAAAGAAAAACCTCCCTTGCCGGGCAGGCGAGCTTGGCGAGGTCGAGGTTGCCCCTAAGACAAATCTCAAGACTGTCCCGGCAGGCCTGCCGGGCACGATGAGGGCAGACTTCTCTGCCAAGACTCCACCGCTCCACCTCACAGCAACCTGAGTCATCGATCGGTGCGGTGTCGAGCCCCCAAGTGACTAAGTGGCTGTTATTTGGCTCATGGCAGCCACTTCCGAAGGAAATCACTTCCAAATAAGACCCATCTAGGCATGTGTCATGCAGACAGGCGAGAAGGTGGCCGAACGGCACATCATGGCTTGTCGGGCTACGCTATGATGTGACACAAAGCGGCGCATTTAATACACCTTGCCCTGTCTGCAGAGTTAGGTATGATAGCACTGTTTGCTATCTAATCAGTACACTATGACTGATTTGCCATTGCGGTGACCCCTTGATCTATATAAGGTGGGCCATGGCAACCTTAGAAAGGATTCGTACCCTTGTACACTCATACGCGTGTAGCTGCTCTTGCCCCGAGGCAACCTTGCCGGGCTAGAGCGTTGCATCTCCACTACGGTCCTCTCATCAATCCACCAAAGTAGGAGTAGGGTTTTACGCCTCGCTGCGGCCCGAACCTAGGTAAAAACTGCCCGTGTGTTCGCTGTCCTGCTACTCTGCGCCCTTCGCTCTTTGTGCAATGTGCTCTTCACCCTGCCGAACCACAAGGGGCTGATGGCCCCATAGGTGGCTGTGTTTTCCCACGATAAGATGATATGATTCATGACCAAGGACGTCAGAAATAAATCTTCTTCAGATCAAGTGCATGTTTGTGACACGTAGAACAAAGAGAAAAACATAAGAGGAACCGAGTCGAAATCACAAAAACAACTGAAAGAGAAAGCAAAAACACAACGAATGAAAATAGAGAAAACAAGAGCACCAATAATGATTGGACTCAGGGCATAAGATGAGAGTGTGATATACCTTAGAGTGTTTCCTGCAAGAAATGATTAATTCTTCTTCACAACCCACACCTGTGTGGGAGGTGATGATCTCATTTGCTTCACCTGGCTTGGGATATTTCTTAAGCGTGTTCTGCGTGACACCTGAGCACTATTTTAATAATCATATGAATGGGCATTGAAGTTGTTTCTAGAGGCATGAGTGTAATGATTAGAAGATATGCACATGTATTCCTTTTGAAGTTGATGAGGGTGATAATCATTCGAAGATGACTTTCGACTAGGCTGTGAATGCTAGCCTTTTCTTCGTTGAGGATTATCTGCATAGTTAGATCAGTAGTAACAGATAGATTTTCAGTGGTATTTTTCTTCACCCAAATTTGCTTCTTGGGTGAGCCTTCCCTACAGTTAGTTCCAACATATCGAGCGAAAACTTTACCATTGTGTTGCTTGAAAAGTCTGTAATTTGAGTCATATCAACAGAAATGGGCGAAAGATAACCAGATAGAGTTTCAGGTTCAAGGGTTTTACTATTTGCTCGAATCCAAGTTGTAGGAGGATATTGTTCGGGAGTCCAGTATGAACCATCCACATTGAGTTTCTTTTTGAAATCTAATCCTTCCTTCTGAGGATTTTTGTGAAGTATAGACTTCTTGAGTACACCTCATAAGGTTTGATGGCCTTTCAGGCTCCTTAGCATTCCAGTTTCAAGTAAGCCTCTTGACCTGCAATTTTCTTCAGTAAGAGCAGCAAAATCCTCAGAAGAGGGGTTAGTGGCACCATTTATTGTAGTAGCGGCGTTCTCTTTTATAGCATTGGAAGTTTCAGCACGAGAATCTGCATTGCTACGTTCTAGACAAGTTAAGAATGGGGGTACAAAACCATCAGGAAGTTGAACAGATTGCTCGGCGAAGAGAGAAGCTTTTTCTAAAGTCAATTCATTATGGGACTCTTTCATTGACATGAGTTCTTGATTCCTGGTAAGGAGTTCATTTGATAAACTGTCGTAGTCAACTGCAAGTGAGTTATATCAAATGTTAAGATTATCGATAGTTGATGAAACAACATTATGCTCTTCAATCAACTTATGATTCTTCGCCATCTCCTCGACCGGTAATCCTTCAACTTTTCTGATATTTCTTTCAAGCATTTCAAGTTCATCATGTTGAAATTTAGCAATTTTGACCATCTTGGCATAAGATATGTATTCAGGAGAGCATTCTTTCGTGGATCTTAGGTGTTTGGCAGATACCTGATCCTTTGAGGATTTTTCCATGAGACAAAAGGCAATGGTTCATGATCACTTGAATCATCATCATTAGTGTCTGAGTTGTTGACTTTCTTCGATGATTCAATAGCAACGTAGTCATTAGTTCTCCCAATCCTTGTGTAGAATTCTTCTTCATTAGATTCTGTATTTCTGGCTTCATCTTTAGATTCTACTGTCAAGCCTCCATATTCTCTGTTCAGCCATGACATCATCTTCATATTTGATTCGATGACTACTCTGGCTTTGATGCCAGTGACTGGTCTCTTCGAAGAAGATGAAGTGGTAATTTCCTTCGAGAGCTTAGTATGACAATCCATTCGAGTAAAACCACTGCAGTGAAGATATTTCCATCTACTGCTAGGTTTTCCTTCCCAACCAGGCCAATCAGCTGCCTCCGACGACCGTGGCGGCGCTTCTTCTTGCGGCAGGAGGCGCCGTGGCCGAGGCAGCTCCTGCGACGAGGGAAGGCGGGCCATGGTTGCCGACCTCCTCGGTCATGCTTCCACTCAGTGGACACATTCCCGGAGTTTGTCGTGTGGTCGGAGAGGCCCGCGGGCACCTAGCTCCCGCTCCCGCACTTCTTCATGGGTGCGCTTCATACCGCGGGGCTCGACGGCCTATGGTTGTAGGCGGATGGCTGATGTAGCAGGGCCTCAAGGGATGGGGTCGAGGTCACCGCCACCGGCAACGTTTCCTTGACCCGCGGCTGGTAGGCATTTGCCCGCACGCATGGCCTGAGCCGGAGGTGCACCCTCCACTTCAATTATGACGGCCTCGTGACCCTCTATGTGAGGGTGTTCGGGGAAGACGGCCGCCTCGCGGGGTGCTGCCCCGAAGACGGCAGCAACGACGATGAGCTTGGCCTTGACGACGGCCGCGACGATGACAGCAGCCCCCACGGCGGTGGCCCCTCCTCCGACGAGAGCACCAACAGTGGTGGCTATGATCAGCCACCCTGCCGACGGGATCGGATCAGGGAAAGCAATGGCCCGTCTCGCCGTCGTGCTCCGATGAAGCGGGAGGAAAGCTCGAACTGAGCTCCAGGCATTGCTGGGCCTGGCCTCGGGAGCTGCTGCAGGCGTGCGGCCTGCTTTTGTTTAACCTTTCCTTTCTCCTGCATTTCAAAAAAGTAGAGTACCCCACTAGGGTGTGTAATGAACCATGGCACTTATGCCACTATGCTATGTTTATTGTTTTGATGTTATGTCATGATATCCATTTCCCGAGTAGGTGCGGTGAGTGTAACTTAGCTTGAAGTATTTGCGGTACTTTCCCACCTCGCGAGGGCGCGCCCTTCCAAGGGCACCTGGCGAAGCCTCCTTCCTGACGACTCGGGAGCCGCCAACCTCAGGAGACATTGTAGAGCTACAGAGTTGTTAGAAAACTTGACGGGGCGCCTTGTTCTTCCTTGCGCGAGCCTCCAGGCATGGGTTAGTTGTGGCTCAGTATACCGCGTCGCGCTGCCCGGGAGGCACGGACATAGGAGGGTGCACATCTCCACGAGCTCATTCGAGGGTGTCTCGCGTGGATTAAGAAGGTCGAAGCACTGGGGCAACGGGGTTTCAGTGAGGTGTGTTTGCGTGCGGGTGAACCCAAACTTGCACACCTGCCTAGCCCCCGTGCATGGGACGCACGAGGAGGAATGACGAGCAAATGCCGCTCTTCCTGGGTTAAGACTGAGAGGCGAGCGAAGCAAGAGGAGAAAAATCCAACTCAGGTGAATGAAAAAACGTGGAAACTTTGAATTCCATTAAAAAGTTACAACCAACTATAGAAAGCAAGCAAAAGAACAGTCGCGTCCGGCACCTAGTCTAGTCTTCTCACCAGCGCAGAGTTAAGTGCTGCCACTAGGACATGGGAGGGATCCCCCATGAGGCCTGCGGGCGGTGCTCAGGAGACTCTGGGGCTTGTACAACCCCACTCATTATTACGTGAGAGCTTCACGAGCAGAGAACTTTATAGGCACAAGGCCTTGCTTCATGGGTAGAACTTTTGGAGGTGCTGGATGTTCCAGGCGTTCTGGATGGGGATCCCGTCTTGCGTCTCCAGGCGCGCGGCACCAGGCCTGGAGATGCGTGCGATCCTGAACGGGGCCTCCCACATGGGTGAGACCTTATGCAGCCCCTCCCTGGAGAGCACTCGCCTTAGGACGAGATCACCCACCTCGAGCGTCCTAGAGCAGACACTGCGGCAATGGTACCGCCGCAACGCTTGCTGGTACCTTGCTGCTCGGAGCAAGGCTTGGCGGCGGGTTTCCTCCCCCAGCACGAGATCCATCCCCCGTGAGGCATCCTGGCGTGCCTCGTCAAATGCCAAGACATGCGCGGAGCAATGCCTAACCTCGTGAGGGAGAACCGCTTCAGCTCCATAGACGAGGAAGAATGGAGTATTGCCCGTCGGCTTGGTCGCGGTAGTGCGGATGGACCACAACATGGACTGGAGCTCATCGAGCCAGCCCCTGCCGCAGGCCTCGAGCTTCTTTCTGAAGGTTCTTGCCTTGAGTCCTCTCAGGACCTCCGCGTTGGCGCGCTCGGCCTTGCCGTTGCTCCTGGGTGGGCCACTGAGGCATAGCATATCTACATTCCAATGTTAGCATAATATGTTTTGAAAAGGTTACTAGTGAACTACGAGCCGTTGTCGGTGATGATGCGATTAGGGACACTAAACCGGCTCGCAAGGCCCTTAATGAACTTGACTACTGAGCCAGCTGGGATGGTACAGACGGCTTTCACCTCCGCCCACTTGCTAAACATGTCGATGGCGACGTAGAGGTAGTGGTAGCCCCCGGGCGCTCGAGGGAACGGGCCCAAGATGTCCAGCCCCCAGACGCGAACGACCAGGAGAGCGAGATGGTCTGGAGACCCTGAGCGGGCTGGTAGATCTGCTTGGCATGGAACTAGCAGGCTTCATAGGATCTCACCAGCTCGGTGGTGTCATTGAGCGTCGTGGGCCAGTAGAAGCCACTACGGAACGCCTTGCCCACGAGGGTGCGCAACGAAGAGTGATGGCCGCAATCCCCGCCATGATGTCGGCCAGCAGCTCGTGTCCCTGCTCCCTGGAGATGCACCACATAGAGACATCGTTCAACTGTGTTCGGTAAAGCTCACCATCCCAAATGTAGTAGGTTGTGGCCTGGCGAGCCACACGCTCCGCTTCTTCCTCCTTCTCCGGCAGGGTCCCCTGGAGCAAGTACGCCTTGAACTCCTCGGTCCCGCATCCCTCCTGAGGCTCGAGCGCGAGGAGCAGGTGGTCCCCCGAGGTCGGGCTGCAAGCAGGTGCGCCCGAGGGTGGTGCTGGGGGAGCCCCTCCTGAGGCATTGCCAGTTCCGTGGTGGAGGGGGCTTCCGACGGCTTGAAGAGCCGCTCCTCGAAGACGCCAGGCTCCTGTGGTAGGCACCGGGACGCCCTCTTGGCGATGTTGTCTGCCTCCTTGTTCGTGCCGCGTGGCACGTGCTGCAATTCTAGGCCCAAGAACTGTTTCTCAATTCTGCATACCTCCTCGAGGTATGCCTCCATGTGCTCATCCTTCAGCTCATATACTTTGTTGGAGAAGTTGACGAGGAGCTGGGGGTCGCCCTTGATGGTGAGGCGCTTCACTCCCAAGATCAGCGATCAGGCCTTGAGACCAGCGATCAGGCCTTCATACTCTGCGATGTTGTTGGAGACCTTCTCGCACTGCTAGAAGCAGAGGTGCACAGCGTAGTAGAGCTTGTCCTGGATGGGCGATATGAGCACGGCTCCAGCCCCCGCGCCCTGACATGTGAATGCACCATCGAAGTACATGACCCAACCGTCCGGAGCCTCGCTTCCAGGCAAGAGGGGTTGGTCCCCGTCTACTTCGGGGCTGGGGACATCGGTCCATTCTGCCACAAAGTCGGCGAGTGTCGCGCCCTTGATGACTGGTGGTGCTGAACTCCAACTGGAACGCCTGCATTTCTATGTTCCATTCGGTGACCCTCGCTGCAGCATTGGTGATGTAGGGTGGAACCCTAATCGCCCGATCTTTCACGAAAGGAGCGGATCCCGTGAAGAACGCGAAGAACACGAGGAAGGAAACGAGGGAAAACACAAGGGAAAACACAAGAGGAACACTCAAACTAACAAGAACAAGTCACACATGTGCTAGATCCTCGGGTACATAGAACGACACACGAATCCACGGACAACTAAGGACGATACAATGGGTAGCCGGTTCTTCTCCGTGAGGAGGTCTTGAATCCATGGGGGGATCTTCTCCGCAAGGAGGTCTGAAGAGGGGCCGCGGTCTCTCTCATGGAGTAGATCCGGATGGATGAGCGAAGCTCTATCTCTGAGTATGAGCTAAACCAACGCTAACCCTAGAAAGTTGTCCGGGATAGAGTATATATAGTCTAGGTGACGAAAGGGTACACGGGCCTTGGCCCAAGTCGCTGCGCGCAGGCAGGGCCGGAAGTTCCGGGTTAGGCCGGAAGTTCCGGGCGCCGGAGGTTCCGGGGAGGGTCCGGCGTAACCAGAGAGTTGGCGCGGTGGAGATGTGCTGGCATCCGGGGGCCGGAAGGTCCAGGCAGGCCGGAGGTTCCGGGCGCCGGAAGGTCCGGGACGGGGTCCGGGCTAACCCGAGAGTTGGCACGCCTGGGCTGGTCGAAGTCATCGGCGGCCGGAAGGTCCAGGCTGTCCAGAGTGTTGACGCCTGTCACTTCTTCTGCAGTCCTCGGCTCCGAGTCTTGAGCGTTGTACCTGATGACACATAGTATCTCGGACTTAGGCAGTAGCCATGTCTCACTTGAAGAGGGGGAAAACTCAAGTAGGAGTGATGTCACCTCGGATTGAATAGCACATGCCCTAGCCCTTGTCATTGGTCCACTTGGAGCTTGGATAGTTGAGGTGGCGTCCATGGGGATGGTCGTGGGATGCTCCGCATCATCTCCCCTCCCTTGGGGATGATCCGTCCTCGGATCGAGTTCTTCATCACCATGGAAGGGAGAGCGATCTTTGATGTTGAAGATGTCGCTCACGTTGTATTTGTCCCGTGGGAGGTCGATCTTGTAAGCGTTGTCGTTGTAGCGTGCGAGCACCTTGAAGGGTCCATCGGCTCGAGGTCGAAGCTTAGACTCGCGTTCTTGTGGAAAGCGCTCCTTGCGAAGGTGTAGCCACACAAGATCACCAATGTTGAAGACCATAGGTTGCTTGTTGATGTTGAGCTTGGTCGCAAGGCGTTGTACTTGGCGCTCGATGGTGTTTCTTGTATCTTCATGCACCTTCTTGATATGGGTCGCTCGTGCACTTGCGTCCAAATTGGTTCGCTCTTGGAGTGGTAGAGGTAGAATATCCAATGGTGACAAAGGGTTGAATCCGTAGACGACCTCGAAAGGGGACTTGTCGGTTGTTGAGTGTCTTGCTCGGTTCTAGGCGAACTCAGCGATGGGTAGACACTCCTCCCACTCCTTGATATTCCTCTTGATGAGTACTCAAAGTAGAGCAGAGAGTGTGCGGTTTTCACCTCCGTTTGGCCATCTGTTTGAGGATGGTACGCCGTGGAGAAGAGTAGCTTGATTCTGAGATTGGCGCATAGGGTCTTCCAAAAATAGCTAAGGAACTTGACGTCGCGGTCCGAGACAATTGTCTTTGGCACACCATGGAGACGCAATATTTCCCTACAAAAGAGATTAGCAACATGTGAAGCATCGTCTATCTTGTGACAAGGAATAAAATGTGCCATTTTGGAGAAACGGTCCACAACGAAAAATATGGAATCTTTCCCATTTCGAGTTCTAGGCAAACCAAGTACAAAGTCCATGTGGAATTGGTAAAGGCATATAGAGACCATGAGATTGAGCTTTGGACTTAGCTTTGCGACATGTAGAACACCGGTTAGTGAAACGATTGACATCTCGAAACATCTTAGGCCAAAAGTAGCTTTTCGAGAGCGTGGCAAATGTCTTGTCGCGTTCGAAGTGTCCCGTTAAGCCTCCTCCATGAGATTCCTGCAAAAGCAACAAACGAAGCGAGGACTCGGGAATGCAAAGTTTGTTAGCTCTCATAAGATAGCCATCTTTGATGTAATAGCGTTCCTAAGATGTATTTGATAAACACTTGGCATAAGGAATGGCAAAAGTTGTATCATGCTCATATAAGTCTTTGATATGCTCGAAGCCAATGACATCTAACTCAAGTTGCGTGACAAGCATGCAAATGTGGGACATAGCATCCGCTACTATGTTTTCTTTACCCTTGATGTACTTGATGACATAGGGAAAAGACTCAATAAATTCACTCCATTTAGCATGACGCTTGTTCAACTTAGTTTGTCCCTTAAGATACTTGAGAGTCTCATGATCGGTATGAATGATAAACTCATGGGGACGAAGGTAGTGTTCCCATTCATGCAAAATGCGGACTAAAGCATATAGCTCTTTGTCATAGATGGGATAATTGAGTTGCGCTCCGGAAAGTTTCTCACTAAAGTAAGCTACGGGGCGCTTCTCTTGCGTTAACACACCTCCTATGCCATTACCACTAGCATCGCAATGAATTTCAAAAGGTTTGTCGAAGTTGGGTAAAGCAAGCACGGGAGCATGAGTAAGCAAATTTATAAGCTCATTGAATGCAGTATCTTGGGATGGTCCCCAAACAAAAGGCGCATTCTTCTTGCTCAAAGCATGCAAAGGCGAAGCAATGGTGCTAAAATCCTTCACAAAGCAACGATAGAAACCCGCAAGGCCAAGAAAACTACGCACTTGTTGCAAGTTGGTTGGTTGTGGCCAAGTCTTAATAGCATTAATCTTGGACTCATCAACATGAAAACCCTTAGAAGAAACAACAAAACCCAAGAAAACGAGCTTATCAACACCAAAAAGGCATTTCTCCATATTAGCATAGAGGCGCTCTTTTCTAAGAGTTTGCAAAATGGTGCGGACATGGGTGACATGCTCTTTAATAGATGTGCTAAACACAAGAATGTCATCGAAGTAAACCACAACAAATATACCAATGTAAGGGCGAAAGACATGATTCATAAGGCGCATAAAAGTGCCCGGTGCTTCCGAGAGACCCATAGGCATGACTAACCACTCATACAAACCAAACTTGGTTTTGAAGGCGGTTTTCCATTCATCACCCCCTCGTATGCAGATTTGATAGTAACCACTCTTAAGATCAATTTTAGAAAATATAGTGGCACCGCTAAGCTCATCAAGCATACCATCTAGGCGTGGAATGGGATACCTATAGCGAACGGTGATAGCATTGATAGGTCTACAATCGGAGCACAGTGGCCCGAGAAAGTAATCAAGCAGCGGACGTTCCTGCTCGCATAGGCGCTAAGCGCGACCCCGTCCCACCTAACATTTTTCTGGAAAGGCTTTTTAAGCCATCCGTGGTGTGGCAGGGGGAGGGCGGCAACACAAGTCCGAATCCGAACACAACCCCAAATTTCGAACACATCGATAGCGTCGGAGGCTCAACCACCAAAATAACACCATCGACCCATTTCATTATGGCAGTCATTGCCCAATGGACCGAACCATTCCTGGCCTACCTTAATAATAAGTAGCTTCCCGAGGATCGGAATGAGGCCCGCTGCATTGTCCGACGTTCGAAGGCCTACAAGGTTCATGACGGAGAGCTCTATAAGAAAAGTGCTACCGGAGTCCTTCAAAGATGTATCTCCGTATAGGAGGGGTGGCAACTTCTGGCTGAGATTCATGCAGGTCTCGGTGGGCACCACGCCACAGCTCGGGCCCTTGTTAGCAAGGCCTTCTGTATAGGGTTCTATTGGTCGACGGCCTGAGCAGATGCATAGGACCTTGTCCAATGTTGCGTCGGATGCCAACTCTTCGCCAACTAAAGCCATATGCCCCCCACTGCCTTACAAACATTCCCCATCACTTGGCCTTTTGCGGTCTAGGGACTCGATATGGTCGGACCCCTTAAAGGAGGAAGCCATAAGAGAAAGAATATGCTAGTCATCGTGGATAAATTCACTAAGTGGATCGAGGCCAAACCAGTCAAAACGGTCGAGGCGGGGCCGGTAATAGATTTCATATCCGGCGTGGTACACCGTTATGGTGTTCCACACAGCACCATCACCGATAATGGCTCCAATTTCACAGCCGATGAAGTGAAAACTTGGTGTGCTAATCTGCGCATTAAGCTTGATTACGCCTCTGTCTATCACCCGCAGACAAACGGTCAAGTCGAACGGGCTAATGGTCTTATTATGAGTGGCATTAAACCTAGACTAGTGCGGTCTTTGAAAGAATCAGACAAGCACTGGGTAGAGAAACTTGACTCCGTACTCTGGGGGCTGCGGACCACGCCCAACCGCACTACTGGATATACACCTTTCTTCATGGTGTACGGTGCGGAAGCAGTGTTACCCTGCGACATTATTCATGACTCACCTCGAGCGCGCATGTACGAAGAGAGAGAGGCCGAGCTTGATCCACAGGACATCTTAGATGCCCTAGAGGAGGAGCGCCACGTCGCAAAAGCATGTTCCGCATTTTATCAACAGCAGGCTCGTAGGTATCAAAGCAAAGAAGTGCAGGCCAAGACTTACAACGTTGGTGAACTCGTTCTACACCTGCCGGAGAAGAAAAAGGACAAACTCAATCCCAAGTGGGAGGGTCCTTTCATCATTGACGAAGTTCTCACCGGAGGAGCATACTGCCTGCGTGATGCATTAGACAATCACTTGGAGCCGAACCCTTGGAATGCAGCTGACTCCGACGATTCTATGCCTAGCGCCAAACTCTGTGTTCATCTCCTTCCTCCTGTTATTAATGTTATTTTTTCTCCCTTTTCATTTTTATCTCTTTTCGTTTTGCTCTTTAGCCCTATGGCTTTAGTACGGCTAGATCGTGCTCCCCTCATGCGTACATCTCCAAATATGTACGCCATTATACCTAGGGGCTTATTGTACATAAGCTTGCTATTATACTTCGAGCATCATGCTCACCACATATGCGTTCTTCCCATATGTACCTTTTCTGCGCCATTATATGCATCGATATGACTTAAGTTTTGGCCAAGCAGGGTTGCCTGGCTCCTATGCTTATGCCCTACGTTCCCGTTAGTTCGGCTAGGGCATAAAGGGAGCACCTCTGTGATTGTTACTGCCGGGTCATTCGGATGTGTACCTCAGACTGGGTGAAGCCGAAAGCTAGCGTTCTTAAGGGAATATTCGGTCGGTGAATTAAAGATGTTTCCGCATTCACTCCATTGTGAAACCCCAGAAGTTACTTACTCTATGATTTTTTCAATCACAGTTCGGACATGCACATTAAACACATGCACACCCAGGGAAAGGAACCCTTAACGGAACTATTCTCTCTGGAAGATGTTTCTTACATAATGTAATATAACATAACTAGCCGGATACACATTGTCTGTTCAAGCAACTATGACCCCTACGCCTGGTTCTCATGCATACCCCGGTATATTTTACCGCTAGGGTATTCGGAAACACTCCGCACCTTTGGGTCTAGAGGTTGAAGCGAAAAGATCGGCCATGACAATTGTTTTTACAATCCAACTAGAAGGAAAGTGCATAGTCACGTCGGACTTCATGACTTCCTCCTCTATACCATCCAATAGGCGGTCTAACTTACAATCCTGTTGGGAATATCTCGCGGCCACCTCTACTTGGTCATATACTAAACTAACGGGAATTTCTTCCACATTTGAACCTAGCGGTCCGACCTGGGCCATGTGATTCGGATCCAGCTTGGTATATCGAGTTTTTACCATGGCCAGGCCTCAAGCGCACCCTCTCGGTAGGCCGATATATTCCATAGTCGGATACGCTGCCGCGATCCCTTGAATAGCTCTACAAGCTTCTCCATACTGCCTTGAGGGGAGGCGGATGGCCATAAGGCCTTGCCTACACTCTGCATTGCCTGTCGAGCTTGCTCGTGTAACTGCGACAGCCCTTGCAGAAGATCACTTGATGATCCGAGCACCTCCTCTTTGGGATGGCCCGTCAACATACCTACAATCACAGCTATATCAGCTAATTGTACCCCGAAATTGTTATAAGATAAATTCGGCCACATACTGAATATGCCGCCTCGCAACTTTTTGTTCTCCTTCACAGAGTCAGCTAGCTGGGCTCGCTCATATTTCAGTTCTTCGCCCAGTTTGGTGTTTGAATCCTGGAGTTTGTTTTTCTCCTCTCTGACTCGGGTCAGAACGCGCTCGCATGCGGCATGTTGTCTCTTCGCCTCTTTTTTGCTCGTTTGAGCGGCCTTCAGTTCCTCTCCTAGTTGGTCCGATGACCCTGTTATGAGACAAGCAGCAGTTGCAATACAACTGGCATATAATTTTTTGTTTCTCGATGAAGGGAAATATTACCAGAGGACGCCTTCTTGAACTTTTCCAGTTCGGTGGTAGCAGCAGTTAGCTGTGTCCGGCACTGCTCCAGCTCTTGGGCTAGCAGGTCATTTTTCTCCGTAAGAACCTAGTTATACAACGACCCTTAAAACATTTGTCCCAACTACTTCAAGTCTCGGGGGCTACGGGCACATGGTTATCAAATTTGGACAAGGTAAACTTACCTGCACATCTTTCAAATGTTGCTCGGTGGCTGTGTTAAGCCCATCTCGAGCAGCTCGGATGTATGCATCAGCCGAGCTGAAGGCACCGAACGCCTCTTTTGAGAAGCGGGGATTTCGTAAAACGGCCCTCCAGCGCCGGTAACTCATGGCTCTCTCCACTTCCGAATTGGTGACGGACATATTTCCGAACCCTCGGCAGAAGGACAGTCTGGTGCCACTCCCATATCGGGCCATGCCTCTTCGACTGGGACCGAATCTTGGTTATCAGGAGTACGACTGGTCGGTTCCTCCGACACAGTCCGTCGAACCTTTTCCCTGATACAAAATGAACATATGAGTCACAGTTGGACGCGACTGCTAAAAAGAGCATAGTTGCAAACCCATACCTCTTCAAGGAAGGCCCGACCGTATCTCTGTTTGCCTTCCTCTTCGAAGGCCTGCCCGACGCAGGAGCCGCTCTCTTTGGAGATGCCCCTGGGGCAGCACGATGTTCCAAATGCCTCCCCTTCTGAGCACAGGTGTCAGGACCCCGATTCCAAGTCACATCGATCTAGCCGGTAACACCTCATATCACATTGCGGCCTCATGCACGGTATCCCCACGGGTGTCGCCTTACCGTGGCCCAGGAACATTTGCACCTTTTGGCTCACGTATATGATAGTGTTGCTAGCATCCATATGACAGAGAACCCGAGCCGACATGGCTAGTCGTGAACCCAAAGCGGCACAGACCTATGGGGACAGGCATACATGAATCAAATCGAGCATGTCGGTCATCAGCGTGTGAATCCGGGCTGTAGCACTGGGCTAACAGGACTCCGGGGAACCCGGGCTGTAGCATGCTAGACAGGACTTCGGAAGTCACCGCGTGACATTTCCCCGAAGGGACGGACATAGGAACAAAGTGGAACACATGCCGGCCAGTCAAGTGTCCTGAGCAGTAGTGCTGGGCTAGCAGGACTCCGGTGAACCGGGCTGTAGCGGACTACTATGGCTCAAGGAGCACTAGACTACATTTCCCCATAAGAGAGGCTGCCAAGGATAAACAACTCGATTGTCGGATCCCACACATACCAAGCATTTCAATCATACACACAATATGCTCGATATGTGCAAATACAACATGGCATCACAACAAAACTCTACAACTCAAGTACTTTATTTAAAGGCTCCAGAGAGCCATACATAACATGTTCATACAGGTAGGGGTCACATGACCCGACACTCAAGTCATACAAGCATACAAGCACATGCGAAGCTAATAGTCTGAGTACAGACACTAGAAAGCAAGAAGGCTTCTCAAAGCCTGTCTATCTACATAGGGCCCTCCATGGCCAGGATCACCACCTGGGTGGCAAGTCACTCATCGACGTCTAGATCTACATAAAACCCATCGGAGGGGGCGGTGTTGTCGTTTGAAAACAGTAATTAAGCAAACATGAGTACTAAGGTACTCATCAAGTCTTACATCAGAACCTACTATACATGCTCATTCTCAAGAAGGTGGTGGAGTTATTGCAGCAAGCCAGCTTTTGACTCTTGGCTAAGCTATCCTACGGGACACCACTAGTAAAATAGTTTTCGCACACGAGTCCACTAATCACCAACACAATACTCCACCGGAGATCCTCCCTCGTCATCCTACGAGAGGGCCATCCCCGGTACTCACACTTATCTTGAGTCTTTTAGTAGTATCCATTAACTTGTCTATGAACTGTATAGGCAACCAAGTAGTCCTTTACCGCGGACGCGGCTATTCGAATAGATGATGTTAACCCTGCAGGGGTGTACTTCTTCATAGATGCTCTCACCACTTACCGTCGTTTACACGACATGTACTCGGCAACCTTCAAGCGGAAGCCCAACGAGGGTGTCGGCCATGACCTACCTAAACACTCAAGTCTCTAGTCCAGGTTTATTGTCTATCCAGGTTCCATCCGCAGGGAGTCCGGCCGAGGTTTCCACATACGGCCCCGAACGATGTGAACAGGGTCACGAGACGCCAAACGGGCACCCGACATACCCGGCCACGGTGTATCTACCGCAACAAAGCCCACCCCTAGGGTCAGCGCTACGCACGGCCGCCAACACATAACCTACAAACACCAGAAACTATTTGCAACTCCTGGACAGAGTACTAGGGTGATTAAGAAGCCGAGAGGGTCAATTAAGGATCCCAATGCATGGTAGTAGCTGATTCTTAAAATCACACATACAGATCTCAGTTCTTAGGGACGACCTTAATGAAACAACCCACCATGTACTCCTACATGGCCTCTGATCGATACCTTTACCAAATCATGTTCAACACATCCCTCACATTACCGACATAATAATTTCACTCTAGCCCATCACCCAGATGAACCAGACCTGACACAACTCTAAGGATAGCAGGCATAGCAAGGTAGGAAACACATACATGGCTCAATCAACTCCTACACATGCTAGTGGGTTTCATCTAGTTACTGTGGCAATGACAGATCATGCAGAGGATAAGGGTTCAACTACCGCAGCACACAGCAGTTTGAAACGTTGTTGTCTTAATGCAGTAAAGGAGAGCAGAGGCGGAACATGGGATTGTATCGATATGATCAAATGGGCTGCTTGCCTGATGGAGTGGTAGTAGGGTACCGCCCTTCAGTTGGATACTCGGAGATATCCTCAGAGGCAGAACCTACCACGAAGGACACACAGAACATAATCAACACATGACAATATGCAGCAATATGATGCATGCTATGACATGGCAAAATGATGTGTCCTACCTAATGCAATGTGAAACAAGTTGAAATGGGTCTATTTGAACCAAAGATTCAAATGGAAGTTAAAGTTCCTATGCATAATAAGTGTGTTAGCTTGTTTCACCTAAACAACAAGGTTAAAGTGGTTTGTCATGCATGAAACCATTACAGATGGATAGATTGAATTTTTCTGAACATTTTTCATATATAATTTGTTTGATTTGGAGCTATTGTTGATTTTCTATGATTTTTAGAAGTTTTGGCTATTTCTGGAATTTTCTATATAAAAAAATCCAGAAAATGAATAATTGTGTCAGCATTAGATCACGCTGATGTCAGCAGGTCAACAGGCGCCGTCCAGGTCAAACCTGACCTGGGGGACCCACTGGTCAGTGACTCAGTTAGATAACAGGATTAAGTTAATACTAACTAACTGTGAGTGGGGTCTGGGCCCATAGGATTATAATTAGTTAGCACTAATCCTAAACTAATTAACAGGCTGGCCCCACCTGTCATAGGCTCAGGGGGGAATCAACCTGGGCCCACATGGGTCAGGCGTGGTCAACTCACTGGTCAGCGGTCAAAGCCTGCCGGTGTTTAGCCGCCGGCGAGGCCAGACGCAGCGGCGCGCTGCAGGATTTGCCCACAGGGCATCATTTGCTGCCCGGAGAGCAGCTACGGGCAGCTGGTGTTCGCCCGCATCCAGCCGTGGTGATGTCTTGGCTGGGGAGTGGCCGGAGCATTGCCGGCGACGAGCTTGGCGGAGGCCGAAGCTCGGGTCAGCTCGTGCGCATGGCTGCAGTGGCCTAGGAGGCATGGCACTTGCACCTACAACATCTACGCGATGCAGTGAGTGTGACGGGCACAAGCCCGTGACCAAAAGGTCACCGGAGCATCGCCGATGACGTGGTCAGGCAGCGGTGCGTTCGGACAGAAAAGGCACGGTGGCTACAGAGCTCTAGCGACGAAGCGGAGAGAAGGGGGAGGAGCAATAGCTCACTGGGAAGCCGCAGAGAAGGTCGGCGTGCTCGGGGAAGGCTCGGTGCGGTCGGAACAGCAACGGGGATCTCGGCGGCCCGAGGTTGAAGACGACGGCGGAGGGGGCGATGTAGGGGCTCCAGCGTCGTGCGGCTTGGCTAGTCGACGTAGTCGACGACGGCGAACCATCCGGACACGGTGAGAGGGTGCGGGGACGGCGTTGGACGTGGCTGCGGCGAGCGGCGGCGACGGTGACATCTCGGGCGACGTCGGGGAGGGCGAGAGAGAAGAACCAGAGGGAAGAGCGAATGTCTGCGAGGTTGGGGAGAGAGAGGGGGGTCGTCCCACGTCGATAGCTCAACGAGGGGAGCGGCGAGGCGGCAGGCAGCTGCGTGGCGCGCATGCTTTGCTCGCCGTCGAGCAGCTGCTTGCCTGCCTGGCCAAGCCAAGTAGCTCGCTGGAGCGTTTGCTGGGCAGGGGCCGGCAGGTGGGCCTGCTGGGCGGGCGCCAGGTAAGCTTTCTCTTTCTCTCTTTTCCTGTTTGTTTTCTTTTTCTATTTTTCTATAACTTTAGGGCTTTATTAAAAATACTTAGGCACTTACTAAAATCCTAAAAATAATTGTGGGCTCTGTTGGGATTATTCCTAACAGCCCTCACTTAACTCCAGAATTATTTGGGCATTTAAAATATTTTATAGCATTTAAATGCCCAAATTCAAATACTTATGATTTAATTCAAAGAATCCAGAATGTCCTAGAAAAGAGTGCACCATTTTTGCCAGGGGTTTCAACCCAATCCAGAAATGATGAACATTTTGTGAAGGGCATTTTGGGTTCATTGAAAATAATTTTAGTAAACCCTAGTTGTTTCCACGGGGGGTGCTGGGGGTTCTGTCATCCCCATTTCAAGTTTCTGTAAAAGTAGACATGATGCAACACTCTAATGCATGAACCAGCTAGGGTGTGACAACAGGATGGTGCGGTGAGTGAGGAAGAATGAGAAAACCCTCTCGGACAAAGGGTCTCCTGATTACTTACATGATAAGCAGGGAGAAGACCGGGATACTCGGCGATGATGGTCACCTTTGTGCCGTCATAGCTCACTTGATAAAACGTCCCATTTGGGAGCACCACAAATATATCCGGATCCTCTTCGAATCTGGGGTCAAGGTCCCGATTGTGGCCCTCAGGCTGCGGGGCGGGGCTGTGAAGCCCCTCGGAAATCTTTCTCCATTATTGTTTTAAATGGATGGGTTAATATTCATTGAACGAAGCTCAGGGAGGGGAATGAGTAGAGCAGAAGAGTTGGGAGCTTACCCAGCTAGGAGGACTGTACATGGAATATCCTTCTCTATGCGTGATGCGTGGGAACTCCTCTTCCTCACCCTTGAATAGCTCGGCCAATATTTTGGCTAAGGTGGCAGCGGTGTCCGGACCTTTCCTGCCGCAGCGGGAGGCGCCATCTTCCCCATTGTAGTTCCACATGGGGAGTCCTCTGTGATGTAGGGTAGGAACCCTATAGGCCGATCTTTCACAAAAGAAGCGGATCTCGCGATGAACACAAAGAACATGAGGAGGGAAACAAGGGGAAAAACACAATGGGAACACTCAAACCAACAAGTATGATCACACATGCGCTAGATCCATGAACACAAAGGAAGATACAAGATCCAAAGTCAACAACGGAGGATACAAGAGGTAACCAGTCTTCTCCGTGAGGAGGTCTTGATGTTCTTCTCCGTGAGAAGGTCTTGAATCCAACGTGGATCTTCTCCGTAGAGGCCGCGGTCTCTCTCGTAGAGTAGATACGATGTGGATGAGCAATGCTCTATCTCTGAATATGAGCTAAACCAATGCTAGCCCTAACTAGGAGGTGGTGGAGGAGTATATATAGTCTAGGGACATGAACGGGTAAGTGAGGGGTAGATGGGCTTCGGCCCGCAACACTGGACACAGCCAGGGGCCGGTCATCCGGCAGGTACCGGGCGTCCGGTGGCTCACGAGGGTCTGGTCGTCCGGTACTTCTCGGATGTCCAGCGTTTTGGCTCGGTTTGAGGTGGCGCCGGATTTCCGGAGACGGCCGAACGTCCGGTCGCTGGGGTGTGTTGGACGTCCGGTACTTGTCGGACGTCTGGCCATTGTAGCTTCCGTTGGCTGGCCCTTCTTGCTGGATGAGTGCCCAGTCGTCGGACGTCCAGCGTTACCCGATCGTCCGGTGTGTAGGATCGAAAGTATGTCTAGAGGGGGGGTGATTAGACTACTTGACCAAATAAAAATCTAGCCTTTTCCCAATTTTAGTTCTTGGCAGATTTTAGCTATCTTAGCACAAGTCAAGCAATCTCCACACAATTCAAGCAAGCATGCAAATGAGTATATGAGCAGCGGAAAGTAAAGCATGCAACTTGCAAGAATGTAAAGGTAAGGGTTTGGAGGATTCAAACGAAATTGGAGACACGGATGTTTTTGTCGTGGTTCCGATAGGTGGTGCTATCGTACATCCACGTTGATGGAGACTTCAACCCACGGAGGGTAACGGTTGCGCGAGTCCACGGAGGGCTCCACCCACGAAGGGTCCACGAAGAAGCAACCTTGTCTATTCCATCATGGCCGTCGCCCACGAAGGACTTGCCTCACTGGCGGTAGATCTTCACGAAGTAGGCGATCTCCTTGCCCTTACAAACTCCTTGGTTCAACTCCACAATCGTGTTGGAGGCTCCCAAGTGACACCTAGCCAATCTAGGAGACACCACTCTCCAAGAAGTAACAAATGGTGTGTTGATGATGAACTCCTTGCTCTTGTGCTTCAAATGATAGTATCCCCAACACTCAACTCTCTCTCACAGGATTTGGATTTGGTGGAAAGAAGATTTGAGTGGAAAGCAACTTGCGGAAGGCTAGAGATCAAGATTCATATGGTTGGAATGGAATATCTTGACCTCAATACAAGTGTAGGTGGTTCTCTCTCAGAAAATGTGTATTGGAAGTGTAGGTATGTTCTGATGGCTCTCTCCACGAATGAAGAGTGGGTGGAGGGGTATATATAGCCTCCACACAAAATCTAACCGTTACACACAATTTTCCAAACTCAGCGGGACCGAATGGTTAAACTCGGTCGAACCGATTCAGCAAACCTAGTGACCGTTAGGATTTTCGGTGGGACTGAGATGCAACTCGGTTGGACCGATATGGTTAGGGTTAGGGCATAACGTAATCTCGGTGTGATCGATTACACAAACTCGGTGGGACCAATTTTGGTAATAAGCTAACCAGAGAGTTGGTCAGGTAAACCCGGTGGGACCGATTCGCTCATCTCGGTGAGACCGAAATGTTACAAAAGGGAAATAGTGAGTTTACATTGCAATCTCGGTGGGACCGATCGCTCATCTTGGTAAGACCGAAACGTTACAAAGGGAAACAGAGAGATTACAATCCCATCTCAGTGAGACCGAGATCCCTATCGGCGAGACCGATTTGCCTAGGGTTTGTGGCAGTGGCTATGACATTTGAAACTTGGTGGCGCCGGATAGAAAGAATCGGTGGGGCCGAGTTTGACTTTTGGTTTAGGTCATATGTGATGTGGGAAGGTAGTTGAGGATTTTGGATCATATCACTAAGCACTTTGAGCAAGCAAGCCATTAAGCAACACCTCATCCCTCCTTGATAGTATTGGCTTTTCCTATAGACTCAATGGATCTTGGATCACTAAAATATAAAATGTAGAGTCCTAAGCTTCAAGCTTGAGCCAAACTTTTTATCCTTAGAATTCTGAGGGATCCACTTTCCTCATCCATGCCATGCCATTCATTGAGCTTTTCCTGAAATATTAATCTTGGAATAATGTTAGCTCAATGAGCTATATGTTAGGAATTACCAATACCACCCAGGGATAGTTGCACTTTCAATCTCCCCCTTTTTGGTAATTGATGACAACATATAGATCAAAGCTTCGACAAATGATAATAAGAGTGAAAGATATTGTCGCTTTGAGAAGTATGTGAAAAGCAAGAGCTCCCCCTAAATTTGTGCATATCTTAAGATTTGCTTTGGACTGCAAATGCACAATGAGTTAGGATCATGGGTTACTCTTCCATGTCACATACATCTTGGTGGAGCGCTCAAAATGATAAGAATTAAATACATGCACTCATCACCAAGCAAAGTGAATGATCATATAAGGATAAGTAAGATAATATCATCTAACAAGCATAAGTGTAGCTTATGATCAACCACATGATCATCAATGTCTCACAGATAATAGCATAGTATCTCAAGCAATCAAAAGCAACCAAAGTTCAACCAAGAAGACAAGAGAGAACAAAAGCAAACTCTCTCTCTCTCTCTCTCAGCCTATGATCTATACATTTTTCTCCCCCTTTGGCAACAAGTTACCAAAAAGTTCATAGAAAATGCATAGCACTAAAATGTCTCTCAGGCTTGGTCTTCAGGTGGTGGTGTCCAGAGAACTCCAAGAACGAAGGCTTCAGTCGAAGTAGATGGAGCTGCTGGGGTAGGTGCTGGAGCTGGTGGCACTGAAGTTGTAGCCGGTGCAGATGAAGTGGCTCTGGTGTCTGGTACCGGTACTGCAGTTGACCTCTGAGCTCTAGGCACTCTGGCAAATGCATCAGTGGTTGTCTTGCCCTTCCTCTCCTACATATCATCTTGAAGTTGCTCCACAACAGACTGAATCTTAGTTACTTTGACTTCCTTGTTTTGGTAGCAGCTTTGGGCAAGTTGCTGGGAGTGCTCCTGCTACCATCATCTGAACTGCTAGAGGGACTAGTGCCCTCACTCAGGTGAACCTGCTCCTCTGACCTGTTCTGGCTGTCACTCTGATCAGACATATTGCAAACACTAACAGCAGACCCTGTGAATAGATATAGATGAGATAGAGTGGATGAGCATCACAAAATGCAGAGGTTTTTGCAAAAGAATGAGTCAAAAACTTAGTTTTAGTTTTCCATAGAAAGCATTTCGGATCAACCGATTTGTAAACTCGGTGATACCGAAGCAGCTATTGGAACCTAAACTAGTGAACTCGGTCAGACCGAGTCACAGTTCAGTGGCACCAAGACTGCTAGGGTTTCACAAAGTCCTGAACTCGGTCACACCGATTTGCAATTCTCGGTCAGACCAAAAATTACATGTGCAATGGCCTGAGCCGAATCGGTGGTACCGAGTTCCACAACTCGGATGGTCCGAGATGGTTTCGGCGGAAACCTAACCCTAAATTTTCAATTCAACTCTAATCTACGGAGTGTTTTGACTGGATAGAAGCGTTTCAATCGTGGTAAGAATCATAATGAACACAATGTGCTAGGAATCGGACGGGGATAGCACTATGATCGAGTCCATACCCTAGTTCGATGATGAACTTGCTATGGCGGCAACGGCGGGGAAGAATTCCATTGATGGCGGCGGAGATCAGCGACAGGAGGCGGCTGGCGACGAGGAGGACGATCCGGAGACCCAGGAGGCGGAGTGAGCTATGCGCGGGCGAAGGGGTTTTGGAGATATTTCCAAAATTTTGCCCGTGAGTATATATAGCCCGACCTTGTCGGTGTGACCGAGTGGAACAACTCGGTGGCATCGAGATTCATAACTACAAGCAGTTAAACTCGGTGTGACCGAAAGGTTCAAATCAGTTGCACCGATATTGAAAACCTAGATTGACTTAGTGATCTCGGTATGACCGAAATGGATGAACCGGTCAGACCGAAACGCACAAAGAAGTTTTGGAAGTTTAAGTCTATGATGAATCGGGGACTCCGAGTGCTCCTCACACAGAGTGGTTCGAATCTGACTTGATCAAATTTTGTGATGTAGCATGAATAGAGTTTGATACGAGAAAAGCATAGATAGCTAGAGAGGGTTCTTAGGCACTCTTGTCCATCCACTTGGCAAAAGAAAAGAAAAACAATCAATCAAAACAACAAGTGGATGTCCTCGAATGAGTGAAATATGCAATCAACATGCTCACACAATAAAATGGCAATTGAAATATGTGGCAAAGCATGCACAACCAATTCTAGCATCTATCAAACAATTTGCGATGACTAGGTCATCTATATATGAGTATATCGACTTAGGAGTCAAATGAGAACATTTGATCATAGGTCATACTCATCATTTAAGCACAAGTGGGGTTACCACTTTTACATAAAGCATTGTTGTGTTCACACCATTAGAGTTGTTTTAGCTCAATTCTTAGAGTAAAGCTCCCCCTAGATGTGAGATCCCCCCTAAGAGGGATGAACTAACCTTGGGTTTTGTCGATGATGACTTCATGTGGATGTTGAAGATATGGATGCTCAATGTTGATGTAGATCATTTGGATCTATCCATTGGAGTGAGTTGCACTTTCAATACCTACACGGGTTAGTTCCACAAGGAACAAACAAGGATATCCATAGACATAAAGTGATGCATACACAAGATGATGTCTATGAAAGCTTTTAGGTTACCTTGTCCCTTGTCTTACCAACAAGAGGGTTTGTGACTCCTTGAACTAGTGCAAGATGTGGAAGTTGATTGCACTTGTTCTTGCCAAGATGATAAGAGTGAAGTATGTTGGCGGAGTCACCCTCAAGAACTCTCTAGTTCCTCTTCTTCAGGATCCACACCATCTTGATGGGAATCCTCGGTGTTGTAGTTGTACTTGATGAAGTGGAACTTGAAGTAGTCTTGGGAACCCACTTGACCAAGGCCTTAGGAGCTTCTTCAAATGCATCAATTTCCTCTTGAAGCTTGTCCTTGCCTTTTTGCTTGTGGTCTTGTGGTGGAAGATCATCTTGAGCTTGTGTCCCTTTGAAAGAAGTAGGATCATACTTCTCTTGTTGAGGAACAAACTTCGTCTTGGGGTATTGATCTTCTTCCCACTCAACTCCATTGGCATTGAACTTTCGTTCAAAACCAACACCTTGATTCTACCGGTGCCTTCCTTGCTTGCCTACAACTTCCTCGAATTGCTTACTTCCGGCAAGGCTATTGTAAACACCTTTCTCTATAATTCCCTTCAATAAGATATTTTCTTGCTCAAGTGTAACTTGGCTAAGAGAATCATTAGTGGAATCAAGAGAACTACTAGAAGCAACAATATTGGATTTAGCATGATTATTGTTACTACTAGAGGAAGAATCTTTCTTGTTCTTGTTACTAGACTTGACTTGAGGCATGTAAGTGGATAAGAGTAAACGCTTGGCAATGTAAGAAGAACTTTTCTTACGAAGATCATCATTGATTGCTTTTAAGAACTCATGCTCTTGCTCAAGGTTGAGCTTTTCAAAGCGCAATTTCTCATGAGTCCTTAAAAGTTCTCGATGATCTCCTAAGATAGTTTCATGAGCTAACTTAAGAGTGTTTAGTTCTTTAGTTACAGACTCAATCTTCTCCTTATCATTGTCATTCGTTTTGTCTTGATTAGCATGATTAATTGACGTTTCATCATAGTATTCATCACTAGAGTTGTCAACAAGTAAATCATCATCACCTAACAAGTCATCTTCATCACTATTGAAATCAACATACTCGGGGTGTGATACCTTTGGGCCTTTAGCCATGAAGCATGTTCCAACTCATTCATTTGGTGAGTCAAATATGTCGTAGGAGTTGGTTGTCACAAGTGCTAGACCGGCAACACCTTCATCTTGAATATATTCGGAGTCGGAGTGATAGCTTCTCTCAGAGTGGTTGTCAGAGTCGGAGCCGGATACCCATTCACCAACATGAGCTAGATGTCTTCGTTTTGTGTAGCTCCTTGATGACTTGTCCTTTCTTTCCGAATCCTTGCTTCTCCGTGAGGGTCTTCGTTCATAACGATCATCTCTACTCCTTCTTTCTCTAGATGGTGATTCTTCTCTTCTACTTCTTCTCTTGGGAGAATCTTCTCTTCTCTTGTAGGGGGTCGTACACTCATTGGAATAGTGTCCGGGCCTTCCACAATTGTAGCAATTTCGCTCTCGACTAGAAGATCTTTTGTCATTGTAGGACCTTGACTTGGAGCTTCTCTCTTTGCTTCTACTCTTGTAGAACTTGTTGAAGTTCTTCACCATTAAGCTCAATTCTTCATTGAAGGTTTGTTTCTCACTCGATGGTGTGGGGGCTTCACATGAGGCTTTGTAAGCACCACTTGATTTGTTGTGAAGTTCCTCTTTATCCTTGAGTGACATCTCATGAGCAACAATTCTTCCGATGACTTCCGTTGGCTTGAGTTGGGACCGAATGGTTAAACTCGGCCAGACCGATTCAGCAAACCTAGTGACCGTTAGGATTTTCGGTGGGACTGAGATGCAACTCGGTAGGACCGATATGGTTAGGGTTACGGCATAACATAATCTCGGTGTGATCGATTACACAAACTTGGTGGGACCGATTTTCGTAATAAGCTAACCAGAGAGTTGGTCAGGTAAACTCGGTGGGACCGATTTGCTCATCTCGGTGAGACCGAAATGTTACAAAAGGGAAACAGAGAGTTTACACTACAATCTCGGTGGGACCGATCGCTCAGCTCGGTAAGACCGAAACGTTAAGAAGGGAAACAGAGAGATTACAATCCCATCTCAGTGAGACCGAGATCCCTATCGGCGAGACCAATTTGCCTAGGGTTTGTGGCAGTGGCTATGACATTTGAAACTCGGTGGCGCCGGATAGAAAGAATCAGTGGGGCCGAGTTTGACTTTTGGTTTAGGTCATATGTGGATGTGGGAAGGTAGTTGAGGATTTTGGAGCATATCACTAAGCACTTTGAGCAAGCAAGCCATTAAGCAACACCTCATCCCTCCTTGATAGTATTGGCTTTTCCTATAGACTCAATGTGATCTTGGATCACTAAAATATAAAATGTAGAGTCTTGAGCTTCAAGCTTGAGCCAAACTTTTTGTCCTTCGAATTTTGAGGGATCCACTTTCCTCATCCATGCCATGCCATTCATTGAGCTTTTCCTGAAATATTAATCTTGGAATAATGTTAGCTCAATGAGCTATATGTTGTTAGGAATTACCAAAACCACCCAGGGATAGATGCACTTTGACGGTGGCTGAAGACTTCTCTTGGTCCTTGTACTTGGCATCCTCGCTAGCTCGTCCGTTGGACGCGGTGGCTCCGTGGCTTTCCTCTAAGTACCTGATCATGCATAGCACACACGTTGGAGGTAGTAGCCATGTCTCACATGGAAAGTGATGGTTCGAAGAGGAGTGAGTTCACCTTGTGTCCAATGGTGTATAGTTGAGGTCTCGTCTTATGTTCTCTTGGGGCTTGGAGAGTAGTTAGAGTGTACATGGGGATGAACGTGGGATGCTCCGCATCATCTTCCCCCCCCCCCCCCCACATTGGGAAAGATCCGACCTCGGATCGTGATCCTCATCACCATGGAAACGATAGTCGTGGACGGACTTGTAGTTGCACGGAGTGGAAGAAGTTGTGATGTAGGGTAGAACCCTAGTGGCCCGATCTTTCACGAAAGGAGCGGATCCCGCGATGAACACGAAGAACACGGGGAGGGAAACGAGGGGAAAATCATGAAGGGAACACAAGAGAACACTCAAACCAACAAGAATGATCACACATGCACTAGATCCATGAACACAAAGGAAGATACAAGATCCAAAGTCAACAACGGACGATACAAGAGGTAACGGTCTTCTCCGTGAGGCGGTCTTGAGGGGGCCGCCCAAGAGGGGGTCTTGACGATCTTCTCCGCAAGGAGGTCTTGAATCCAAAGGGATCTTCTCCGTAGAGGCCGTAATCTGTCTGGTGGAGTAGATCCGATGTGTATGAGCAATGCTCTATCTCTAAATATGAGCTAAACCAATGCTAACCCTAGAAAGTTGGACGAGGTGGAGTATATATAGTCTAGGGGGGAGAAGGGATACACGGGCCTCGGCCCTTCACTGTGCGCGGACAGGGGAGGACGGATGTTCGGGCTGGTCGGGCCGGATGTCCGGGCTTTTA